>NC_088206.1:71990407-72321791 GCF_037126465.1 Ornithodoros turicata | reverse complement strand
TAAATTCCTGCACTTTTCCTAAGAACTTCGGCGCCGGTGTTATTAGCGCACCCAAGCGGACATTCGTCTTATTAAGTTCAGGGCAATATTTGTTACTGGAATTCGACAACAACTTTCTTCTTTTCTTTTCTTTTCTATCTCTCTCTCTCTGCGAAAAAGAAGGTTCGAAGGAGAGGGTAGTCCAGCAGTACACTTCACTGGCTAATCATGATAATTAGCTAATGATGATTAGCTAATGAAGAATAATTAACTAAAGCCCTCCACAGTTAAAAGCGAAGGCTTATTGGCTGCCAAATAAAACGATAAGCTAATCTAAAAGCGAAGTTTATTTTTTTAGATTCGTCTAAGTAAGTAGCCCAAGTTATTCGCGTTTTGAAACGCCTGAAATCACAAGAGAAGACAGCTTCGGGTAGGATATTTGAAGTGACTAAAAATATATGAAAGCGCAGCCAAATAGAGAGTTTTGATTGAGATTGATTTTCTTTTAAAATCAATCAATCAATCAATCAATCAGAGAGTTTTAGACCTTCGTACACAATGGGGATAGCGTACGGTGAACTGAAACCCTCCAATATACACTCTTAAAAATGAACTTCACCGCATAGCACGCTCCTAGCCAACCATTATCTCGAATGATATCGTTATCTACCCTGATTTGTTGAAAACAGGGGGCGTACGCCTTTTCTGTGACAATTATGAACAGCATAAGTGTCACAGAAATGGCGTACGCCCCCCGTTTTCAACAAATCAGGGCAGATAACGATATCATTCGAGATAATGGTTGGCTAGGAGCGTGCTATGCGGTGAACTTCATTTTTAAGAGTGTACGATAACGTAACACGCTACACCTCATCTTATCCACCCTTTCTGTTGTTACATCATTCGGGCGCCCTTGTTTTATGTGATTGGGAAACATTTAAGAAAAGAATGGATATATCCCATATTTGACGCACCATATCGTTCACAAGAAGGCCAGTGTGGTCACATACAAGGCCGGAAAGCTATGGGAGGTTGGAGTTCAGAGTTTTCCTGAACAACCCAATTGCACCGAGTAACCGGCTGCTTGATTGAGTGAATGAATGGTTGTTCGGTAGTGCTGTTTGTATTATGGGTGTCGCCTCTTTGTGTATTGATAAAAGTGATACATGTGTATCAATGCTCTGACTCATGTGCAATACTTTATGTTTTTATGTGATTGTCTCGTTGCGTCAACGTAGTACAACTTGTCTTTGTCCGTCAGTACTTGTCGTCTGTGTTGTCACGTTCACACGTGAAGCTGTACTGTGATTTTGTCCCTTGTCCTCCAAATGTTCGTTCTGTGTCGTTTTTGTTCCGTTCGTCTTGTGGGAGTGTTTACAATCTGTGTTGGCAACAACACAACCTTGTGCAATACAAACTGCATGCCAACAGCACCCTTTGCTGTCTATCCTGTCATACACTCTACGCCCTGGGATCCTTGTTTCTTGCCACACCCTTTCCCAAATACCCCATCAATTTCTCCCTCCCTCTCAATCTCTCTTGGAGTACAAACTTGCTACCTTTAGACACAATACTAACGAAAAAAAAAAGACTAACGAAAAACGAAAAAAAGACTGGAAAAATCACATATTTCCAGTAGCGCCAACTGCACACCGAATACTGACATCCTCACTAACTTCTCCTAACTAACATCCATACTAACACTTCTCGCTTGCTTCAACAAAACACAACTAAACTAGCAGAGGCGTAGTGAGTACTTCACAAACGTAACTTTGTAGCAGAAAAAAGAAAAAAAGTACTGAGGGGATGAAATCAAAGCAGTGTGTATGTTTTGCCACAACGGCGTGAAGGGCAGGGTACTAGCCGAACCGAATCTGGAGAGGTAAGCCCATGCTCCTGAAGCTACTTACTCGTCTGTCGTGTATTCTTAGCTGCGGATGGAGCAGAACACGATGTCGGACATCGTACAGCGGGTTATACAATGCCTAAGCAGTGCTTGGCGGTATCGTGCCACTCCATCTTGCGCCACTGGTTTCGGAGCGTGTGTATTGTAGCCATGCAGGGGGCGACTAGTGTGTGCATGGCCATCAAGTAGGAGAACTACCTATTGAGTTTGTATTGCCAACTGTAGGATGGGACAAGCGTAAGTTCGCCCACATCACGCTTCAAAAATAAAGCGCCACCTGCATAACACAAGCGCCACCTGTGGCACGCAAGGCCTACCTGGAACTATCCCCATTTATTGCCAACTGTAGGATGGGACTATCCCCTTTACGCCGACGGAGCACGACGACGGGGACGGCGAGTACACCTCCCACAACGACTCCTTTTCTTCTTCGGTTATGTCACCCCAACAGTTCAAGATGGCATCTAAAACGCGTAGCACACTTATTCCGGTGTCTGCTGAACCAACGCCATCTAAGCCAAGAGCTGCCCTATGCGCCCTCTCCTTCTTGACTCTCCTCTCTCCCTCCTCCGCTCGGGAATCCGTAAAACAGTAAGCTCATTCTTTTCACTTGCACTGGACTGCACTACCGTGGACTCCACGCAAGACGGATTTTCGGGTGCTGCACTTTCCAGCTGAAAGGAACTTTATTAGTAATGCCTTTCTTTTAAACAGGAAAGTGCAGCACGCAAATAACCCAGTTCAGATCTGGTGCAGGAGGTGCAAGCGAAAAGAATGCACCTAGTGTTGTCGACTCTAGGGAAATTTCTCTAGATCTAGGGGTTTTGAAGTCTGCATGGGGAAAAAAAGAGAGTTCCCTCGAACTCTAGGGAATTTTACTACCGTGACATTTGCACCGAAAATTTAATGATATACAATTGTCCCTAGCTCAAGCAAAGGAAAAATGGAACCACAAAGAGACTTGGGCTGATCGCTGATATAACTTCGTACCGTAGTTTTCCCAAGCACCGTGCTTTGCACATCCACTCTCGGACGGGGTAAAACGGTTTTCTTTGAAAGGGACGCGAAGCCATCAATCTCCGAATGGGCTAGTGGACTCAGCCGCCAGGAACTGCGTATCCGACCGTGGGAACAACACCTCTCCCACCACCTCACAGCTTTCACCTTGCCTTATTTCACGCTAACCCCGATTCTCCGACTAACCCTAACAAAGGCCGGGACGATGACTTGCAATATCTGCCACCGCATCTTCCATGGTGCGGTGGCCTTCGTCAAATAGGACGACCGCTTACCCCTTAGTGATGCAGTGGTTTCCTTCCGTCTGTTTATGTCGTTGAACTCAGACGAACAGCACGGCCAGAACAGCGCCCCCTCGGAGACTTCAGAGGACAGCAGCGACACCTTCGACTCCCCCATGCGAGACACGGACGCCACCCGCCATGTTCCGGTGGCGGCAACCGCAGTGGAATTCGCTCCTGATGACGACGACGACGACGACGGGGAGAGATTGCGTAAGTACTCACTCCACCGTACTAGAGTCACTAAATAAGCTACGCTTCAGAGTAGCGACACTGAGCCGCCATGTTGTTTCGGATGACCTCCAGCCCCACCTCTATTTTGGCAGTAGAAATAGATGAAGGTGAAGTTCAGCAGTGGGAGAAGACGACACTTCGAAGAGCGCTAAATGGATGGCGCTGGAGGTCATCCGAAACAACATGGCGGCACAGTGTCGCTACTCTGAAGCGTAGCTTATTTAGTGACTCTACACCGTACTATATAGTTTGTAGACTTGTCCCACAAAAGGACATGGGACAGATGTATGTAGGCCAGATGCGTAAGTTATGGAGCGCCCCACTATTTCAAACGGGCCTCAGTAACCAGCATCAACATGCTCGGTACGTTGTGACCGCAACGAACCGGTAAGAAGTCATCGTGACTCTCTGGTACGAAGGGGGTCGTCCCATGACAGTCAAGTAGGCGTCACAGGGATCTGGTGCTTGGAGCTGTGTCTGAAGCACGCATTCTGAGACACTCACACGACGAAACAGTTTCTGCATGAAAAAGGAAGTGCACGTGGACTGATGGTGGGTCTTACATACCGTGATACCGATCATACGGAGATCGCTTTTTGCACGCGGACAGTCTTGAAATAAGAGTCTTCTGTTGCAGACATAGAGAATATTCCAATGCCCAATGGTCGACGACGTCACGTTTCAACAATATTACTGCTCTCGCCCTGAAACGAAGAGCAGGCGCAGATCGTTTGCATATTTAGAATATTTATTTTTTGTTCAAGGCCAGAGTATGGGACAAGGCGTAACGCTGTTCAGCAGAATTTTTTTGACACGTTATGAACTCCAAAAGAACAATCCGGGGAACATGTACATATTCTGTATTGCTACCTGGAGGATAGGACAAGTCGCAATGACTGACCACATCGCGTTACCGGTTACAGAAATACTACTACACGGATTTGAACAAAACCGTTCAAAAATTGAAGGATGGGACAAGTCGTCATGCTTGACCATCACGTTGCATTTCAAAAACATTACCTCATACCCCGCAAATTTACAACGCTTGATTTAAGAAAAATTTTTCCACAGGAACAGTACTGCTAGCAATAATGCATGCCTAATTCTTGCCCACATCGCATTTCAAAAATATTACTGCTCTCTCGCCCTAAAATGTAACAACGGAGCAATACTGCTCCGCTACCAAGAAGATCAGTGTCAGCAGCCTCCATCTCAGGTCCCACAGCTTGCCCACATCACGCCTCAAAAATAGTACTGCCCTCGCCCTAAAAACGAAGAGCAGGCACTCACTGCTGCGTCTCCCTCCCCGGCGAACATTAAGGAACGTGGATACGAAGGGTATTGCCATCTGTAGGATGCCCAATGCTTGCCCCAGTTGTTGTACTGTTGACTGATTAGATGAGTCACATAATTAGTGAGCCCATCTTGCTTAACGTTTTAGCCTTTATTTATTTGTTTTAGTCTTTTGCTTTGGTATTGCCAACTGCAGGATATGGGACAAGCGAAATTTGCTTTGCCCATTGCCCATCGTTTTGTCAGCAGCCGCGACCAACGAACCGACGAAATAGAACGGTGACGCTGCATAGAGTACTTCGATTCCCAAGTCCAGTTGTATGCTTATTTAACGATCACTAATTATGCACTTTCTACGGTGTTCCATCAAGGCTTAAACGAGGCCATTGAGAAGCGAAGACGTCGTTTCTTCGAGCTCTGGTCTCTGCTCTGGTCTCCCTTCAAATCCGCGTATTGATCTTTCGCCTTTAGGGCCAGGATCTTTCGCGGTGGAGGGAGGCGAAAGGGAGCCGGTCCTTCATATTTGGAGAAGGGCCCCTTGATAACGCGGTCCGCCCCTGGGTGGGCCGTGTCTTTGAACGCGCGGCCGATAACAAGGTCGTCGGGGCAGTACCGCTTGCGGTGCTGTTTCTTGAAGATCTCTTCCTGATCTTCCATCAAGTTTGGCAGGCAAAGCTTTAGTCAACTCTGGAGAAAGGTGCTGACGTACGCAATCCCTTCAACGCACGTGCAAGACACAAGCCAGTCTTTGCGCTTTGCGCAGAACCACCCTGCTATCCCTTACGTACGCATATAGGCGACAGCGTACGTAAGGAATAGCGTTGTGTTTCCGCGCAAGCGGCGCGAAACTCTTATGTTTTGCGCGTGCGCAGAACCGCCAACGCTATCTCTTACGTACGCTCTTAAAAATGAACTTCACCGCATAGCACTCTCCTAGCCAACTATCATCTCGAATGATATCGTTATCTGCCCCGATTCGTAGAAAACGGGAGGTGTACGCCCTTTTGCGGCAATTATGAACAGCATAAGTGTCACAGAAAAGGCGTACGCCTCCCGTTTTCAACAAATCCGGACAGATAAGAATATCATTCGAGATAATGGTTGGCTAGGAGCGTGCTATGCGGTGAAACCCATTTTTAAGAGTGTACGCAAGGGCGACCAGCGTACGATACACTAAAACTCGCTATTATCTTATCTGTTGATTGAATGCGGTGGCTATACACCCACCACATACTTCACCACTTCACCACATAGCACTTCACCACATATACTTCACCACATGTACTTCACCACATAGCACCCTTCTAGCCACCCATAATCTGGAATGATATCCTTATCTGCCCTGATTCGTTGAAAATGGGAGGCGTACGCCTTTTTTGTGACACTTATGCTGTTAATAACTGTCACAAAAAAGGCGTACGCCTCCCGGTTTCAACAAATCAGGCCAGATAACGATATCATTCGAGATCATGGTTGACTAGGAGCGTGCTATGCGGTGAAGTTCATTTCTAAGAGTGTATACGGTACTTCGGAAGCCACGTTTTCAGCTGTCTACTATAACACTCACTAATTGCGTGGTTTCATATCGCAAGACAACTGTGAGCAATACTAAATTCTCCTCGGTTTCTGTCGTGCTGATAGAGATCGATAACCGTATACAAACATCACGATGCGTTTGTTCTCCCAACGGAGTATCCGTTAATTTTCTTTTTAGACCCAAGATCGTGCTCTTGTTACACTTCCCATACTCTGTATCTTTTTTTCCTGGCATAGTTCCGTGCTAGGGAATATACCGCGGCGCAAGCATTAGAGCACCTTTGCGCAAGGCCTGTCAATGTCGTCTGAATTCTCAGACATGCTTCGGCTCACTAAATTTCTCTTTTCTGTGCCTAACCTGCGATCATATATTCTGTGGCTACTAGGTCCCCCTGGCGGTGGTTGGGGAAGGCCTCAGAACAGGTTGAGAAGCGAGCGCCTTTCGACAGAAGAGCCAGTCATCTCCAGAGGTGATGGTACGTCGTATTTTCGAGTCATCCGCTAATTATCGAAGTCACTGTTTGCAGATTTCTGTATTTTTCTTCTTTTTTTTTTTCAGCCAAAGTGCATGAGTACGCACCTTTTCTTTTTTTTTTTTTTTTTTTTGCACAAAAGCGATATGAAAACATGTGTCCAACGCAGGTTACATTTTTGGTACAAACAGAACATGAAAACTTATATATTTGACGCAGATGACGTTTTTGTGCAAAAACAATAGGGAAGCACTGTATTTAACGCATCTTAATTTTCTGCACAAAAATAACGTGAAGACTTCTATTTCATGCAAATTACTTTCTTTGGAAAATAAAAAAAGCAGAATGGAAACCTGTATTTAACGCAGAATTCATTTTGTTTAGAAAAACATTGAAGCTTCTATTTAAAGCAGCTAACTTATTGGATAAAAACTTCCTAGACAGACGTACATACGGTTGTTCGAGGACACCGTTTCAATGCACACACGAGATGTGATTGGATTCCCATGCGCAGTTTCTGTATACTGTCCTGCTTATACTGAGCACGGCAGGACGAGCTATTCTTTAAAATTTTATTGAACATTAACTACTTTCTGCTTCTAGAGGAATAAAGTACCACACTAATCCCGCCCTCTAAAATTTCATCATAATCGTTTCAAGCTCCATCGACATCGCTTTTCTCCCCTAAATAGAGAGCCAAAAGCTGTATCTGGGAAACGATTTCATTCTCGACAAAAGACTCAATCCGCTTCAGAAGCCATCAGAGCACAAAATTACTTCGTCCCGTTCGAGATCGAAAGTGAAGCCTTATGGAAGTAATACGATGTGACGCGTATTTCGCCGCAAATATTACGCAAGACTGACTCCATAGTAGACCTGTGCGCTGGTGGCAGTGTTGCCGGCGGCACGAACAAATACCAGTTTCCCTGTTTGCGGTGAAACGAAAGCACAATTCTTACTGTTTATTGGAGGAGTAAGTTCTATTCTATTCACAGTATGACTATAGGAGAAGCCATGGAACAAAACATGTGGGTTCGTAAATATCAAAGACCACTTTAAGAAAGTATCGCGCGTGCACAGATATGAAACGCGCGCATCAATATTGAACATAGGCGCGAAGAGCCAGCAGTCCGTACCTTTTGCCATGTCGATATTTGTAAACTTTGACAGCAAACAACATGTACGCCGACCAAGTTAGGTTATATGCTTTCGCATTCTTGCAGACAACCATTTCTTTGTAATGCTTAAGACCTCAGAAGGTTTGGCGAACGATATTTCGAAGGACCAAACATCTTGTCACCACCAAAATATTGTTTCCCAAGACAACGTAATACATTTTGTAAATAAGCGAAAATTAATTAAAAGGTTGATTGCGAGTTACATTGGAAGAAATATTGGAAGGTTCAAAATCGTTCGAAAGTTTTCATTTTGTTGAATTCTCCTTCGGAACTCCGTCAAACAAAAGGAAGGCTCTCAACCAAATGTTGATGTGCATGCTCTGTGAGCACGTTGTACATCACAGACGAGAGTTGTGACGCCTTCTGTACCACTTTTATTTTTTACAGTGGAGAAGTGACGCAGCAGAGCTTCATATTGGTAAACTCTGTATATATAAAAGGTTTCTATAAAAAAGTTTCCATAAAAAGCTCTCAGGATATCTTTCATTACGCAAAATTGCAGCGCTTCGCGTCATCAGCTGTCGTCTGCAATCGGTTGCAGACCCCTCGTTAGAGAAATGTCACGTTCCGTATAGCCTGCGGAGGCGTCTGACCTTTTCTTATAGGGAAATGAAAAATTCAGAAAACTATTATGCTAAAGGATATCGACTTTTATCGCCCTACCAATAACCCAAGCAGATGACACACAACACTGCATGTTAGTTGACATTGACTGCCTCGCAGGCCTCATTGTAAACTGCTTAATATATGTGTCAACAAAGATATATATACATATTTCTCTCTTAGTAGACGCATCACTCTAAAAAAAAAACGAGCTTCACCGCATAGCACGCTCCTAGCCAACCATTCATCCCGAATGACAACGTTCTCTACCCTGAGTTGATGAAAACGAGGGGCGTACGCCATTTCTGTGTACAGCATTATGTACTACATAATGCCACAAAAATGGCGTACGCCCCCCGTTCTCAGCAAACCAGAGGAAAGAACGATGTCACTCGGGATGAATGGTTGGCTAGGAGCGTGCTATGCGGTAAAGTTCGTTTTTCCCGGGTTTTCCTCAGACGCTCTCAGACATATGTCGGCACAGTTGCCTTGGAAGTCGGCCCAGGACGCACATTCCCCCAGGGCGTCAGTCGTGACGTTGCCCACATACGTGCACTCTAAAAACTGAACTTCACCTCATAGCACGCTTTGCGCCAACCATTGCCACGAATGATAGGGTTATCGCTTTTGATTCGAGGAGAGAGGGAGGCGTACGCCTTTTTGTGTCAATTATCATGTATCCAAATTGACACAAAAAGGCGTACGCCCCCCTCTCTCTTCGAATCAGAAGCGATAACCCTATCATTCGTGGCAATGGTTGGCGCAGAGCGTGCTATGCGGTGAGGTTCAGTTTTTAGAGTGTGAGGCCGACAACGGCAAGCCTTTCACCATCACCACCACCACCATCATTTTAAGGGTGATTATAAAGGCGCTTAAACCGCTTACCGCCGCACAAACTTAAGAACGAACGTCGCGGACCTCATTCTTGTAAAAGCCGTCTGGCTATAAACTTAGTCAGGCTTCATAAAGACGTACACGAACCTTCCCAGAAAAAGAAGAAAAAAAATGCGCCGTGACATGTATGCGTTTTTCTCGCAGACGACACGCAAGACTGCCTCCATTCCCGTCGTCAAGCCGAGGAGCAAGCCAGACTGTCTCCACGAGGTCGCGTGTACGTTCCGGAGTGCCGACCTGATGGATTGTACGCTGAAGCCCAGTGTCATACGGGTTACTGTTGGTGCGTCAACCCACGCACGGGCAGACCCATCAGGGGAATCCCCACTTTGGGGACCAAGCCTGACTGCGCAGCGGCGAGACAGCATGCACGCGCATTCAAAGGTATATACTAATCTGTCTCCAACTGACTTCGGATTCACGCTATCTTCGCAGAGACACTTTCTATGTTGCTACAGAGCGTAGATAAAGACGATAAAATAGATAAGATATAATATAAGATATAATATAAGATAATATAAAATATAAGATAAAACATAAAAAGATGAAAGTGGGCTATAGGTCTCTCTCATTTGACGCACGAATAAAACATTTTTGCGATGCCTTTTTCTTTATAAGCGGACGTAAAAGAAGCGTTATTCTACGTTAGCGGTCTGTTTTTCTGTTCGCGTTCGAAATATCGGTGGCCCTCGAATTGACGACGCGTAACATTATTCTGCCATAACCAGATCTTACTGCTACCACTTATTACATTATTTCTGATTTATTACACATTTTACACTACTAATAGAAACTAGTCAGATGGCTACCACTGAGTGTTACCAGGGGAAATGCGTCAAACCTTTCTACTGTAGGTCTGAAAAATCTGCATAGTTAAATCAGTAGCTGATTCGTTGCAGCTTTCATGCCCCGGAGGTCCCATAACGTCCACGTCGAACATACGTTCCGTTATCTGCATGCAAATATCACCGCGATTTGTTTAGAGATAGATAATTTGTATCACTTTATACGGGTCATATATATATGCATATAAATATATTGCAAAAAACAACTACAAGCACGAAAGAAAATATTCAAAGCACCGCGCAAACATCACGGAAGCACTTTCCCTTCTTCCTGCTTCCACTTTCTCCCAAGTCACAAAGAGACTATAAAAAAAAAACTACTAAAATAAAGAAGCCAGATGCGTAACACGACTCTTGACCCCGTGGTAGCAACCTTACATTGCAACCTCGTTCCCAGTGCGCACAGAGACACGTATAGCAACAGTGTGCGCGCACTGTGGCTATTAAATCAATGTCAACTTAATTCCGCGCACGACAATTTGTTCGTGCGCTGCTGGAATCTTACGACGCGCGTACATCGCTCAGGAAACACGTATACTGCACACTAAAAAATAAATAAATCGATAAATAAAATAGACCGGCGGAGCAAGAAGAGCAACGCCGGCGTCAAGAAGTCGTATGCCCCCACGGCGCCCTCACGGCCACTGGCGTGAGACGTCGTCTGCATGCTAATCTCTAACTTGGAGTCCAACATAAACAAGCGGAAAAAAGAGAGACAAAAAGTACGGTTTATACCGAAAAAAAAAAAGAGAAGAATATTCGGGAGGTTATCTCTACGCTACTGGGTGTATTTTGTAATGCGTGAAGACATACAAGACAGTGAGCTACTGTTGGGGGGCGTGGGGGGGGGGGGGGGGGGTTTCTTATCTAAAGTAGCCGGTGTTCTTTTAATGCAGGAAGCTACCCTGTAATGTGGCTCTTAAGTCGCGTGAATGTCTGCGAAGGGGCGTTCAATTTCTGCTGACCTAAGATTGCATTGGGAAGGGAACGAAGAAAGGCTTAGGCGCGTGGTTTTTATGAATACAGAAATTGGAAACTATGTCAAATATTGCACAGGCACACGGGGGCATTGTCCTGAACGAAAAATTTCGAAAAAATAAAGAAAATAAACGAGGGAATACGAAGCAATTTTCTGAAATTGGAGTCTGACTACTTCCTGTCTGCTTTTCTCCCGGAAGTCGTCGCTAAGCTATTAGGGTGATGTAGGGAGCACCCCTGTTTAGAGGGTGATGTAACGGACAACCAAGGCCTTAACTCGATGAGTGCGCCTAGTAAGAATACACAATATTGGGTAAGTTGCTGGAAATTCGTTACTCGTTCAAAGGTTGTTATATTACGTAAGGAAAGTTTAATCGAAGTTCACGGCTGGTATGCAGCGAGAACAGGCGAAGCTTTTCGCAGTGCCATTTACCAGTCGCGGCCTGACTTATTTAAATCCTTTCTTTGTCGTCTTCCTCGTGTTCTTTTTGGGCTATTTTTCTTGGGCACATCCCTCTCAGAAGCCCCACGTGCTTAGGAATCAAGGAACACGTCAGCGGCACGCTGTTCATTAGCAGCACGGCAAAATATGACATCCTAAGAATGTCTCAAGCTGGACTTCGGGAAGTTGCTTTTAAATAAATCACTCTGCACTTCCTGTGTGTCCATATTAAGGTGGTGTGATAAGAACCGTACGACTTTCAGTTTAAAAAAAATAAAACGTGACTAGTTGAGATTTTAAGCCACGATACGTCCTTTAGCTTACATTAATGAGTGCAACAATTCAGTGAAGCCGGACGCATCATTTTGTCTTTTCTACCCAGGCTGCTCCTACAAGAAGAAACAGTCATTCATTACTGAACTAGTCGAGTATTTCGCCAAAGAAATGGCTTCAAACAACAGGTACGTGGGCTACGTTACATTTATGGCCACTTCCATTGAGAGGACAGATTATGCCCCACGGTGTCCTACGGGTTTCAGTCCCCAATGGAACGCTGTCTCCCTTTCGCGGAAGCAGACATGTACAAGATACTCAAAAATGTATTTAAGATAAGATAATAAATACTGACGTTAGAATGTAATTAAGATAGAGTATAAATACATGAAGATTAAAGTAATTAAGATAGAGTACGAAATACTTGAAAAAGTATTTGAAATACAATTAAGATACTATTTATCCTTGAACGCAAAAAGTCACCAGTCACTGGTCAATGGGGCAAGTCGCCACTATGTGACATGAATCACCTAAACCCGGCGTATTACGCAAGCCGTCCCTGTGTGATAGGAATAGGAGTCACCTAAACCTTCCAAGAAGGGCCAATGTCCGGGTCAAGTCCGAGGGACTCAGGAAATTTCCATTGAACAAGCAAGATAATGGAAAGACGAGACACAGAAAGGTTGACAGGGAGATCCAAAATATGTAATTAGAGTATTGAGTAGAAAATACCATAAAATGTATTTTAATTACAGTACAAATACACAAAACAAAAAGTATTGAGTAGAGTACCAAAATACCGCATATTGTATTTAAAATACAGTATTTTAAATACAATGCTCTAAATACGTACAAGTCTGCGCGGAAGCCAAACGCCTCGCGCACAAGACGATCCCAGCCGCTTTTCTGGGATTCGAGTGTCCACGCGGGGTACATAGCGACGCAGCCACGCAAGGAAACGCAAGGGTTCGAATCCCTTTGCCGGCTGTGCTGTCCGGGGGTTCTTCCTGGGTTTTCCTCACACGCTTTCAGACATATGTCGGCACAGTTCCCTTAGAAGTCGGCCCAGGTCGCACATTCCCCCAGGACGTCAGTCGTGACGTTTCCCACCTCTGTGAAGCCGAAAACGGTGTTCCCTGTCACCATCACTACCACTACTACTACTGGAACCGCGACCAGCTATGCTTGGCAGTGCTCGTTTGCTAGTCCAGCACTAATTTTGGTGCTACCAGTGAAGAGGCAAATTCGGGAAAAAAATATCCATTATTTCTACTCTACAATATCTAGTTCTTGTCGAGAGCATACTCTTCGATCCCGATCAACTCGTTTTGCGACGTGTGACGTTACGTAGAATGGTGGGTAAAAATAAAAAAAAATGCCTCTTACAGAGATAAGGTTTTGCCTCTCCTCCTACTATGGAACATTCCACATCTGACCAAGTTCTTCCAACCAAACAATTTTTGCACCTTCGCGGAACAAAACGTTGACCCATATCCGCCAATGGAAGTTGCCATTAAACTGACGATTAGTTATAGTTATACTCATCATTTTCAACTGATAAAGGCGACAGGAAATAATTTGGTGCCGAACATTGTTATTTCAGCGCCCTGCAAGATTCCACCCAGCGGGAACAAGTTGTGCAGTGGAAGTTCTCATCCTTGGATGCTAGTCACAGCAAGGTGAGAGCTTGAGGTCAACGTGCTGTACGATGATGGCGTATAGGTAACGATATAGTGCTGCTTCGGTTTAAAGTAACCTAGTGAGGATACTGGAAGGCTCTACCGTACACTCTAAGAAAAAGAGGAGTACTTTTACTCCTTTTGGGGACTAAATGCCTTGCCACAAAAAATAGTCCCTTTCGGGAGTAAATGAATGTCACAGAGTGTAAACTGTATTTCCCGCGCAGTTGTAAGAGTCTCAAGTACATAATTCGTGTACATGCATGAAAATACTTTGAAGCAAACCGTCAACCGTGATATATCGCGTGATATAAAATCTTGCGCCATACATAGGGCACAATTTGCGAAGAAAGATGCGCTAACTGTTTCTTACTCTGTGTGGTTGGAATATTGCTACGTTGTCTGAGTTATACAGCCTTTTATGCCGCTCAAATTGACCAAGGGCACATATTTACGTAGACTGTTGCATTCAGGAGACCATTCGCGAAGTTCAGTGACAATAATTTGCAGTCCTGGGGAGTAAATGTCGGGTTAGGGGACTAAAATGGGGAGTAACTGCAGACTGGGGGAGTAGAACCTGCAATTACTCCCCGTTTTACTCCTTTTTTTCTTAGAGTATACGGCGTTCCGATGGATTTCTAGCCGTATAGACAGAGACTGGTAGAAGACACGCCATTCCACTATATCACTTCCACAACCACGAAGTAGCAACCAGCAACCCACCAGGGCAGCTAGACCTCACAGGGTCCGGTGTCTCCCAACTAACTTCAATGTTGCTAGCAGTCGTATTCTTCCTGTTTTATCTCCTGACCCTAATCTTATTCAACCCAGGTACTGGAAAGGAAGGAGTGGAAGCTCTTCCGACGAGGCTGGAAAGACTTCCTCTCTCAGGGAGAGGGAAAAACGAACGGTCCACCGAGGAACAAACTGAGAAAGTGCTGGAGAAATTTCCTCCGGTACTGCGACCAAGATTCCGACAACCGTGTCACCCTCGAAGAATGGAACAAGTGCACCGATGCCGGTACGTCTACCACCGGTGAGTTGGAAAGTGGGAGACTAATCGGTTTGGATTGGATTAGATTAGATTGGATTGGATTGGATTGGATTGGAGTCAAAAATATGGAGATCGTGGCTCCACAAAGTGTGGAACTGGTGGAGTGGGCTTGTCCAGCTCACGTGTACCACTAGAGATTGGTTAATAGCGTGGACCACCGGGGGCTGTGGTATATTGAGTATTTGAAGGTAATTTAGGCCTCGTGTAGTTGAGGACGCGACAGTGGTCTTTTAGCCTTGGCTGTAGCCTTGGGGCTTTTTATCTTCATGCATACAATGACGTCATGCGAAAGCGCATGAAATTCGCGCATTCTTTGTGCTGTGTTAAACGTGACGTTCGTATTTCGAGCGTTACGCCGTGTTTACGTTCGTAGCCCTATGCTATATTGGTGGTTACTTAGACTTATCGATCTCACGTCGCGCTCTGCTTTCGTTCTCTATCGTTCTTCACGTCCAGCCGTTGCTTTCATTTTCTATCGCTCTTCACGTCGCACGTTACTTTCATTTTCCATCACTCTTCACGTCGCGTGTTACTTTGTTTTCATCATTCTTCACGTCGTGTGTTACAATCATTTTCTGTCGTTCTTCACGTCGTGCGTTGCTTTCATTTTCTATCGCTCATCACCCTCGTGCGTTGCTTTCATCTTCTATCGTTCTTCACGTCTAGCGTTGCTTTCATTTTCTATTGCTCTTCACGTCGAGCGTTACCTTCAGTTTGTATCACTCTTCACGTCGCGTGTTACTTTCATTTTCTGTCGCTCTTCACGTCGAGCGTTACTTTCAGTTTTTACCGCTCTTCACGTCGCGTGTTACTGTTTTTTTATCGCTTTTCACATCGACCGCTACTGTCATTTTCTATCGCTCTTCGCACCGGGCGTTACCTTTTTATTGCTTTTTACATCGACCGTTACTTTCATGTTCTACCGCTCTTCACGTCGAGCGTTACTTTTTTATCGCTTTTCACATCGATCGGTACTATAATTTTCTATCGCCTTTCACCGATCGAGCGTTACTTTTATTAATCGCTTTTCACGTCGCGTGTTACTTTCATTTCTTACCGCTCTTCACATGGAACGCTATTTTTCTTACAATCATCCACTGCCTTCATGTCTCTGCGACATCACATACGGAACAGGTATCGAAGTGTCGATTTCGCGATCCGCAAGCGGGATTCATTCGAAACAGGACAGCAAATCTCCCTCAGGAAGAGTACCGTTACTTTGAGTCGTCAGCCACATAAAGCGGGTCCCGCATACGACGTTTTTCTCGACGGAAAAGCGCCGAGCTCGGCAGTCATGACGTCAACCCGACGGACAACCGCCGAGCCCACCCGCAAACGACGGTTCCTTGCGCGGCGTCAGCGATGCTAATTGGCCTTCGGAACCCCTAGTGGCGTTCTTTGTCATGAGCAAGAAAATGGGTGAAGGTTTTTTGTTTAGAACATAAAACACAATCCTGCATGCGTATAATTTGTTAACGCAAACCCAGGAACTCGGCCCGGTTTCACCAACGCCGATTAGCATTTGAACCGAGATCAACGGCCCCTTAACTTAGCGCTTAACTGTGCTTCACAAAAGGCAGTTATTGTTAGTGAAACGTTCATCACGTCACCAACTAACGTTTACAAAAAAGAATTGAGCGTTAAATTCAAGTTTTAACAACGCGTGATCTCGGTTCAAAGTTAACCAGCGTTAGTGAAACCGGGCCGAAAAAGAGGAAAGCGAGAACAGCCCGCCCATTTTGTGGGACCTGTTATGTACAGTGAACCCTCGTTAATATGACCCCCGATAATCTGACCTACGCGCTTTACGACCATACTCTTGGGGAACAATGCTGTGAAATCTCTGCAAATCCCCCCGTTAATATGACAATTACGCATTATGAACAAAATTTTCAGGAACGACCGTGGTCATAATAACGAGTGTTCACTGTATATGTACCGATGTCGTCGTCGTCGTTTGCCTGTGGGCCAAGGAAACAACGAAGAAAGGGCACGAGGGGGTGGCGTGCCACGTGATGTCGCCACTATTAGCCTCGTTGACAGGCACACTTAGGTCGACTAGTCGACTTTTCTCGTCCAGTCGACTTCTACTCGTTTACGTGTGGGAGGCTGGGACAACTGGAAGAATCCCAGACGCCAGGCGACTTACGGGCGACTTATCCGATAGAAGCGCCCTCTTCGAGTCCGACAAGAAACATTCGACGATTCGGAGTCATGCTGCGATGCAATATTCATTTCCAGGATAATACCCAGCATGAAATTCGTGCTCTTTTTTATTCCAAATGCGCCTCTGCCGATTGCGAGGAGCTCCCGTTTCCGCCATGTTGCTCCTTGCGAGAGGGGAAATGACTGGCGGGGAGGAAGTGACGTAGCGGATACGAGTTGCAAAGTCGCCTTTGCCGGTTTACGTGCCAAATTGCAGTCGACAGCTGTCGCCTAAACTACCCACCATTGTCGATGCAGCGGCGTTGAATCGATGGCTTATTTAAGTCGACTTGCAACAGATTACATGCAAGCCGTATGTCGCCTTCGGTAGATAAGTCGGCTTCTGCCGTCTTCGTGTAAATGCGAGTGGTGTTGCAGTTTCTTTAAAAGCAAATTACGCTGCTTTTTTTCTTTTCTTTTTTGTCATTAAACTGGCTTGTTTACCACCTGGCGCTTGGTCATTGGGTCCTGGAACACAGACGCGTCACTACGCAACAGACGGTAGGTCTTTCGAGGATCGAGGGAGACAACCGTCGCAGGAACCTAGGTGTTTTGTAACTCTGTCCTAAATTGTGTTGCCCACATCGTCCGTACGCCAACTTGGTCGTCTGCTTTCACTGTCTGTCCACGCCGGCGTGAGCACACTGCTGTGCTGGCGACCGCTTCCGGCAGGCACCGCTTGGTCAAGGCCGACGCCGACGCGCCGCTCCCGCCGTTAGCCCCAAGTATCTACTTGCTCCAGACGTTGACGAGACAGGCTCGCGCCTATTGTTTCCGAAACCGAGCGGAAAACCGTCGAGCCCTCGACGTTTTTCCGTCGAGAAAACGTCGTACGCGGGTCGACCTAAAGGAGATTTGCAGGAATTACTGCATACAATCCCTCCTAATCCTCCACTTTCTTGACTTACCATCGTACATACCAATCCCCCTAACAGCATCCTCTAAGACCTAGAAGGACGCTCCCGTCCTTGTCTGTGCTTTAATCTCTTCCCTACTCCGGAAAGCATTTTGTTCCAATTTCCTCCGGCTGACGCGAGACAGAAATCCACTTTGAAAAGCCTACCTCCCACTTCCCTGTTGAGTCTGAGGAAGAAAGAGGAGACACGCCTTCAAGCGCGCATAATGCTGCGCGCCTCTTCTATGTAGTGCCAACAACATGCATAGCAGAATAGCTCTATGCGAGGATATCGCGCAGGAAGTGCTTTCCAGACTTTTACGTGTGGACTGGATCCATTTTCGCGAAGCGATGCCATAATGATCATGTCAAACACGTCGAGACCCAATTTTGTGCCGTGTGAAGATTGCGAGACATTTATTGGGACGGGTGATGACAAAAATGTCGCTGAAGGGGGCGAGCAGAATATCTCTATGTCGGAGCACCACGACGTTGACTCCGATTCTTTTCCTGTATTCCACTCTGTGTACCCGCGCGTGACGCATTCTGCGTGTCGTCATCGGAACAAGTGATGATGGCAAAGCGCCAATTTAGTAGGATGTGCCACTGTTATCGGCAGGAAACAGGTGCAAGAAATGTGACGTCAACGACAGAACTGACATCATGGGGGGGGGGGGGGGTGTTATAGTGAGACTGCATCTAAGACAGTACGGGAGGGGGGAAGAGAAATCCCCCCTCACTCTCGTCGGGCCTGTGTACACCCATCGTCATCGTGAATACGTTCAGTTGTGTTCGATTCTCAGTCACTCTGCATAATGTCCCTCATTAGGAATACAGATTTTAAGTAACATTAATTGTGCTTGCGTTGACTCGTTTAATAGTAATAGTAAAAGTGTCCAATCAGCTCTTCGTCGCGCATGTGAACTCTGACGTTTGTATAAGTACGGCCAATGCGAGCTGCTTTTTCATTGTGCTATGAACGTTTAATTTTATTGTATTAATACATTCCTATGTTGTGTGTTTTTATTGTGTACTGCTGGTAAGGCTTTAGGCTGTTAGTAGACACATATATAAATAAATAATATCAAAACTAGAATATAGCACCAAGGCAACCGTATTGAGCTCCCACCCTTAGATGCGCCTCCGAAGTCTATGTTGTGAGTAAAGTTGAGTTGATGAAACAGAGATTAACCAAGAGCAAAAACCCGACGAGTCAACAGCGTCTATTCTTAGACCTTCCCAAATCGATATATGTTTATCTTTCCTCTACAGAAAGAGGAAGAAGATGAAGAAAAATCTAACTTCCGTTTTCTTTTCCAGAAACTTCAACCCGACTACCAAACAGCCCAAAACGTCGAGGACCCAACCCATTTTCGACTATCCTGAAGAGCACTTAGGAATCCACAGCTCTTCCATTTCATCGAACCGACTTTGTGGGCCTGCGACAAGAAAAAAAAAAAAAGACTGACTGTGTACTCCTGTGCTTCGCTGTCCATTGTGCCGACGTGCTTTCTAAGTGCCAAAATGCCGCCATAAAGTGTGAGAAGAGAAGGACAGGTGTGGTCGAGAAAACGTCTCTCGAGAACAGTACCCCGAGTACCCCGAGTGGACGTGTATAGATCAACAGGACCGCAGGAGGAAGGGACGAAGGACAGTTGCTCCTATACTGAGGAGAAACTATCGTCACGATGTCTATTCTCCCAGATATGATGATCAGTTTTATGCTTTTATCTTTCTCTGTACTCTTTATCTATACTTTACATTTACGCGCGTACTTCGCGTTTTCACATTTCTACTAGAAAGTCTCCATTTTGAAGCGTACACTCTTAAAAATGAACTTCACCTCATAGCACGCTCCTGGCCAACCATTATCTCGAATGATATCGTTACCTGCCCTGATTTGTTGAAAACGGGGGCCTACGCCATTTCTGTGACACTTATGCTGTTCATAATTGTCACAGAAAAGGCGTACGCCCCGTGTTTTCAATAAATCAGGGCAGATAACGATATCATTCGAGATAATGGTTGGCTAGGAGCGTGCTATGCGGTGAAGTTCATTTTTAAGAGTGTAGTTTTCCGTCTCGCTAGAAACTCTATTTATTAAGTATAAATGAACGAATGGGGAGATAAATTAAGAAATAAGGTTAATAGTCCGCTATCGCCGGGGTTTTGATTTTTTTTTTAGATGTTCTGGTAGATTTAAGTTTGCACCGTTGTTCATTGCACATTCTGTACACTTTACTACCGTTTCTAGAGACGTTACGACAAAACAAATAATGGACCATACTTCCACTAACATAACATAACACTTCCATATTTTTCTTTTCTAACTAACTCTCCACTAACAATGAAGATATTACAACACGTGTACTTTGCCACACAGTACATGCGATTCTGTAATTGCCTGATATTTTTAGTCAAAACTTTGCTTGGACCAAACGTCCTGGCACACTGCACATTATGCCCGAAAGAGAGAGAGAGAGAGAACAGAAAGGAGGCGTAAATGTCGCTGCTCAATGTGCATTGTCTCATAATCACGGTCATCTCCAGGTTCCTTTCTTTCTCTTCGTTTTTACTCCCTAAAAGGAGGAAAGCTTGCATTGAAACTGCACACCTTCCATTTTTACGCAGCTTTCTTATCGTCTTATTGTGTAGAAAATAACGGAGCCACTATCAGTGATGTGTACACAGTGAAACTCAAATTGGTGGCGAGAAGGAGACATCGTGGCTTCTGTGCTCCCTTCCGGAGATCAACTTCGCTCTTCCGACACAAAGCGTGTAGGCTTGCACTTGTGTGTCTAGCCCTACAGACGGCTCCTTATCTCAATTTTCGACGGTCTCGGGCGGAACTTTCGCCTCAGAGTCAAAATAATGTTGTGCCTTTGATGTGTAGAGAGCTCTTGTTGAACTGCTTCCCAGTTCAAAAGGGGGGGGAGGTCAATATTTGCGGATCAGGCTTAAAATGTTCATGCATGCCTGATTGTACGTGTAACGGTACGATGTGTTGATGGCAGCGCATGAAAGCTGCAGCAGTATTCTCGAGGCAGTATTGTTTGCAATACGTAAGGTACATGGAAACCGGGTGGCTGAAGAACTCTACAAAGTGAGACATCTGGATTCTAGACACGCAAACTCATTCACAGGGTTGCGTGTAATGAGGCATATACATGTTAAACATGCATATTATATTAGCTTCAACCATTCTCCGACATCGTAAAAGTTAAAACGACGAAACATTTAAGTCTTCACGGTGTGCTAAGCAGGAATATAATTAGCAGCAGCCCGAAAGAGTATCCCCAGTCAAGTTCAATCAGACACGCTTCAAAGCATGCGAAACACATGTGTTAACTCCACGTACAGCACTTGATGACAGTGATCAATCATGTGACGTCATGGTGATGACGTCAGAAATATCGAGCAGACCATAGGTCTTAAGGACAAACGCTTGGCAACTAGCCAGAAGACATACGTAGCTGTGTTATGCGAGCGTGAAGCTCACTGAGTATTCTCTGCAGTCCCGTCAAATCTCGAACCTCGCGTGGCGTTCTTTCTTTGGACATATACTCACTAAGTTATTTTTTTCGAGGTCATACGTGATGCTTGTTGCTTCTTCTTTTTTTTTTTTTTTTTTTAGCGTGCCATGTTAGATACATGGGCGTTGTCTTGTGTAGGTGGGTAAAATGTACCCAGAACTTTATGTACAAAAAGCATTGTTCAATGAAGCTATCGAAGAACGTAGAAAATATATATACTGTTCTGTGTCTTTGCGTCACTGTTTTGCTTATTTTCTGTAGTTCCTGTAAGGACGACCGGTACCAATATTGTTGCAGGATGATCGAGGACATGAGCAGTTGTCCTGTCTAGTCCTGTTCTAGTGTGCACCTTCTAGATAGGCTGGATGATCTAGGAATGGTTACTGGAAGCACGCTATCATTGTCAAAATAGCCAAGTAACAGTAACGTTCGGTCATAAAGCTCTTGACGGTCTTAAAGCTAAGACATTGAAAACCATAACAGTTTCATATAGTTCCAAATGGCGTTGTTTGAGGTCGCACGTTAACCAGGTGGGGGTAACCTGCATTTTCCAGTGCTACATACCGGGCTTTTTGAGGCTAATTGTGCCGTAGCCATAAGCGCTCCAAAGAACATGGAGTGAGAGGCAAGAGAGTCAGGACACCTCGCTGACTTGCAACTAACAAAGCTTTACGTGTAGTCACATATATGACGGCGATTCATGTAAAAGTGCTCTTTGGGCCTTGTCATATCTACGTCATTCCTCTTACACGTGCTAATCTGTTCTTCGAGATAACGGTATGCGGAAGATATAGTAGGGAGTCTTAGGAAATCGTAAGGGCCCCCCATTCAGACTCCCTGTCGCTGTCAGTCAATCAGATACCAGCAACGTGACGTCAGCCACTCCAGAGGAACCAGGCGATTGGCTTATCGTGTTTTCGGAAACGTTATCGTGAAACTTCTACGTTATCCTAGAACTCCCTATTGCTTACACACAACTGTGCGCCAGCAAGAGATACAGCGAAAATGCCTCAAATATCTCCCGGGCGCTTCTTGTTACTGGGCATAATAAACTCTAAGAAAAAAAGGAGTAAAACAGGGAGTAATTGCAGCTTCTAGTCCTATAGACTGCAATTACTCCCCATTTTAGTCCCCCCCCCCCCGACATTTACTCCCCAGGACTGCAAATTGACTGAACTTCGCGAATGGTCTTCCGAATGCAACAGTCTACGTAAATATGTCCTATTCCTGAGTTTGATGGCATAAGGCTGTATAACTCAGCCAACTTAGAAACTTTCCACCCACACAGTGTAAGAAACAGTTAGAGCTACTTTCTTTGCACATTGTGCCCTGTGTATGTCGCAAGATTTTATAATTATGTACCTGGAACTGTTAGAACAGAGCGTGAAATGCAGTCTTCACTCTGTGACATTCATTTACTCCCGTGCATTTACTCCCGAAAGGGACTATTTTTTGTGGCAATGCGCTTAGTCCCTAAACGGAGTAAAATTACTCCTTTTTTTTCTTAGAGTGTAGTGGGCTTTAGTGCATCGTATACGGCTACGCAAGGGATAGCGTGGTGCATGGTTCTGTGCATTGCGCGAAGCTTTCTTTTTTGTTTTGCGCGTGCGCAGAGTCACCAACGCTACCCCTTACGTACGCAAAGGCGATAGCGTATGATGCACTAAAACTCGCTATCGCACCCTGCATCGTCAACACGTGGCGGCGCTGACGTCTACGCGGGAGCGAGACCAGAGCTCTGTGCCGGCCACGCGATAGCGCGTTACTTGATCCAACTTGATTCAACCACGATTGTTGGGATGTTTTGTAGAAGAAGTGCCCGGGAGATATTTGAGGCATTTTCTATATCTCTTGCTAGTCCGCCCAATTGTGTTTAAGCAGTGCCTCAATATGTCTTCTGCATTCCGAGGTCCGTTATTTCAAAGAAGAGATGAACACGCGGAGGAGGAAACATGAACATCGCATTTTTCAGCCCCAAAACTCTCCAGACGGCTTCTTGATTAGTTACCATACATTCCCTATACATTCCCTGTGGTTCGCTCTCCTCACCAGTCTCGTCAGAAAGCTTATATAATGCACGATGCCCGCCGTCTTCTTTTTTTCTTCTTCCTCCTCCTCACCTGGATCATCATCTACTGTAAGGTGAGTTTTATTTTCCAGATAGGGAACACTAGGACGCAAAAGTAAAACCTACCAGGCGTAATTTGTATCCATAAAAACAAAGCGAAGGCAACACTTTAGCGAAGGGATATTTCCTGAGTCCATCTTGGAAGGAGAGACAATCCCTGATGTCCTAAATATATGTACCTGGCCGTGATACCCGATGCATACAATGCAGCAAGATTTTTTTTTTTTCAATAACGTATACGAATAACATACAAAATTCTCATTCCGGCCGTTAAAATACATCGCTATAAAAAAAAATTGATATTTTGTACTTCATGCTGCTTCCCTCGTAGCCGTGTTACGGTGAGCTAGGCGTCTTCTACCATCTTCGTTCCAGGACGCACATTCCCCAGGGGCGTTAGTCGTGACGTTGTTCACCGTACGCCTTTTCTTGTTCCAATTATGAACAGCATAAGTGTTACAAAAAAGGCGTACGCCTCCCGTTTTCAATAAAGCAGGGCAGATAACGATATCATTCGAGATGATGGTTGGCTAGGAGCGTGCTATGCGGCGAAGTTCAATTCTAAGACCTTCCTTCAACCTCCTCTATCCTCCATCCGTCCGTCCTTCCTTTGTGTTCTGTTTTGCTATGCGTTTTCCTTTTCTTTTTTTGGCTATAGTCGTGACGACGCCCACTTCTGTGTGGCCAACAACGGCGAGCCTATCCTGCCATCACCCCCCCCCCTCATTTCTAAGACTGTAGCGTCTGATAAAGGGTGTAAAAGGGTGGTAAAAGAAATTATCATGTATCCAAATTGCTACAAAAAGGCGTACGCCCCCCCCCCCCCCCCACTCTCACTCACCGAATCAGAAGCGGTAACCCTATCATTCGTACACTCTTAAAAATGAACTTCACCACATAGCACGCTCCTATCCAACCATCATCCCGAATGACAACGCTCTCGCCCTTGATTTGTTGAAAACTGGAGGCGGAGCCTATTTTGTGCTCATTATGCACGGCACAGAATAGGCTCCGCCTCACGTTTCCAACAAATCTAGTGCGAGAACGTTGTCATTCGGGATGATGGTTGGCTAGGAGCGTGCTCTGTGGTCAAGTTCACTTCTAAGAGTGTAGGTAGCGCGTAGAACTTTGCAACCTTTTAGGCACAACATATACGACAACTATATATCCTTCTAAAAGGTGTAACTGCTCCACCCTTTTTTGCTAAGAGTGTATGGGAGTGGCCCCCTGCTATATATCAAGAAGATATCGAATAAGAAACGGGTGACCGGCTATACTGTCCATCTCTCAATATATGCGTCCACCTCTGTTTGCTGCTAAGGTGTCGCTCAAATGGAGAAATGTGACACCCCACGCGGTGTTCCGTGAACTTTTCTCCCAAGCTGTACCTCGCAGCACCTGCTAAAACAACAGCCAGAAAGCAAACGCATAAAAGTGTTTTACGTGCGTAACTTAATAAGAAAATATTACGACGACCCGGTCTAACCTTTACTTTCTTGCAATGTGCTAACCATTCCCCGGGGCCTCTTCAGCCACTCCACATCACTATGAGTCAACCGGCTTTGCAGCGCTGTCGTTGCACGGTTGCGCCCTTGCAGGATGAATGCAGTGACTTCTTTCGGCCGTGCATTCCTTGTCTTGTTAGCATTAAACATTCACGAAACGTGCCATCCAGTACCGGCAACAGCTCTCTCTTCTCGTTCTATACGCTTCCACGCGGCGCGTGCTTCGAGCGACGTGAAGGTAATGAGCCAGTAAAATGGAGTGGCCCCAGAGTAATCAAGGTCAGCATGGAAGGGGAAAGCGTACAACCTACTTTTATGAATTATTAGGTACGAAATAATGGTAGTGGGAGAGGTTGCGAGATGTGCTTTGTGGCATAAAATGTGGCAGCCAAAATCACTGTACCGAGGAGCTCGAACGCGCACCTTGAAGATGATGGTGATGAAATTAGAGAGCGGATTTTTTAGGCACTAAAAGGAGGCGCTCTTGACTGCCAATCATCATCGCGAATGATATCGCTCTGTCTCCCGATAAGCTGAGAAAGGGGGCGCACACCCTTTTTATGTAGTATCAACGTTCCTTCCAATCGGAAGACGAAACGGTACGATTCTGAAGGTTGGTTAGCCTTAGAATGATTCATGCGATGAAGACACACACACACACACACGAATAGAGACACGATGATGAGATGGGGCTGATGCCGGCCAGCAGGCTGGGCGCTGCCCCAGTGCCACTTGTACGTGATGAGAGATGATGATGGATATGATAAGGGGTCCGCGATGAAGAGCGCTAGCTGTTAGTGCCTAAAAATCCGCTCTCTACACGGTTAGAAATGATGGTGGTGGTGGTGGTGGTGGTGGTGATAGGGCTTGCCGTTGTCGGCCTCGCGTATGTGGGCAACGTCACGACTCACGCCCTGGGGAAATGTGCGTCCTGGGCCGACTTCTAAGGGAACTGTGCCGACATATGTCTGAAAGCGTCTGAGGTTAGAAATGAACTTTACCGCATAGAATGCTCCTAGCCAACCATAATCTCGAACGATATCGTTAGCTGCCCTGAATTTGCTTTGTTTTGCTGAATTTGATTTGCTGAAAACGGGAGGCGTGTACGCCATTGTTGTGGCAATTATGAACCGCATAAGCGTCACAAAAAAGGCGTACGCCCACCGTTTTGAACAAATCAGGGCGCATAGCGATATCATTCGAGATAATGGTTGGCTAGGAGCGTGCTATGCGGTGAAGATCATTTTTAAGAGTGTAGTGATGATGATTCGCCGCCCTCACGCCACATAGTACATACAAATACATAAGTATAATAATAATAATAATAATAATAATGTAAGCGTAATAAAGTACAATGATGAGTATAATAAGTATACACGAGAATAACCAGGCTTGAGCAGTAGTTTAAGGACAGTTGCTTGATCTCTTTCTCTGCTTGATGACCTCTTTCCACGCCGAAACGCTGGGAGCTGACGCGGCAGTGGCCTAGCCAGAAAAATATTTCGGGAGGTGTTATACGGGGACTTTACGTGGGGGAGCAGTTCGTTTCTCGCTCCCAAATGCACCACCAAAGGTACGAGGTACGGGGGGTTTGAACCCCCGAACCCCCCCCCCCCACCCCCCACCCCTCTACAGCTACGCCACTGCGACGCGGGTCCAAATCACCCGCACCGGTTTTTGCAGTCTGAAGCTTTCCCGGGGTTTTCCGGCACACTTTCCAGACGAATTTCGGCACAGTTCCCCCTGAAGTCGGCCTTGGACGCCATACTAAACTCTCCCCTGTTCCGCCCACTCCTTCCTGCAGTCCTCTCTCCATCCGTCCACGTCTGTACGCCGCTCATAGCCAGAGTTGCCTCGAGGCGCTAACACGGAATTAAGAAGAAACTGTTCTACCCAAATACTTTTCAAGGATGAGTATTTAGAATTCTAGTCAGTCACTTTTCTGCATGGTGCTCAGTAACTTAACTTGAGTACCTTTTCTTTTTGTTTCTTCTTCTGCTTCTTCTTCTCTTTCTTTTTTTTTTTTTTTTTTTTTTTTGTATCTTGTACAAGCCTCGTATACATAAGAATAACGAGACATGGGCGGTAGCTGAAAGACATTGTAATTTATTGCGAGTTAAGGGAGTTGTTATCACATAATCATGGGGGGTAATAAAGTGGCCTAAATAGAGTTCTCTATTTATCTTCCACAACTGCACGCGTCATTTACGTGTTAGAGTAGATGTAATTGGTTTTAAATGTGCCTTTTTCTCTTTCTGAGCTATTATTTGTATTTCCGTAGGCTAATACAAGCAGTATGTTGTTTTCTGTTCAAGTTCAACCGTTTTCCCCGCTCGCTCCAAAGATACTTCACCTGCTGCACGGGCGAGTTTCTACTTTCGCTCTTTCACAAAGCGAAGCAGAAGACACAAAGAACTTTAATTAGGTTTCGAAACCGCTTAATAACTCAAATCGATGGACGCGTATACTACGTCGCCTACGTAAGACCTCGGATTTGAGAATATCGTATAATGACAGAGGCAAATCATCGATATCCCAGGTGCAGGGACGGTTTCGACCGTCAGGGGGCGGGAGCACGCGCGCGGCGAACTCGCAGACGAGGGCTCGAAAATCGATACACGGAGCGAGCTTAATTCGTAGCCCTAGCTGAGCACACGACTGTTGCTCGCAAACATGAGCGGATGTCTTCACCATCATCGGTGATTGCACGGCATTCTGCTGAATCCACGTAAGTCGCGAGCAACACTGTGCTCTTCTGCGTTCCTCACTCTCGATGTCGTCTGCTTTGAAAATTGTGCAGCAGAACATTTTCCGGGATGGCACGTCGATTAGTGTGCATATGGAGAGTTTAAACGCTAATATATGTCATGATATGGAGAGTGATGCGGTGTTTAATGTATCGTGCCGAAGCGTGACAGGTGATAGGCGGGCGATTTTGGGGGTGAAGACTCGGTTTAGGGTGATGTTGTATAAGGTCAAGGTTTGGTTGCGACGTGATGAATATACGTGGATGCGCGTGAATTGTGTTCACGGTGGCGTTAACGTTTGACATCATGTAATCGCTGTCATGCAAGCAGGATGGCTTTGTCTACATTATCTAAATAATACTAGATGCAAGTAACCATCTGCCAAGGCAGCATTAGAATACGTTTTATTTCCAAACGTCATCCGAGTTGTTTCAACCCAAGAAATATTGCGTTTGAAGATTGCAGTAGCTTTGCGAAACAGTGTACTTCCATCGTTGGGCAAAGGGTCACTCTATGCCTATACCATTTCCTCTCCTCTGTATCTAAATATTTACCTACTCTTTTATTTGCATTTGTGTCAAGTCGCACAAAATCTCTAACCTCGGTACAGCCACAGTTCAGTTTCTGTTCTGTACCAAAATGTCATTTGATATCAAAGTTGAATGACAAATTTGACAAATGTCATTTGTATAAGTTGAATCCAATTACGTGTATTTTTTATGCCTGTATCAAGAAATCCACAACACTCATTCTAAGCTCCATTCCGGACTGCAGCGCTAATTTGGAGGGACGGAATGTGAAAAATGAGGACTGGCAGTTGGTAATGAAATTTCAAAATGGCGGAAGGATTAGGCTGATCTTCCCACTTAGCGCCAACATATCTTAACGAATGATAGTACTGCACATAATTTTCATCTAGAAAGGTTATATCAGTGTCATTACTACGTATCACATAATGCGTAATTCTGTAGCAATTGCGGCTGCAGCTGTCTTGTTTATCTACATGTGAAAATTGCATTTGATACCAACTTAGTGTATGCAAATCTGCTGTGTAGAACAGAAGTCAAGACCTCCTCGAGCAGCTTTACTGCTCGTTTTTTTCTTCTTGGCTTCCACTGCCACTCAATTACGGTATAACTAATTCGGTTGAACTGGCTAAAAAACACTGAGTTGCGAATCTCGCTGTTCTTTTGTTGTTTTTTTCTTTCGCGCGTTGGAAATTCTAAATTTGATTTAACTGATTCGCTAAATTTTCTCCCGAAACGAAATTAGGCGTTCACGTCAAATGGTGAACCTTGCATATTTAATTGCAAAATTTGTTTTAACTTTTTTTATCGGTAGATTAAGACAATTACACGTGCGTAGCGATGCCGTCATGTATGCCCCAAAAAAAGAGCGTGTTGGTTAAACTTCCACAAAGTAAAAGAACGCCCTGTTTGTGTGCGTAAAATACGTATGTACTTTCAATCGAGAGCCAATTGACCAAACTCAATCCCGCTCTTTCAAACATCAATTGACTATGAAAAAAGTGGCTAGGGACTGACACAAGGGATTGACTCACTTCTTATTGATATTTCACAGCGTTTTTTAATAACGTGTCAATTGATTTTGACAAATTTGCTTCGGGCACTGCTCTTATTGATTCTTCAGTATTCCTAAGCTTCTGTTTAATAAGGACGCCGCAATTCATTCGACGATGAAATGCTTACTCTCGCTCGCATTGTCTGCGCAGAGCAACAATTTTATTCTTGCATAAAACCGCTCTGTACCGTGCAGGACAATGTGATTTCATAATTTGAGGTTACACGAGTCTTCTTTGATGGAGGAAAAGCTAAGGAGGTGCTTAAAATTTTCACTGGCAAAAGCAAAAGAATGCATGACGGCCGCATGACGGCCTTCGTGGATAATGCCATTCGGGACTTTAATGGCATTAGACTGTAATGTCATTTATTGGGTCATTTTTCTCAGTCATTTTACTATACTTGCTCTTTTATTTTATGTTCCTTATACTTCGTCATCTTCATCCTCCATCTCCTTAATTCGCACAAAAGGTATGTGTACGATGGTACACAAACTTATTGGTCATAATATTCTTAATCGGTGAAGCAACCGATGAATCAATCATTCAGTGAATCAATCGATCAACCAATGTAAGTCAGGGGTCAGCAAACCTTCCATCAGTAGAGATTGCCATTAAGTGAACACTCGTTAATATGACCCCCGATAATCTGACATACGCGCTTTACAACCATACTCTTGGGGAACAATGCTGTGAACCCCCTGCAAATATCCCCCGTTAATATGACAATTCCGCATTATGACCAAATTTTTCAGGAACGACCATGGTCATAATAACGGGGGTTCACTGTATGCGTAGATATAGAGGCATGTCAGTCTGGCTGTTTTCGTTCAGTGCGCGTCAAGAGAACCTGTTGCTAGTGAGTTCATTATCCGTGGCATTCCCATTTATTATGCTGCCGTTCAACCGACACGCCTTCTTGCACTCAATCAATAAAAGTGCAAAAATCACCAGTTTAGGATACAATTCACAGTTACCAGGTTTTTACTCGCCGTAAAGTTACTTGTCAAAAGTAATTGAATTAGTTATAATTACCAAATAAGAATTGTAACCTCGTTACAATTACAGTTACTCCGCAAAGTAATTGAGTTACTCCGAATTAAATTCATTCGATACATATTTTTGGCGTGACACTTATTCAAAAGACAAACGACCCGTGGACTAGACAAAAGACAAGATAATGACTACTGGTCGTGGAGTGAAGTGCATAGAATTGTACAACGTTAGAATTGCTGGAGAAATCGGCTCATTACTTAGCAGAGACAGCAGGAAAATGTCTTCCCTGTCATGGACAATAGCCTGAGTATGGGCAACACACTTGTCGTTCGAGTTTTTCGTGAAAGAGTAAGAATCGCGGATATTGTCGAAGCGGAACATTCGAAATGAAGCTAGCTGTATGCCAAGCCGCATACAAAGTAGCTCCAAAAGTAACTCCGAATTGCTTGCAAATGTAGTTCATTTACAGTTACAATCACGTAATATCAAATGTAATCTGGAAGTAATTAGTTACTAAGAACGTAATTAATTACAGTAATCGAATTACTCGTAATTAATTACTTTACAGGTATGATCATGAGCGACGCAGTTCAGCACATGAATCAATTTTGCTCAGCTCAGAATTCTTCGCTAGATATCTCAGCACATGGCACACCGGATTCACTATTATAGCGAATTCAGCTGGTCGTTTTCGTACAGCGCGGTGGTGGCGGTGGTGGCGGTGGTGGTGGTGATGGTGAAAGGGCTCGCCGTTTTCGGCCTCGCAGATGTGGGCAACGTCACGACTAGCACTCTGGGGGAATGTGCGTCCTGGGCCGACTTCTAAGGGAACTGCGCCGACATATGTCTGAAAGCGTCTGAGGAAAACCAAGGAAAAACCCCAGACGGCACATCCGGCACCGAGATTCGAACCCGGGTACCTCCTAGTCTCGACGTGACATGGCCAGCACGCTAAGCAGCGCAGTGTAGTGTAGTGTGTCAGTGTGGGTTCAGCCTAGAAACGAACGAAGAGCGAACAGAGGGGCCAATGAAATACGACGCGCGTTGGATTGAAACGGCCGTGTGACATGCCCGCTCGAGCCACACTCTTAGAAATGAACTTCACCGCATAGCACTCTCCTAGCCAACCATTATCTCGAATGATATCGTTATCTGCCCTGATTTGTTGGAAACGGGAGGCGTACGCCTTTTTTGCGCCAATTATGAACAGCATAAGTGTCACAGAAAAGGCGTACGCCTCCCGTTTTCAACAAATCCGGGCAGATAACGATATCATTCGAGATGATAGTTGGCTAGGAGCGTGCTATGCGGTGAAACTCATTTTTAAGAGTGCAGTACCATTTTTTGTGCACTATGCAGAAACTGCCAGAAAGGGTCAAGTCCTGGATGGCTTCGCAAACATTCAAAGAAACAACACTGAAACTTTCTAAGTTTAAGTTTACTTTGTACGAGCTTTCGCGTGGAAGGCCACAATCTAAGAAAAAAGGGTGTGAAAAGGTGGTAACTTCTATAGTTACTACCTAGGACAACATAACGTGTGATAGAGGGTGTAAAAGGGTGGTAAAAGTAATTATCATATATCCAGATTACTACAAAAAGGCGTACGCCACCCTCGCTCACAGAATCAGTAGCGGTAACACTATCATTCGTAGGTAGCAGGTAGAACTTTGCAACCTTTTAGGCACAACATATGCGACAACTATTACCTCCTAAAACGTGTAGCAACTCCAACCTTTCTTCTAAGAGTGCACGCTTCTTCGGGTACAAAGGGTCCGAACTAGCAACCTTGGGGCCAGAAGGCGCCGGGGCGGACACGTTGTCAAGTCCCATCGAAGCCGTAATAACATATCAGTGCCGCGCAAGTAGATTGATTCGTTTTAATCACATTCATAACGATGGCCACCACTCTAACTGGAATGGGATGACCCAAACTCCCTTCACGCCGTTATTTCTCCTAAACGCCACCAGGGTCCGCAGGCCAAAATGGCGTTCAAGTTAAGTCTGATGTGAGCTGTACACTCTGAAGCGCTTGGAACCTCTTTTAGCTCACTCTGATATTTGGCAGCGAATGTCTGTCTGTTGTTTTATCCGCTGTCTATGCGGTTTTATAGCAAGAATTACGTTCCCATTCAGAGAGACGCGAAGAGCGTATTCTGTCCGCTCAAGCAGGAGCAATAAAGCGAACGGTCTTGGCAGGCTCGCATTTCGGCCTATTAAGATGGACCTCGCGCTGTGCGCTATTCCACGCTTTAGGGTTTGGAAATCTGGGTTATGCGAGCTGCGAATGATAGCGGAATACATCGTGGTTATAATAAAAATGCAGGGAAAGCGGAGGATGGAAAGGTGGCCCTCATCCTTTTAGAGCGTCACGCAAACATTTCGGAATGTTTAATGTGTGTGGGGAGTATGTTTATTATATATATAAAGAAAAGGAGGGAGAGGTTAGCCTGCGCTACGGCGGCTTGCTATTCCCAGAAAAGAAAGAAAAAGGAAAACAAAAAGAAAGACAAACAAACAAAAAAGGAAAACAACCACGAAATTTATCACAGTTCACCTAGAAGGCCACAGATCCGGAGGAACTCAACAAGTGCCTTTGTCACCTGACTATGTTGTGTGGAGCCTATAGCAGCCTAGCTTGGGAAAAGTGTGGTGGTGTGATGTTATAAGGATGTTATAAGGATGTTATAAGGAAGGAACAGTTCGAAATCTTCAGGCGAGCGATGCGCGACCGTAGGAGAAGACGATGTTGACGGTAACGGGTGCAGTGGAGCAGCAAGTGCGGAATGTCTCCTTCAACACGACAGGTGGAGCAGTTTTTATGCTTTCTCTCGGTAACCGCAGCGCAGATTTTGACGCGGGTGCTTTCATCATAAAGAGGAAGACGAGATGAAATTATTTACGCTACAGGATTTCTCATATATGTCGTACGTATTTTACGGCGACGCCACGAATGCGAAAAAAATACACAATTTTTCTCGTCCCTCTTTGAACAGGGAACTTTGAACCTCTTTGAACAGGAGCGGTGGAGTCCGCGCTCCATTCAATCGAAGTCGGTGAAGCAGGGACTCTCCCTCCGCGGGGTAACGGCCTACGTACCAGTGTGTGGGTCACCGTAGGGTCAATCGAGCGCAGAAAAGAGTTCGTTCTGACAACGTCTGGGGAAAAAAAAAGGCCTGAGAGCTATTTGTGCAGTATCGGTTGTGCAGTTTCATGTGTGACGAACGAAGAAGTATGCATGATGAACCCTCGTCAATATGACCCCCGATAATCTGACATACGCGCTTTACGATCACATACTCCTGGGGAACAACGCAGTGAAACATCCGCAAATCCCCTCGTTAATATGACAATTCCGCATTATGACCAAAATTTTCGGGAACGACCATGGTCATAACAACGAGGGTTCACCACTACGAATCTCTACAGTGAACTCTCGTTAATATGACCCCCGATAATCTGACATACGCGCTTACCATATACTCCTGGCGAACAATGCAGTGAAACCTCCGCAAATCCTCCGTTAATATGACAACTCCGCATTATGACCAAAATTTTCGGGAACGACCGTGGTCATAATAACGAGGGTTCACTGTATTATGAACAGGCTCGAAAAGTAATAATAATTCGGGGCTTTGCGCCGCGAGACAACTGCGATCATGAGCGACGCCACAGTGATCGGGTCTGTCGATTAATTTTGCCCACCTGTGGGTTGTTTAACGTGCCCCGAAATCTCGACACACCACGTTTAACGTCTCTCAAGGGAGACTGCGTGTCTGAGCAGCTTGTACAGCTCCCCTCAAAGTTAACAATAACACTGAAGAAAAAATGTGGTCTCGTTCCCGAGCGCGATTACAGCAACCTTCGGGGCATTGAGGAAATCTTAATTGAACAAAATTATTCTGTTAGTTTAACGCGAGGATTTTGTTCACTTAACAGTCCCCCCCAGTGGCCCCAGGGTGGCCGTTATTACGCTCGGAAATGAGAGACAATTTTTTTCCAGAGTTAGCATTAATTTTGACGTCAGCTGTACCCTTCCACCAAGTTGCCACCGTCCTCGGTCGGAGCCTCGAAAAGTGCTTTCTCCAGAGTAGAACTGCGATACAACAACAACTTTATTTCAATGATAATGAGTGGTAGAACTGCGAGAACAGTTCGCATTTCAATGAACAGCCCGTGACGTCACAACTACGGGTTCTCACGCGCCCTCCACCGAAAAGCACGCACGGACGCAACTTTGTCGTTACCCCGAGTTTTCATCGGACGCTGTTAGGCAACCGTGGGCACAGTTGAACGCCCCCGTGAAGTCAGCCTAGGACACACAAATCCCCACCGAGCAACATCGGCAGGCGGGCGGTTCGGACGTGAAGTGGTCACGGGACAACGTTCCAGTTTGTTCCTGGCTTTTACCTTTCTCGAGTGGACCTACACTCTCAGAAATGAACTTCACCGCATAGCACGCTCCTATAACCATATCCATAACAGCAACACGGATTGGAACCGTTATTTTGTCAAAGTCGGTTCGGGTTCAGGTTCAGGCATATTGGCTCGGTTTAGGTTCAGCTCCCCAAAAAGCATAAAATATCGGTTCGAACCGGTTCAGGAAAGTGAAGTTTGAGCAGATTGAAATGGATTATAAAAGTAAGCACAGCCTTGCGATTCTCAAACGACACAAATATACTTTTGTTGTTGCCGACACAGCAATATTTCACGGCAACAACGCGTGTTACAGATCTGCGTTTCAGGTGCAACGTTACGTTAGCATATACTGTACTTTCTATGTTCGCTCACCGTATATACCATGTTACGTCCTGCTCAGGGGCCGGTCGTTATTTTCGCACCTCAAAATGGAAACTTGGCGTTGGTGGACGACAAAAATCGCGTAGAAGGAAGCCTACGACTGCTAAAAGGACGACCTCGAAACTAACACAACTGAATGAACGCAATAGACGCTAAGAGGAAATACCTCGCGCGCAACTTGCAATGTAGTTTTGTTTTGTTCAGTTTTGGTTTCGAATGTGTTTGCCAACGCGGCTCAGCCCGCTCTGTAAATTGTGGTTTCCATCTCTCACAACCAGACTTGTGCCTAACGCGTTACTAGTAATTGCGTTACTTGTAATCAATTACTTTTTTGAGTAATTTTTCGAGTAATCAGTTACTTTACTGTCAAAGTAATTTTTCGAGTAATCAGTTACTTTACTGTCAAAGTAATTTTTCGAGTAATCAATTACTTTTCTGAGTAATCGATTACTCAGTAATTGATTACTTTTCCGGCAGAGATTAGCTTATCTTTCAGATGTTCTGCCCGAAGTCAAGCCCCTGGTGCCAGGTTGTTCTACTACAGCAAGCGGAGGTTGTAATAACGTTGTAATTGTAATAACGTTCTGGAATTCACAGTCTCTCTCCCTAATCTCTTCCTACGCCAGCGTGTGATGGTACCTGAAGGCGACCTATTTTCCTTCTTGATTGTTTAAATTTGTCTGCGCAAATAAATTCCTGTCAGTTGAGAGTTTGCAGATACGTTTGTCCCCTTGTTTTAACAGCCCTTCGTCCCGTCTCAGTGCTGCATTGTAGCGACATGACCTGAAGGTTTGCAGGTTTAGTGAGTCACGGGGAAATTCCACGCAATGCTCTTCCACAATCGGGTCAACGTTTTCCCGGGCGATAAATACAGTAGACGTACAGATCTCCTTGTCTACGTGTTTTTGTTTGTCTTGTTACTTCAGCTGTTCCGCTGTTGAACCTTTTTCTTTTTCTTTTTTTCTGAGACACAACAAAGACGGTTATAATTTGCGTAATTGCAGAGTAACGACCGAAGTAACGCGTTACTTTTCTACCCGTTACCCAATTACATTTGAAGTCGAGTAATTGGTAATGGTAATCAATTGCTTTTTCCACAGAAATAACGGTAACGGTAATCAATTACTTTTTTCGACTAACGGGCACAAGTCTGCAGTCACAACGCACATCACGTCTGAACCGTTTCGCGACCCAGTAACCGCCTAAATTTATTTAGGTTCCGTTCCGGGTCTGTTCAACGCGAGAAAAAAAAAATAATTGGTTCGGTTCAATCCCGGTCCAACGAAAAATACGAGTTTTTAGCGGTTTTCGGTTCAGGTTCGGTGCCGAACCCTGAACAGGAACCCTGAGAATGAGGGACAGACAAGACAACACGACAGGTATATGATTTTTTTTTTATATATAAACGTGCCGTGTTATCTCGTCTGTTCCTCATTCTCAGGGCTTCTGTTATGGATATCCGTTGCCCGATTTCTCTCATTCCTTCCAGTATTATTACTACACTTCGCACGGAAGCTTCGCCATACTCCAAGCTAGCCCCATCGTGCCGTACGTTGTTTTCGTGTAAGAGAAGCGTGGCTTATTATGGAGAGTCCCATCTTTGTTGATTGGCCAACCCAGACGGGAAGCCACATAGGAGATTAAAGCTTCATGGGGACGAACAACGCGAACATATTGAATTATATGGCGGCTGTGTGCTTCGGGCCGACGCAGCACTAACTAACATGAGTGCTTCGCTTCCGTCAATAAAGAAACACGGGAGGCGAGAAAACCGTCTTGACGTTCACCCTAGGGATCTAAGAAAGGAACTAGCACGAGAAAGGAAGGACGGCACACACGCGGGGGACTCCCATCGCGGTTGCCGCCAGCGTAATAATTGGCACTATAATTACCCCGCAATGTCCGTATCATCTCGTGGACTGCCCATCCGTTCATCCAGACCAGGTGAATCTAATCTAATAATACGTGACCAGGCGGCGCTACCAAGAAGCTTTCTTTTCAGCGAGCATCCCTGATACATCGGACAAGAATTGAGCAGCGAGCGACTCATGTGGATACGCTGATTAATTATATAAAACTCCTAATTTTTTAATTTTACTCCGTTGTACGACAAAATGTATACTGGGATGAAACTTCCTAATAATAATCATTATTCAAATAAATATGTTGTTGCTACGGGGTATGGTTCATGACCCGATGAGAAGCTACACTCTAAATCTTTTCACACCTTTAAAGGTGTAATAACGTGCATGGCGCACGCCTTTTTAGGTGTAATTTTGGTAACATCATAATGGATCACGGTTTCCCACAAATTTTCTTTACTCGAGTGTTGTCTGTCCTCCAAAAATTCAGTCTTGCAACATCTCAACATTGTTCAACAGTACTGTAGACACTTGCGCGTGCTCGATTATCGATAGCGATGCATATATGCATTAGCCCGTACCTACGATAAGCAAGACATAATGAAAGCAAGATTTGCATTGACACTTGATCTTTAGTAAGGCTTTCCAAATTTTGTAAAATATCATCATGGAGATGCAATGTTACGCAATCAGGTTGAATGTGCATAGCGCACACCTTTAAAGGTGTGAAAAAGTTTACAGTGTAGGACGAGATATGCAACACACTCGGTCGCACCAACGCCCTTTTCGAAAATATATGACAGTATTATGTCCACGTTCAAAAAAGTGAATGGATCAGAATAAAGCAGAGCGAGAAAACTCAATGTTCGAAACAGTAACATGGGTGCGGAAGGAAGCAGAATAGAATGCTGTCACGTGACGTGCTTAGCGAATGCGAAGCATTTCATTGGACGCGTCAAGGAACTCAAATATCCTTCCCCGCATCACCCTGACAAATCGCAATCTAAATTCACCCCAACCGTCGATCTATTGCGAGTTCTCCAGCCAGATGCAAATTTGCTTCGCAATTTCCAGCCTTCAGGATATGAGAAATCACTTTCCTATCTCGAAGAGCTGTCCGCAATTTATTCCTCAACAGCCTTCAATTATTCGTATGGTATTCAAAAATTCAAAGTCAAAGCGGTGAGGCATGGGCTTTCAAAGACACAGGAAAGAGGGTTCGCGTGTAAGTACATTTCTTAGGTTTAGCGTTGAAAACCTCGTATATTATTTTCTCTGCATGCAATGTACAGAGAAATTAACATATTGAAAGTGAAATAAGAATTGGAAATTAATTTTGTATACTTAATCAGTAAAGGAACAACAGAACGGTTTTCCTTTTCAGCGCATATTGCAAGCGGCGACGCCATCTTTACACTATACTGCTGCGCCACCTGGAGACCAATATTGAAACCACGCTTATTACTGCTGCCAACTGACAGGACAATATGTTATGCCGTCCTCTCGTGAGCTCTAACGCCATCGGAAGTTTCTTCTGTCCTCAAAGGTTTTTCTTTTCTTAAACTTTTATCGTGGTTAGTGTTCTTTCCTCCTCTCCTCTTTCCTCTCCTAATTGTAATAGGTAAAACTATTACAATATTACAAACCGAGAAGCTTTCGTGCACAGTCTGCACTTGATCAGTCCCGTCATTAAAACTCGAAAGTCAATTAAAAGCACTAGAACTAGGTGCTCCTGTCCGCTTGAATTTCATTCTGACAACGTCGTCCGTGGAATTGACGGCGTATTTACGTGTTACAATGCAAGCCATTTGGCGTAGCTGGTCATTGCTATCAGTGTAAACTGAAGAAACAACTACTAAAGGGACGTTTAGATTTTGTTAGCTTTTTTCTTCTTTTTTTTTAAGTTCAAATGTGCCCAGTTAGATTGCTTATGAGCAGAGCGCGGATTTTCATGAAAATAGAAAATGCATGTTTTTTTCTCGATATGGTTTCGTATCTGGACGATGAAAAAAAAACACTTTTGGTCTAGGTTTGGGAACGATCAGAGGGTCCTATATGGTGCATATAAATGCATCTTTCGCACATTGCGGCATATTTCGCATGAATGTGCGTGAAAAGTGCATATTTTGAAATATTTTCAGGTGCGAGAGCTTACTTATTTTTTTTATTGACGGTTTTGCTGGTTTCGGGACGGCATTGGGTCGAATTTCGTAAAAATTCTTGTCGGAATCGAATATTCTCCAGGTTTCGGTGGGGTGATCAGCCCGTCAGTCCGTACCCTGGCTCCAGCACGGCGTGCATGGTCGTTGGGCCGTAACTTCATCTTCGCCACATTGCCGCTACGAAAACGGGCAGCGTTCGCATTTTAACCGGCATGATGCAGTGCCCAACGTAAAGCCATGACGAAACAAGCCTGAGCATGGACAACACGAAACACAGACACATACGTGTCTTTCGTGTTGCCCATGCTCAGGCTTGTTTCGTCTAGAGTCACTAAATAAGCAACGCTTCAGAGTACCGACACTGAGTTCCAAGAGCGAGCATGCGCCATCTTGTTTCCGCGTCACGCCACCCACGCGCACGCGCACTGCGCACGTAAGCGCACGGTGCCATCTATGATGCGCCCGTTGAAATGTTCCTTTCGTTTACAAGCAGAAGTTGACGGCCTTGAGGTCATCTTCGGGACGCTCTGGTGCACAATACATCGATTATCGTCCAACAATCACACACGCTTCTCTATGGAGGAGGAGGAGGAGGAGTGTCGTTGGGAGGAACCCGAGAGGTCTGCCTGCCTGATTAGGCGGCATGTTTCTCGGGAAGGGAAAGATGGTGGAGAGGAGGAAAGGGTGAAGTGGAAGACCGAGCGGAATCCGCTCGGGGGGAGGATAGCTGCGTCCACGGGCCGACTTCAGGGGAACTGTGCCGGCATACGCCTATTACACATCGGAGGGAAACCCAGGAAAAACCCCAGACGGCACAGCCGGCCCGCGGATTCGAACCGCGGACCTCCCAGTCTCCAAGCGCACGCGTTACCGCTGCGCCACCGGAGCTGGTAGATGGGGATGATACGGGTCTGGTACGGAACCAAGATGGCGCTTCTGCTCTCCCTTGGCCCTCAATGTCCATACTCTGAAGCGAAGCTTATTTAGTGACTCTAGTTTCGTCCACCAGCTGGCTTGCATTTACGCTATTTTATCCATCACATCCACACTCTTAAAAATGAACTTCACCGCATAGCATGCTCCTAGCCAACCATCATCTCGAATGATATCGTTATCTGCCCTGATTTGTTGAAAACGGGAGACGTACGCCTTTTTGTGACACTTATGCGGTTCATAATTGTCACAAATAAGGCGTACGCCTACCGTTTTCAACAAATCAGGGAAGATAACGATATCATTCGAGATTATGGTTGGCTAGGAGCGTGCTATGCGGTGAAGTTCATTTCTAAGAGTGCATCACGAACGCAAAGCCTTCAGTTTCGCGATCTATTTCTGTGGCGGAAGGACTATTTGTTGCGTGCTGCAGAACGATCGAAGGCGGCCTTATTTTACCGTGTTATCCCTAATAAAATCAAATACTAACTTCTTTAAATATGCATTTAAAGCTGCTTTCGTAAGAAGAACAATGGAAAACATTGCATACGTACATGGTGGGTGCTCTAAAAGGTCAGTCACATGACGTGATGCCGCCTTGACGCGATACCTCGATGACACACAGACTTCCGCTGCCTCGGAGTAAAGAATTTATGCCAGAGAAACCTACGATAAAAAAAATGTGGTTACCAGGCACTGTGTAATAAAATAATGACGACCACGCAAACTTTCGTCTCCGTCTATCGGATATAGTGCATACGAAATGCACGAAGGCGAAAGTTTCCCTAGCCGTATTTATTTTGTTATACGCTGTGCATGGCAACCACGATTTTTTTGTACGTTTGTCGGACACAAATTATTTACTGTGTGGTAGCGGAAGCCTGTCTGTCCAATAGATATAGCATCAAGTGCGAAAATATGACTGACCTTTTATAGCATCCACCCTGTATACTGACGATTTTTGCTCCATGTTTCGAGGATTTACGGTGCATAGCTGCGTGCATATTTCGGGAGGTTTTTGTGCATATTTATCCGAGCTCTACTTACGAGTAACGATAAGTTGATAAGTACATTTTATGAGTAACGATAACAGTCTTAAACGTCCTTCACGGTACTTAATTAAGCATATATATAGTATACTACAGAGGACAGCAAACAGAAAAGAATGTACAGACCAACTGAAGATGGCTCGGGGATGACAGAATTTGCAAAGGATGAAGCATCAAAATTTAATATTAAAAACTTTTAATGGAAAAAAAATGAGCTTTCGTGTGGAATCCACACATCATCGGGTCTAGGTACATAAATATTATACATAAATTATACATCGAAACGGGGAAAAAAATAAAACACTGTCAAGGAGCCCGCGAAGAGGGAATCGGGAATTCTTATGTGACGGTTGCTCACGTGATGCATTGTATTACTGTCTGGTTGTTTTGTGTTTACTTAGTTCTGGAAACCTGTTTTATTGTATCCGTTCACTTGGTATATATACTCGTGTCGCACTTAGTTGTGTAACCTGAAGAAGTGCAGTCTCTTGCACGAAAGTTCTTGTTCGAATAAATATTAGTTGCTCCTAACCGTTTTTCATGTTACATAAATTATACACACTAAAATACATACGTAAATATTGTATACAGAGGTACAATATTCGCTCACAATGAAAGATACAACACGCTCCGCTTTCTATCTGTTAACGAAATTTTCACTCGCGAATTTACAAATTTCATTTCAATTCAATCGAAATAGTATTCGAGGCGCTGCAAGCGCGTCGCAGCTACAAAGAAACACAAAAACGGAACCCCACTCCCGCACTCGGAGTACGTTCGCGCGAAGTTCGTTCGCGTTCATTTGAAGCTCGGAGCCCCACGGGAGAAAACACGCTTTATTCGTTGTCGCGATAAAATTCTCTCGTCCGGAATCCAGAGGGGAATGACGGGAATGCACGTCGCAACAAAGGGTGAAACGGAAGAAGACGGTTCTCTTTTGTAACGCCTGAATAAAATAAGCGTTGTCTCTCCGGACGGAGAAATAGGCTGGTTTAGAATTCCACGGCTGCTCGACCGACATGTTCGCGGGACCGATAACGTCTGAATGTGTATGTAATGTAAATATAACAAAGGTAACAAAAAGCGGAGGGCTAGAACGGGGAATGTGACGAGTATACCAGTTTTTTAATACTTAAAACAAAACTATTTGCTCATCAAATAGGCGCTAAACTAAAGCATCTCCAATGCTTGCGTTTCCTTTTTTTTTTTTTTTTTTCAAATTTGTCAAGTTGCACATCCTTGCGGTCAGTTAATCTTTATACAGGGTGGGTGCAGATAAAGTAGCCCCACATTTTCGCACATAGCGCGTTCCCTGCATGCCGTACGAACTTCTGGCGGCGCAGGACGGTGCATTTATGCGGTGCAAATCGAGAAAAAAATCGTGGTAACCAAACTCTGCGCAACAAAACCGTTAGAAACGTGAACTTCGCCCCGTGTATTTCCACTGGGACATTGCAGTGTAGCACAGTTGATGAGTTGAATCGCCCTACCGCTGGGGGTGCCACCTACACAGAAACAAGACGAGATCTGGTACGCCTAGCGGTAGCTAGACGCAACTGTGCCGTGACCGCCATATTGACTTCTGCATAGGAAAATCGGGATTCACGGAGAGCGACGTTTGCGTGGAGAACTTTTTTGTTACGTGGAGTTGGGTTACTACGATTTTTTTGTGCTTTTGTATCGGATAAATGCGTCATCCCGCGCCACCGGAAGTTCATGCGGTAAGCAGGAAACACCGTACGCGCAAAAATGTGCGGCTACTTTATCTGCACCCACCCTGTATTGTAGTGGACAAGGACCACGGGGAGGCTAGCCCGCGCGAGGAGCGAGCCATGGGCAGTTGCTTAGAAACCAGTGAACAAACAGGTTGCGTACTTTCACACGTCAGACCACACGTATAATCAGATTTTGAAGCAGCCTCTCGTATTATTAAAATGTAGCGCACGTTCCGAAAATGTCCCAATTGATAGAGAATGCGGGTATTTATACGGAATGCCACTGATTGATTGCATTCCACGCCGAGACTGGGAGGTGACCCGGGTTCGAATACGGGCACCGGCTGTGCTACTTCAGTGTTTTCTCCCTGGGCTTTTCCTCGGACGCTTCAGTTCCCTGTGAAGTCGGCCCAGGACCCACGCCCGAGCGTGGCCGACTACAGCAAGCAGTTCCAGCATCATCATCATCACCACGCACTACTAGCTGGATGGTGGCGTTCGTTTCGCTGCCGAGTCGGTGCCCGTCGATATGGCGCCACGTGACCCGGAGGAATAGACCTTGTATCGCCAACTGTAGGATGGAACAAGCGTTAGCTTGCGGAGGAATAGACCTTTTTAGAAAAGCAAGCGCCAGCTGTTGTACGCAAGGGCTCATGGGAACTTATAGCGCCTTAGAGCATTACGAGACGGCCAGAGGCGGAGGTAGAAGAAGAACAACAACATCCTCGGTGTGCGCAGCAGCGGCGTCAGCCGAGGTAAACCATAACCGAAGCAGACGACAGAGCAGTGTCCCTCAAAGTTCCCATGCTGCTTTGCGCCGCGCGTTTGGTGGCGCGCGCATCTTTTTAAAATCGTCTATTCCCGACTTCACGGGCAGCTGCGCCTTGTACAGAAAAAATCTACAGCACAGCCGGTTCCGAATGACCTCACAGTTCTCGATCGGTGGCTTGATGGTGACGTGATAAAAAAAAAAAGAAAAGAACGGGTATGTGAGTCGCGACCAAAGTCGGACTGGCTACCCCAGGACGCCTACACGTGGTGAACGCGAACAGGTACGAGCGCGGGTTAAACTGACGGAGTGCAATAATATGTAGTTTAAACATTGCAAACTATAGCGAGCGTAAAATGTCAAACACGAAGAATCATCACTGGGGGAGCACACAAAGCACGTACTTAGCAAGCCATAGAATGTCCATAAGCTCAGTTGTACGAAGCAGTGATGGCCACTAACTACTTCTACAGTAGTTTAACTATAACTACTAACTACTTTGTGATTGAGTAGTTTAACTAGTAGCTCAACTACTTTTCAGGGGAGTAGTTAAAACTACTTTTTTAACTACTGCAATGTAGTTTAACTACATCTATAACTACTTAACGTTGTCCACCAACACCAATCCCTCGTGGTGTTGCTGGATACTTAAATATGAATCGCGAGCAATAATAAACTTTGGCTCGAGCCATTGCTACGATCGTCAAATACAAAGCTTGCGGCGGGATTCTTTCTGTGCCCACGCGATAAACTAAGTTGCAGAATTATTTCGCAGCAAATGAGGCTTCACTAGACAAGCATTAAAAGGGAAGATTTTGTACACATGCACGACACAATTGCTTTGCAGCTCCGTTCTCATCAAACAAGTAGCTCAAGGTAAAAGTCGGAAGCACAATCGTGCCGTAAAGCTTGCGGCAAAATCGGAAGTAGTTGGCGCCTTAGGTAACTTAACTACTGTAGTTAACTACTTAAAATAGTAGTTTAACTAGTAGTTGCCACTACATTCCTGCAAGTAGTTGATAACTACTTTTTAACTACAATCAGGTAGTTTAACTAGTAGTTTAACTACATGTAGTTAACTACTGGCTTCAAGCGCCCTCAGCGCCTTGTCGGACGACTGAGGACCTAACTGTCTCGCGACGTCGAAGACTCGGGAGTCCACACGAGACAGGCTCGCCTCTAAAACCCTTCCAGTGTCAACGTATTTTCGGCACCTGAGACGGATATGTTCTACGTCCTCTATAACGCCACACTCACCGCAGTTATAGGAGAGTCACGCGCTTGCCTAGTTTGAAGAGAAGACGTGTGCTCTACGGTACATCGAGCCGCAGCCTATGCAGGACAGTCGTCGTTTGGTGCTCGAAAGCGTAACTCTGGGTCCACCTTGTAAAGGAGCGAATTCCGAGCAGATCCTGATAGACAGGGGGTAAGTACGTGCTGCACATCTGTTGCTCGAGTTCGCTCAGTATTTGCCCCGCGTCACCCGAATTTTTAGCCACCCGAAGAATGTTTCAAGTATGTAAGAAAAATAAAAAAATATCCGTGAAATCGCGAAGGACCAGGCATCTTCCTGGAAATTGTGCCATTTGGAAAAGTGCGCGCCATTTAAACAAACAAAAACAAAGATTAATACGACAGATTAAACGCGGAGCCACCGGCTTTGAACTCGTGTATGTATTTACAATCGGTGCTGCGCCACTTACTGTATGTAACTATGCTGCATGTAAGTATTATTTGCGTCGCGGCCTTAAATTCTGAAAGCACGGAAAGATGTCTTGCGGTAGACGCGTTAGCCACGTGACTTTTATGGTACGCGCACAGTACCACACTCTTAAAAATGAACTTCACCTCATAGCACGCTCCTAGCCAGCCATCGCCTCGAATGATATCGTTATCTGCCCTGATTTGTTGAAAACGGGGGGCGTACGCCTTTTCTGTGACACTTATGCCGGTCATAATTGTCACAGAAAAGGCGTACGCCCCCCGTTTTCAACAAATCATGTTAGATAACGACATCATTCGAGATGACGGTTGGCTAGGAGCGTGCTATGAGGTGAAGTTCATTTTTAAGAGTGCACTTTTCAAGTTGCTGCTATGCATTGCGAACACTACGCTCGGTGAGTTTGCGCAAAGTTCATCGGTTACCTAACCTCCTATTAACTTCCTTCGTCTGAATGGTATCGCCCTTTTAATTTACGCAGGCAGCAAATGGAGTCTTTTCAAAATTCTGCACCCGAAAAAGTTTGTGCATGCAGTCTTATATTCTACGGAACAGTCCATAACCATATTTAACTCGACTAGCTAATGTACATCCTTTTCTCTTACACATCACTGTTATTGCGAGGTCATGCGTTTGTCAGCACTTCACCAGGTTATCCTATGTCAACCCCAATTCCACGACCTGTTCAAATAATGCTTGTTTCCCCTTTGAATGCTAGTTTCAGTAACTGTCTTTCGGCATGGTCTAGTGGCTAGGATACCTGTCTCTTTACCCAGGAGGCCAGAGTTCGATTTCCAGCGTCGGAACAAAAAAAAATTCGCGTCCGTCACGGAAGCACAAAAACGTGCTCGCCTACGAGACTACACAATGATAGGTAATGGTAATAACATAAAGGACACTACGAAACACATCGTACAGAAGCCCTCAACCCCCCCACCACACGCGCTTCTATCAAATCCAAGCCGCGCCCAATACAGATAACGCCTCCTCTTTAACCTCTTCCAGTCTAAAGTTCCACTTGTTCAACCAACGCCCTCACACGGAAGCCTCTCGCATCGCACGAACAACGGACGTGACTCAAAAGACCGTTACTCACAAAACAGTCTGACATGTCATCCTCTGGAGACCTTTTTGCTTTTCCTTTGCCATGCACGTGCCATGCTCAGACCATAGGGCGCACAAACTGGCACTCTACGACGGAAAACATGCACCGGATTATTCGAGGCGACATGCGTGGAAGTCAAGATGGCTTTTACTTTGCGAATGTTATTGAAGAGCAGATACTGTTGCACGCTTCTGTGAGAAAAACAAACAAACAAACAAAAAACGTACTGTGCTTAGATAGAGGACAAGATAATTCTACCCCTTGCAACGCCAACAACGCTATATTTTTGCATACTTTTTTTGTTTATTGAGATGCTCTTAGTGTAGAACACGTCTCGTGCAGACGACTATAATTTATTACTCTTTTCTTCTCAGCCAACTTCTCTTTCATCTTCGCGAACACGCGCCGCGCGTGATTTGATTATGCGCATTGACGAGTTCTTCTCTGAGGCTGTTCGATATATTCTTCGAAGCGAAAACACGTACGGTTTCTTGGCAATTTTTACGAAATATGAAAGCCTTACCGGAAACCAACCAACGTTGACGTCTGCCCTTCTGCACTGCTTTCAAACTTGAGCCGTCTTCGCAGGCTTTTGCGAGTGAACCACATTTTTACAGCGATGTTTGCATCAACAAGTGGTTGCATTTGTTCGAAGAGGGTTGCACGGTGATACTAATAAAGTGGTGATGTTGATGCTGTACATCATAGAAATACTGCGATTCTCAACATCAGGGTACAGGGGCTTCCAAAGTTAATGTTAAGGTATTTCTCCCGCTCCGTAAAAAGTCCCGATGGCTTGGCAGACGCCGGAACTTTCCCCAATGGCGTACGGAGTGCGCGAAAATACTATAAAAAATTTACAACTTGCACGTTTTTTTCTTAATTATAAAAAAATTAAAAAACGATCTCTACTACACGGTGTCAATATAGCACCGTTTTCTTGAGTTGTCGTACCATCGCCGACTCTAGAAGTGGAACGACAGAAGCGCATGTTGCGCTTCAAAATTTGAAAAGCGCGACAAAATAAATACCGTAAGAAAGTTTCGCATATAAATACCGCACACACACTGAGGCTTAGCAAACACTAGAGACTATTGGAACTGTTCAGACATCATCGGTTACTTCATTTTCGCGATTTGTCGACAAAGACAACTTTTAGCGTACAGTACGTCCTCCAACGTACGGTGTAGCACCCGGAAGCTATTTTTTCCTCGTTTTTGTTTCACCCGTGAAACACCGTACTTTACCTTGAAAAGCGCCGTAGTTGTATTTCACTCTCACGACTGTCTTTCACGAAGCCTAATATTCGAGCGTTGTAGCTCCAACGACAGGTCTGACCTGTAACCTAGTACTGGAACCTAAGAAGTACCGGTGATGTGATGTGATGTGATGTGAATAAAGAAAAAAATGGGGATGTAAGTTTCGACGAAGTCAAACTGGCTACCCCAGTACACTTAATACAGAAAGTTCAATCTGATGATGAGATGATGAAAACGCAAAAGGATGATGTCCAGAGACGAACAGAGATGATAATGGAGTTCAACATGTAGGTCAAAAGTTCAAGAGCTGCGCCCAAGTTAGAGTAAAGTGGCGGAATCACCGGGGGCACACACAGGACACATCACACATTCACCGTGTCACAGGATGTCCATAAGCCCGGTTGCATGCAAAAAGTCTTCAAGTGCCCTTAGCGCCCTGTCGGACGAAGGAGGACCTAACAGTTTCGTGATGTCGAAGGCTCGGGAGTCCAAACGAGAGAGGCTTGTCTCTAATGCCCTTCGAGCATCGACGTACCTCCGACACCCGAGAAGGATGTGTTCAACATCCTCTACAACGCCACACTCACTACAGTTCGGAGAGTCTCGCTTTCCGATTTTGAAGAGGAGACGTGCGCTGTACGGTACATTGAGCCGTAGCCTATGTAGGACAGTTGTCGTCTGTCGCGTAAAGGAAGGTGGTACTCGAAAGCGCAACCCTGGGTCGACCTTATACAGAAGCGAATCCCGAGCCGATCCTGTTAACCAGGAGGTATTGCACATTCTTTGTTTTAACTCGTTCAGCATTCGCCCCACGTCACCCTTGGTGAAATAAATGGGCAACACCTCGGCGCGCCTTAGTTGAAGAGCCCGGCGTGCAGCAGCGTCCACAGCCTCGTTACCTGCAATGCCACAGTGGCTAGGGATCCACTGCATTTGAATGTCATGACCTTTTAAAACTGCTGCATGGTGTGCGTGTAAGACATCTTGTGCTGGTGTCGCCAGAGATCCCGTAGTAAACATGGTAGCTAGGGTCTGTAACGCACATTTTGAGTCGCTATAGATGGTCCAGCGAGCAGCTGAAGATTGTGAGTTGATGAAACTTATTGCCAAGAGGACTCCATAAAGTTCAGCGGCCGTTGCAGAGGTGACGTGAGACAGCCGCACCGCTCTCTCAATATTCGCCTCCGGGATAGCAAATGCACACGAGGAGCCGGATGATGTCGTAGAGGCATCCGTGAAAATCTGCATCCTGCCTGCGGAGCTGTTTAGTAGCTCAAGACTGAACTGACGAAGAACATGCGTTGGTATATCCTTCTTTCCCGGGAGTCCAGGCACACTAGTTCTTACGTCAGGAGGGTGTAGGACCCATGTTGGGATATCTGGTAATGCATGTGGCTTGTGTTTCGGAATAAGACCACGTTGTGTCTGGATAGCTTGGGTAAAAGAAGAGTGGTGACGACTCATAATGGCTCGAAGCTGAGGATGGCGATGGTGACGCGTTGCCAACCGCACGTAGTGGCGGAACGTTTCTTGCATCCTGAGAGCTGATACAGGTGGTTCCCGTGCTTCTGCCATGGCTAAAGCGTTTGACGTTGCTCGAGGAAGGCCAAGACAGAGCTTGACGCCCTTTGCTAGGATAGACTCTAACACCTTCTCTGTGGTAACAGGGAGGTTGTGTAGCAAGGGGATGTGATGCGCAACCATCTGACTTATAAGAGATCGGTGAACGCTGAGCATTGCCCGAGGAGATGTGCCCCACCGGGAACCGCATAAGTAACGAAGGACATTAAGACGACTCTCAGCTCTTGCTTTTAGACAGCGCACCTCCGCTACCCATGACAAACTCCGGTCGAGAGTAACGCCGAGAAAGCGGTGATGTGGTACACGACGTACCTGATGATGACCAATTTGTAGCTGAAATCTTTTAAGATGGCGACGCGTAAAAGGCAGCATTACAGTCTTTTCTGAAGACAGGTCCATGCCTCTCTCCAGCAGGAAGTGCACTACGCGATCAAGTGAAGTCTGAAGGCGACGCTGTAAAGCAGGCCACTGCTTTCCCGATGACCATATACAGATGTCATCTGCGTAGAGACTAACAAATACTCCTTTGGGCAAGAGACGAGGCAGGGCAGCCATGACAGCATTGAAAAGTAAAGGACTGAGTACGCTCCCCTGTGGTACCCCTGCTGACAATGTATGCAAACTCGTGTCGCCTTTTGCTGTTCTCACGAAAACAGACCGACCATTAAGAAAAGCAGCAATCCAGCGAAGAGCCCGGCCAGTGACGTTGAAACTGTATAGGTCGTAAAGGACATGGTTGTAGCTCGTCGTATCATATGCTCTCTTTATGTCCAAGAAAACAGCTGCTGTAAGCTCACCCCGAAATCTAGCTTCTTCAATGTGAGTGACCAAGTTTATGATGCAGTCTATCGAGGTCCGAGCCTTTCTGAAACCTGCCATTTCGGCCGGAATATCATTCATTTAGTTTATTGTTCACTTTCATTCACTGAATAATGCATTAGCTCAAGTGCAGCGTAATGTACAGCTACATTACAGTACCGTATAAATTGGATTACTATACAGGGTCACTAGTACCTTGCAAGTTCATCGCAGTTTACAATTCGCAGATGGAAGCGCAACTAATACCTACGCTTCAAGCTTCCCCTCAAATAGAGTTATGCTGCAGTGAAGCATCCTTTCCGGGTAGCGTCGGTGCTCATTGTATAAAACATTACCAGATATGAACTAAAAAGAATAAGCTGCACACAGATCTAAAAACTAAACATTTTTAACTGATATACGAAAGGCTCGTAGAAGGCTCGTACATACGAACGACCTCATAAATATAAAAATGAATCAAAGTGACTACTTGAGGCAACTGGAGTACCTCACACGCAGGTACCTAAGAAAAGAGTGATACTTCGGTCCATGCCAAGGCAGTTCACCCTGAAGTCTGCCAAGGAGGCATACTAATTCTCGTGTCTCCCACTGCTATCTGCTGCGCTTTCCCAACCTCTTTACGTCCACGCACCTCACGGCCACGATTACTCCGCGGTGCTCACACAATGTCGAAAAACTTTCCATCCTGGAATATCTTACACCTTCAAATATACCACAATCCGCAAAAACCGCACCGAGTATTGACGTTTTATTTTCTTTTTTTGGACAGCCATAACTGCGCTGCGGGTTTGCAGTCTGATCCGCAGCACTTCTCCCTCCGACGACCATACGCCTAATCCTGTTACCATCCCCGTCCTCCTCCTTGTTGACCTTACACCCTCCTCCCTCTCTACGATTTTCTTTCACCGATCGAAGCCACCCCCAGTTACGTTACCCAGCCCAAGCGTTACGCAGAGCCTGAGCAAATATTCCGGGCCACCCCACCCACAAGACCACCAAGCTTCAACGAGTCGCTTTAAATAGCCTTCGCAATTTCCATCGCACTCCCGGGAAACTCAAACATTGCGCATAAAAAGCGTTGAACAACGAAAAACAAAAAAATCCTGTCGCACAACCCGAGGGACGCGCGCCACCACGAAGCTAGCCGCCAATAAGGAAAAAAACAAAAAAAAAACATTAACGCACATGCGGCCAATTCCCGAGGTCCCTCCCCTCCCTCCACACACACGTACAATTGCAAACATGATTGGCCTTCTGTGGTCGTCTTTACCAAATTTTGTCCCCCTTCCATTTGGAAGTTAGTGCCACTAATTTCCTTTCATCTCTGCTCGGATGGAAGACCTCTCCAGAGAAAGATGGCAGCAAAATAAGTGTCTGTGCTGTCGCCCGATAACCTCGTCAGGAAGATAGGAAGAAGAAGATGGGTCTCGCAGGAAAAAAGCAACAATGAGGAATGACATGTCCACAGTCTTTGCAAACGACAACTTTATTTTATGATGATGATGATGATGATGATGATGATGGTGGTGGGGGAGTTTCATCGCCACGGTCGATACTCTACCCCATTTTGCAAATAATCACATTACGTGGTTTGACTATTCCTCTAACATAATACGTAATAGTCATATTCCTCCACCCCCAATTCTCCCGAACCTTTTTTTTTTATATTCCGCGCTAGCGCCGCGAAGCAACAGTGGCTATGAGCGGCGTACAGACGTGGACAGATGGAGAGAGGACAGCAGGAAGGAGTGGGGGACGGGGGGTTAGTATGCGTCCCGGGCCGACTTCAGGGGGAACTGTGCCGACATTCGTCTGGAAAATCTCGCGGAAAATGCAGGTAAACCCGCGGAGAGCACAACCGGTGAGGGGATTCGAACCCGATGCGTAGGTCCGGTGGCATTTCCATATTTCGTTTCCGTTACATTGTACACTCGCAATGTTTACACATGAAAATAAAAACTTAGAAAATCGGTTCGGTGTATGTTTATCGGTAGATACCGAATCAGTCTGAATCGGTATCTTACCGGTTCTGAATCCGAAGGTACAGAATTCACTCAACCGCAAATACGGTTGACAGAAAGTTCGCAGCTACACTCGGAGGATGGGGGTGGGGGGGTGGGGGGGTGTATGTTTAATATAATGAAAAGGAAGAAAAAAAATAGAAATGTCAGCCAGGCTAATGTCGGCTACACTCGGCTACACTCGGCTTCATCGTGTCACCTCCCAGTCTCGGCGTGAAAAGCGCGGTCATCCTAACCACTATGCCACTGGAGCTGGTTTCTCACGAAAGGGAAATTTACATGTGCATAACTTTTGTCCGTAACTTATACGGCGTGCCTTTGAAGCCGTAAAAACCCCATATTTCGCGCCCCCTTTTGGCCATGTCCATTTCTGTTGTTGTTTGTTTCCCATTACAGTAGGATAATGAGGTATAAGCTAGATCCGGTACCAATCTGGTACGGATGGGATCATCTGCGTGCAATGACCAAGTTGGAACACGTTTCACCCGCTAATTTTAGAATTCCAAGACAAGGGTTAGTCTCATTATGACTTGAAGGCTAGCTCGCAATACGAGTTCATTAACGAACTTCGCTAATGAGCTGACACGAGAGTACGGCACGGGTGGAACTGATTTCATTCAGAGTTCTCTTGTGCCCTTTCTAACACTACTCGCAAATCGTATAAGCGCCCTCCCATTCCAATTCCGTATCGCTATCAATCAATCAATCAATCAGATATAAGCAACGTGATGTCACCCACTCTAAAGTAATCAGGCAATTGGCTTATCGTGTTTTCGGAAACGTTGTCGTGAAACTTCTCAAGAACAACAACAGCAGCAATAAATGATGGTGAAGTGATGATGACAAACTTGACAAATCAAAACGTGACAATAATATGTATTATTAGTGTTTTGTATACGTATTAGGCATTTCCATATTCCATTTCCGTTACATTGTACACTCGCAATGTTTATACATGAAAATAAAAACTTAGAAAATCGGTTCGGTGTATGTTTATCGGTAGATACCGAATCAGCCTGAATCGGTATCTACCGGTTCAGAATCGGAAGGTACAGAATTCACTCAACCGCAAATACGGTTGACAGAAAGTTCGCAGCTACACTCGGAGGATGGGGGTGGGGGGGGGGGGGTATGTTTAATATAATGAAAAGGAAGAAAAAAAAATAGAAATGTCACCCAGGCTAATGTCGGCTACACTCGGCTACACTCGGCTTCATCGTGTCACCTCCCAGTCTCGGCGTGAAAAGCGCGGTCATCCTAACCACTATGCCACGGGAGCTGGTTTCTCACGAAAGGGAAATTTACATGTGCATAACTTTTGTCCGTAACTTATACGGCGTGCCTTTGAAGCCGTGAAAACCCCATATTTCGCGCCCCCTTTTGCAGTGTCCATTTGTGTTGTTGTTTGTTTCCCATTACAGTAGGATAATGAGGTATAAGCTAGATCCTGTGCCAATCTGGTACGGATGGGATCATCTGCGTGCAATGACCAAGTTGGAACACGTTTCACCCGCTAATTTTAGAATTCCAAGACAAGGGTTACTCTCATTATGACTTGAAGGCTAGCTCGCAATACGAGTTCATTAACGAACTTCGCTAATGAGCTGACACGAGAGTACGGCACGGGTGGAACTGATTTCATTCAGAGTTCTCTTGTGCCCTTTCTAACACTACTCGCAAATCGTATAAGCGCCCTCCCATTCCAATTCCGTATCGCTATCTATCTATCAATCAATCAATCAATCAATCAATCAATCAATCAATCAATCAATCAATCAATCAATCAATCAATCAATCAATCAATCAATCAATCAATCAATCAATCAATCAATCAATCAATCAATCAATCAATCAATCAATCAATCAATCAATCAATCAATCAATCAATCAATCAATCAATCAATCAATCAATCAATCAATCAAATATAAGCAACGTGATGTCACCCACTCTAAAGTAATCAGGCAATTGGCTTATCGTGTTTTCGGAAACGTTGTCGTGAAACTTCTATAACTCCCTAATCAACAACAACAACAGCAGCAATAAATGATGGTGAAGTGATGATGACAAACTTGACAAATCAAAACGTGACAATAATATGTATTATTAGTGTTTTGTATGCGTATTAGGCATTTCCATATTCCATTTCCGTTACATTGTACACTCGCAATGTTTACACATGAAAATAAAAACTTAGAAAATCGGTTCGGTGTATGTTTATCGGTAGATACCGAATCAGCCTGAATCGGTATCTACCGGTTCAGAATCGGAAGGTACAGAATTCACTCAACCTCAAATACGGTTGACCTGAAAGTTCGCAGCCACACTCGGAGGATGGGGGGGGGGGGATATGTTTAATATAATGAAAAGAAAGAAAAAAATGGAACCGTCAGCCACGCTAATGTCGGCTACACTCGGCTTCGTTGTCATGGAGTCGGCAAATCCAAGGTGGTCTGCATCTCAAACTGTACCAGTGATGAATATATTTAAAGTGAATCTATGTAAATATAAAATAGAAGTACCGTTGAATCATTAGTTGGAGCGCTCCGTATTATGAACATGATGAACGGAAAACAGCTTTTAGAATTCGGCCCTTATAACGTTTACAAAAAACAGAGAAAGGTCAATTATAGTGTCTCAAACAACACCGAACTTTGTTTTGTAAACCGGCCGTCCGCAGAGATGTAGAACGCATTGTTAATTAACCCGTCGGTATCACAGAAATAATCTCGACGCAAGGTAATCTGCACGCTGGGTAGGCGACGCCCTCTATAGTTCATAATTAATGGTGGCGCCATCGTTCGTCACTTCGGGCTAAGGTATTGCGAAACGTTCGGGCGTCGTAAATAATGTTGCATCCAGGACTGGTGAATATATTAATCTCACAAAGGGTCACGTAAATGACTAACGGGGCAAGCGTTGCTTTGCCCTTTCTGGAGAACATAATGCGTGTAGCAGACGACGCTCCCGTCACGGAGCGGCGCGTCGTCTGCTACATGTGTCTGCTACATGCACAGAGAGCGAGAGATACATGATGACGATGATATGGGGATGACTGGGGGGAGAGTGCAGAGAACTCCACATTTCTACTCGATATTAAAACCGAGGCAACAATGTCTGAAAGTTGGTGAAAGCTTGCGGTAATGTGGGTTTGACTGTTCATTAATTAATTTAATTACAGCGGCTATGACGCTTTAACTAGTAGAGTTGTGGTTGTGCATCATGCATGCCGGAGTACTCAGAAAAAAGAAGAATTATTTTTCTACGTATCGTAGGTGCCAGATACAAACCCTTCAGCGTACTTATGCATAAAGCTCTGACGTGAGAACAGCGTCGGCCATTCTTCTTGGCTCTAGTAAGCACGTGACCTCTACCGCGGCCGCCTCACTGGTGCAGATGCTTGCCGTGACGTTACAGCCGAATGAGCTTCTGTATTTGCGGTGACGATTTTCTATGATTACTTTCGCTGTAAAATTCCTTGAATTCTGAACGGGGCCCGTATACACTGTCCTCTCTGCGTCTGCTCCCCTCTCACGGTCACATCTGCATCGGGTGCTGACACGGTGTTTTGAATATGAGCCAAGTACTTCGGTACAACGAGTCTCTTCTTTATTTTTATTTTTTTTTACTCATACATTACTCAATGTACATACGTGAATGCAACGTTATAGTATATAGAACGACATATTCATCCACCATTATTATTATTCATTATTATTATGAACCACCTATTATGGCGATTATGGCGGTATTTCAACGAATATAGTAAATCTCAATCAAATTCCGCTTTCCTTTTTTTTTCTTTTTTGTTACGCACCGCATTATGAGGTAAACAGCTTTGCAGCTTATTTTCGCAAAAAAAAAAAAAAGCCAGATATCGAATCAAATATTACAGCACGGTACATACTCTAGCGCACTTTAAATACTTAAATACTTTTTGAAAACTCGAAATTCAGATAGATGTTGCGCAAACTCCGCTGCAATTCAACCCAAAATCCATCCTTCCTCGATGACTTGGGTTCACGTAGTGAAAGAAGACACTGTTTCTTTTTCAATATACTGTTTAAAACAAGCGGATGCACGCTCGAATATGTTTAAAACATGAAGCTGCTTTTACCCCGTGTGTCCTTTATCTTTTTCGTGTTTAATGGTTCTGAGCATGAGTATAGCTCAAAGGAAGGCATTCTGTCTTGTCTCGTGTTTATCTTGAAGCCCTTTAGAAGGAAAGTCATCAGGTGCATTTTGCGAGGAGAAGGCTTTTGTGAGACTACTGGTGCATGAAAGGACAAGAATCTATTCCTGGTGATGCAAAAGACGGCTTCCGCTCGACGGCTTTCACGAAGATGCTCGAGGACGGCGTTCTTAGTTTCTTCTTTCAAAGAGGGCAAGACCCCATATAATGAAAATGAGGAACTTTAAGGTATCGTCTGCCTGATCGTAGCTACCTGCACCCGAGAGATTTCACATTTTTAATAACGGGCAGAACAAGAAGGAAGATTAATTTCCTGCCGAAGAAGTCACAGATGAGGGGGCGGGGGGGAATATATTTATTAGACGAAAGGGGAAAAAAACGGGGAAAGGAGGTCAGCCAAACGGGACGTCGGCTTGCCATTCCGCAACAAAAAGAAAATTAATGAAGATGAAGCAGTAGAAAATACATAAAAAAGAAAAGTATAAAAATGAATATGATGAAAGAAGAACAAAATAAATAAAACGAAAAGAATGGAGACGAAGAAAGAACAATAAAATCAGTAAAAAAGAAAAAAAAGAACTGGGAAGTAAAGGATAGACCAACAAATGGTGAAAGAAGAATGAGACAGATTAAAGACAAAGATGACACACACACAAATGAGCTTCTTTCAAGGAAAGTATAGCAGAGCTGACCCCTCCCCCCTTTCCATAAGTTGTTCATTTTTGGTTGCGGCGTATTGCGCAACAAATAACACGTGACCTTACGTAAGAACCACGAACCTGTAGCACGAGCGCGACGTCTTCGACGTGCACACATTCAACGCCTTCAAATACATCCTCGCTAGTGGTTGTGACGTCCGCCTGACGTAACAAGCATGATTGATTTTTTTTATTCCGTGTTAGCGCCGCGAAGCAACTGTGGCTATGAGCGGCGTACAGACGAGGACAAATGGAGAGAGGATAGCAGGAAGGAGTTGTGGATGGGGGTGGGTTTTCTATGAGTCCTGGGCCGACATTCGTCTCGAAGGTCTTCGGAAAACCCGGGGAAAACCTCAGACAGCACAACCCCAGTGGTAGGGTTCGAACCCACCGCCTCCCAGTCGTCAGTACGACCTTGGCTGGTCCAAGCATGATGGAGACAGCACGCGACACCTTTCTTGCGTTTACCAAAAAGCAAACATTGTTTCTTATGCCGTTTCATCCTGTGTACGAACGTGCCCAACGATATTTTAAGGAAAACTCCGCGCGTCGGCAAAAAAGGAACAGACTATATTGTATTGGTTACAATTATTATAATTATTACAATTATTCATTTGGTAACAATACAAAAATCAATATATTGGTTACGGCCGCCGTGTTATCCCGTCTGAAGAACGAGATAATAGCGATACGGCTGAGTGGATATACAACATCCTCTCGCTCCCGCTAAACACTGGAAGGTGGCTGGTTCGAATCCCTCTCTGCTGTCTGCCATTCCTTCCTACTGTCCTCTGGCTATCAATTCACGCGTCTTCACGCCGCTCGCAGCAATAGTTGCTTCGCGGTGCTAACCCAGAAACGAATGATTTAACGAGAAGATGCCACAAGTTGGCGATGAACCGGGGTTAGTCTAAAATGTTGCACGAACTGAAATGCAAACGGATGTTTGAACGATGCGCGTCTGTTGAAGCAATACCGTGACACCAGTGTGTTTCAGCGCGTCGTACACTGTCGCCTTTGCGCACGTAAGAAATAGCGTTGGTAGTTCCGCTCGTGCGCAAACGATAAAGAGAGCTTTGCGCCGTGCGCAGAAGCACCACGCTATCCCTTACGTAAGCAAAGATGATAGCCGTACGATAGCCGTAAAGCTCACTAATGGAACGTCTCTCACTGGGTTTTCGTCTCAGTCTTGCACCAAGTGTGTTACACCGGAGAGATTTCTTTTACAAACCATTCTTTCGTCTCGTCCGATCGTACTTGAGGTCATGAGACCCCGCTAAACATCGTCGAGCGTAGACCCAAGTGGCCACAATGTACCCATACTGAATGTGAGAAAGCACAGGGAGCTGCATGGTGATATTCCAAATATGTAACGGTTGCTTCACTTACCCTCAATGGGATGAACTTCCCTATCCGGAGCATTATTGATGACACTCGGGGCACGAACGCAGAGCTATGTTAGCGTGTTACTGACACCGCGAACGCCATCAAACAAGCTTCCAGCTTGTGCTATCTCGAAACGGCACGAGACGCAGATAAGGAGCGTGATAATAAAAAGAAAAGACCTAAAAGAATATGGTGCTTCCCGAAGCCGTGATGTTAAAGTCAGCGGCTGAAAGATAGCAGTGCTAGGTTACGGCGTCGAGAGAGAGAGAGAGAGAGAAAAAAAGGGGAAGCTAGATGTTGCTGAGTCAGATCGGCTGCGTGTCCTGGAGACGCCGTTAATTGTCTAGGCTACATTAAATCGTTCGTGTCCAGCTCGTTGAATGGAGCAGGGACGCGACGCCGCGAACTTTACATCCCTATATTTCCCCATACAGGAAATTGAATGCCATTTCCAGCGAATGATATTCATACTGAATGCATTCGTTCGTTGTCAGTCACACGGGAATATGTAATGGCATTACGCGAAATTGGTATTCGCTTACCAAATAACTTCGGGGAACTCATTCGATGTTGCTTTGGCACGAATCGCTTACTTTCGATGGCACGGGGGCAGCAAAGAAACAGAGGCGTCAAAGAGCAATAAGAAAAAACAAAACGCGTCTTTGACATTAAAAAGGAATTTGTAACACAATTTTCAAAGAATCGTCCTTTTTTTTTCAGTCAACTGTTGCGCCCAAATGTCGTGATCCACACGCTCTTTGTTTCGCATGTGTCACGCATGTGTGAACTTCAACATGACAGTTCTTTTTCTTTTTTGGTCAGAAATGACATCATGTGGCCTGTCAAACTCGATGAACAAAGCGATTTAACAAATATGGGAAATGAAATATTTATCCATTTCTGTTGGCTGTTCATACGTAGTGGTCTTGCGACATGAGACAATAATTATGAATATGTGTTCTTCCATCGCAGGCATAACCCACACTGTGTCCCACCAGCAGTGGAATTAGCTCTATCATGGGATGCATCTGCTCGTTAGTGCGGGCCCTGACCTCCTACCACGGGAGTCACCTGACACCCAAACAAGTGGAGATGCAAAGGAAACAGCGGCTACTACGCGCCAGAAGCACTCCATCCCGTAGCGGATCAACCTTCGGACCGGAGCCTCCGCCCATGGTCAAAGACCGCACTCCTTCGTTTGGATCGCCTCAGAGGGCCCCAGGCATGCCTGACGAGTCCACCGACAGGCTCCTGGGGTTCGGGGCACCTCCTCAAGGACGACCAGGTCCTTCGAATCCGGCAAGACCAGGCCCTCCGTCTCTAGGAAGACCAGGTCCTTCACTTCCAGGAAGACCAGGGTCAGCGTCCCCGTCAAGACCCGGAAAATTATCCGATATGGGGAGGCAAAGTAGCCTCGGTCGTGCTTTTTATTCGTCCACGGGACCGTAGGCAGGTTTCCTAGCGGGTTATAGTTTTGTGGGCCCATGCTACACCTGGCAAGAGAGTGGTACGCTGAAGTGTCAGGACAAGTCATGTCTTATGGGACATGAAGTCCCGTTTTCATTCAACTAAGCAGTGCTTCCGTCGGTATGCGGACGTCACCTTGTGGCATGTGTGGGAACCACAGATCCGAAAATGTTAAAAGGTGCACCACCGTTCCACTCTTATTTTAGTGCCAAGGTCATATTGTGGTTGAACGCGGGTGCACTGGAGGAAGAGCTGAACAAGAACTGGAGATAAGCCATGACGCTGCTGATAAGACATACATATTTGCAATGGGAGCTCTCAGCATGCCAACACTAAGTGTCATAACCATAAATGTGACCTGTTAAGCCGAACTGGTAAGCCTTTAAACACAGCCTTCGATCAATGAAGAACACATGTTGACGGTGAACTCTACTGTGCTGTACACGTGCGGAGGTTGGATGCTTCAACACAGACGGAACGCTGAATGTGTCAGGAGCAAGCTGAACCAGTCGAACAAACAGACAGTAGCGGCTGAGTCAAATATCAAAGGGTTTGATAAAAGACAAATCTTCAAGCGCGATACTCTCTCTTCGTCGCTCTGCCAGCAAGTGGAGGTCCGGAATTTCGAGTGCATAAAGCTCGACGTGCATGCAAAGCCGATATTGCTCTTCCTAACACAGTAGTATGAACTTAGGACTGGTCTCCTTATCAGTCACAACTTGAGCTTTCCACAAATGGTCCTCCTTAGACTGCAGCGTTGACAGATTATACAAAGCCCCACGCATCCCGTAATCCAACCTGAAGTGCTTACACCCACAATGGCTCGCTCAATGGTATCATTATGAGACAATCGTTATATTTACGGGGCACAGGTACATGGAAAACACCGACAAGAGCCTATCCGGGCGCACCACGATGTCCAGGTGCGGGAGCTGGACACGGCGGCCATCTTGTCTCCATATCATGAGCGTATACCGGTGCAGAAATCGTTGCGCTCTGGCAAACCGAACACTATCACTGAACGAACCACATACATAATATTCAAAATTTCCTTTTGCAGTTCGCAAGTTTCTATTTATGTTTTATTAAATATTGCCGATACAATATTCTGCATCACTAAAACTTGCCGTCCAACAGGATTAGACACGACGAATAGCCTACAATTACCGAGCCGCTCTCCCTGAAACAACTACAGTTGCTCAAAACTACACTCTTAGAAATGCATTCACCACATAGCACGCTCCTATAGCCAACCATCATCTCGAATGACAACGTTCTCGCCCCTGATTTGTTGAAAACGGGAGGAGGAGCCTATTTTGTGGCCATTATCCAGAACTTTGTCATCCAGCGAGAACGTTGTTATTCGGGGTGATGGTTGGCTAGGAGCGTGCTATGCGGTGAAGTTCATTTTTAAGAGGTACCCGGGTTCGAATCCGAGTGCCGGCTGTGCTGTCTTTGGTTTTTCCTGGGTTTTCCTCAGACGCTTTCAGACATATGTCGGCACAGTTCCCTTAGAAGTCGGCCCAGGACGCACATTCCCCCAGGGCGTGAGTGAGTCGTGACGTTGCCCACATACGTGAGGCCGACAACGGCAAGCCCAATCACCACCACCACCACCCACCATCATTTTTAAGAGTGTAGATGACGACTATTTCGAAAGGCCAAACGGCATTGTCATAAAAAATGCGTGTCGACCACTCTCGGCGGTACTAGTGCCACGGTGAACGAGACGTTGCGAGTATAGTGCTGGACAAAAGTTTACGGAACACGCTCCGGCGTATTCCTTGCGCAGAGTGGCACACTACACTCTTAAAAATGAACTTCACCACATAGTACGCTCCAAGCCAACCATCACCCCGAATGACAACGTTCTCGCTCTAGATTTGTTGAAAACGGGAGGAGGAGCCTATTTTGTGCCGTGCATGATGGCACAAAATAGGCTCCTCCTCCCGTTTTGAACAAATCAGGGGCGAGAACGTTGTCATTCGGGATGATGGTTGGCTAGGAGCGTGCTATGTGGTGAAGTTCATTTTTAAGAGTGTAGGAGCGAATGGAACCGTACGGACTTGCACACATGTGCCTAGGTAACCCAGTCACGTGTTTTGCAAGTCCACACGGTATCATTCGCTGCTAGCGTGCCACTCTGCGCATGGAATACGCCGGAGCGTGTCCCGTAAACTTTTGTCCAGCACTGTACTCGCAACGTCTCGCTGTCTCCCTTCATATTTGCACGACTTCGCAAACAGTGGGGAAACCAACCAGGTTGCTGTGTAGCATAGCTTGAATTCTAAACAGAGAATGGTATGTGATCCCTGACTGCGGTTGGCATCGTGGGCCTACCGAGAGGGGGGCAAGGGGGCCGTGTCTCCCCTCGCCCCTGGAGCTCCAAGGGCACTTGCGGAAGTTGTGCTCTCTTTAGTCATACGTCGTCATAATTATACCCGGATGTCATAGTACGAACTTCTGGACGCCCGCACAGTCCGCGGAGTCCGTCTCCAGGAAAAGAGATTGAGATTGCACGCTTGCCCCCCACCCCCCTGGAAAAAATACCGGGAACGTCCAAGGCTAACATGTATTCGCAACAAAATGGCCGGCGACGAGGTTCCGGCTTCCCTCGTGTTGACGTCGCACGGTTTCCCTAGCAGTTTTCAATGCCTTCAAGGCCTCTAGTTGCTTGTGCGCCACAAAAACTCCAATCATCATCATCATCGATCAATTGAGAGTGCGGCTCTGCTGTTGTAGCACAACGTTGGTTGGCAACAACACATGGCCCGTATACTGGTACATTATGTACTGTTGGGGACACGGTTGTCTAAAATCTCCAGCCCGTGGCCGAGCAGTCCCCTATCGGCAACGTCGCGCACGAACGAACTATACCATTACAGCCTCCGAGGTAAGGCCGCGCAGCGCCACCTGTCGGGAGAGAGTACCATCGCATTCTCAGCGTCGTCTGCTAGGGAGAGCAGTTCAGCGCGGCCTACCCTCGGGGAGGGTATTGGTACGGTTCCTTCGTGCGCGACATCGCCGATAGGGGATCGCTCCGCTACGGGCTGGAGATTTCAGGCAACCGTGTCCCCAACGGCACCTAAAGGAATGCAAAACAGAAAACCTGATTTATGAAGCTCTAAAAGTGACGCTGTACAATCACCAAGTTGCTCTCTCCCTTTCTAACAGACCAACACCATGTGGTACACGCTATAAGAGCTCCGACAGTAGCGAACCTTTTTGAATTGACGAAGAAAGAGCTCTGGGTAGGTCGTTAGTGATATACAAGGTACTGTTCGTTCCGCTAGGGGTCGCGTCCTTCGTATATGCCGGACGTTCCAGATCACCTTGCCGCCGACTGTACAATTCACTATGCACGTACTATTACCTATACGTCTCTACAAAGAACCTAAAACGCTTTCGAAACAGCCGGTGATAACGATTTATCTAACGTCCTAACTTATCTAACAGATGTTTTATATTATCTTATTAATCTTCCGCCGTAGTATAGGTGTCGCGGGATCTAATCAGTGATAAGGAGAGACCAGCAAAAAAGGCGAAATGTCTGTGAGTGACCACAGTCGCAAACTCGTAGACAACTGCTGGATATGTGCTTTGTACATAGTGCTATTGTACATAATATTTCCAATGAGTATTTTGTACCAAAGCCAACCCATCCCTGTGCCTTCAACTACATTAATGCTGCGGAGATATATTAGCCATACTGTTTGTATTGTTCTACTCAAGAGTTTAAACTACATATCCCCATGTAAACGCTATACGCAAAAATAAAAACGTACCATAACACGTGATGCTCATCTTATGTTTATGCTCTACAATGTGAAACAATGTGCTCGAGTAAGTACAGACACTAATGACATGCGAGGTAGAGTGCAGGTAATGGTGTGACGAGACTGTAAAGCAGTTGAAGTGCAACGTCGGAAGATTTATCTATTTAAGAGACTCAGCCCACAGTACTCTTACGACACAATGCGTTTTCGTCCCCGTTGGACACATGGTTCTTTAGGAAAATTAAAGTTGAAAATTGATTAAGATTAATGTTGACACAGTTCTCTGTGAAGTCGGCCAAGGACGCACGATCCCCCCTGCGGTAGTTGTGACATTGCCCGCCTGATACCACTACGAAGTGAGGCAGTAACAAGTCAGCTAAATATGGGCTACCATTATCAGCTAAGGGTAAACATTATCAACTAAGATATTAGCTAAAATATCAGCTAAATGTCAGCTAAAATATCAGCTAAATATCAGCCAAGATATCAGCTAAAGTGTCAGCTAAAATATCAGCTAGGATATAAGCCAAACTATCAGCTGAAATATCATCTAAGATATCAGTTAAAATATCAGCTAAGATATCAGTTAAAATATCAGCTAAGATATCAGCTAAAATATCATCTACGATATCAGTCAAAATATCAGCTAAAATATCAGCTAAGACTCCTGCGTGCGAAGGGTGCTCTAAGATTAACGTTGACACAGTTCTCTGTGAAGTCGGACCAGGATGCACGATCCCCCTTGCGGTAGCTGTGACATTGCCCGCCTGATACCACTACGAAGTGAGGCAGTAACAAGTCAGCTAAACATAGGGTAGCATTATCAGCTAAGGGTAAATATTATCAACTAAGATATTAGCTAAAATATCACCTAAATGTCAGCTAAATATCAGCCAAGATATCAGCTAAAATATCAGCTAAAGTGTCAGCTAACATATCAGCTAAAGTGTCAGCTAACATATCAGCTAAAGTGTCAGCTAAAATATCAGCTAAAGTGTCAGCTAAAATATCAGCTAGGATATCAGCCAAGATATCAGCTAAAATATCATCCAAGGTATCAGTTAAAATATCAGCTAAAGTGTCAGCTAAAATATCATCTAGGCTATCAGTAAAAATATCAGCTAAACTGTCAGCCAAATATCAGCCAAGATATCAGCTAAAATATCACCTAAGATATCAGTTAAAATATCAGCTAAAGTGTCAGCTAAAATATCAGCTAAGGTATCAGATAAATATCAACCAAGATATCAGCTAAAATATCATCTAAGATATCAATTAAAATATCAGCTACAGTGTCAGCGAAAATATCATCTAAGATATCAGTTAAAATATCAGCTAAAGTGTGAGCTAAATATCAGCCAAGATATCAGCTAATACATCATCTAAGATATCAGTTAAAATATCAGCTAAAATATCAGCTAAGATATCAGCCAAAATATCAGCTAAAATATCATCTAAGATATCAGTTAAAATATCAGCTAAAACATCAGCTAAGATATCAGCTAAAATGTCATCTACAATATCAGTTAAAATATCAGCTAAAATATCAGCTAAAATATCATCTAAGATATCAGTCAAAATATCAGCTAAAATATCAGCTAAGACTCCTGCGTGCGAAGGGTGCTCTAAGATTAATGTTGGCACAGTTCTCTGTGAAGTCGGTCCAGGACGCACGATCCCCCTTGCGGTAGCTGTGACATTGCCCGCCTGATGCCACTACGAAGTGAGGCAGTAAGAAGTCAGCTAAACATAGGGTAGCATTATCAGCTAAGGGTAAACATTATCAACTAAGATATTAGCTAAAATATCAGCTAAATGTCAGCTAAAATATCAGCTAAATATCAACCAAGATATCAGCTAAAATAGCATCTAAAGTGTCAGCTAAAATATCATCTAAGCTATCAGTTAAAATATCAGCTAAAGTGTCAGCTAAAATATCAGCTCGGATATCAGCTAAAATATCATCTAAGCTGTCAGTTAAAATATCAGCTAAAGTGTCACCCAAATATCACCCAAGATATCAGCTAAAATATCATCTAAGGTATCAGTTAAAATATCAGCTAAAGTGTCAGCTAAATATCAGCTATGATATCAGCTAAAATATCAGTGAAGTGTGAGCTAAATATCAGCTAGGATATCAGCTAAAATATCATCTAAGCTATCAGTTAAAGTATCAGCTAAAGTGTCAGCCAAATATCAGCCAAGATATTAGCTAAAATATCATCTAAGATATCAGTTAAAATATCAGCTAAAGTGTCAGCTAAAATATCAGCTAAAGTGTGAGCTAAATACCAGCCAAGATATCAGCTAAAATATCATCTAAAATATCAGCTAAAATATCACCTAAGATATCAGCTAAAAAATCATATAAGATATCAGTTAAAATATCAGCTAAAACATCAGCTAAGATATCAGCTAAAATGTCATCTACGATATCAGTTAAAATATCAGCTAAAATGTCAGCTATAATATCAGCTAAAATATCGTCTAAGATACCAGTCAAAACATCAGCTAAAATATCAACTAAGATATCAGCTAAAGTATCATCTAAGATATCAGCTAAAATGTCAGCTAAGACACATGATCCCCCCTGCGGTAGCTGTGACATTGCCCGCCTGATACCACTTCGAAGTGAGGCAGTAACAAATCAGCTAAACATAGATTAGCATTATCGGCTAAGGGTAAACATTATCAACTAAGATATTAGCTAAAATATCAGCTAAAATATCAGCTAAATGTCAGCTAAAATATCAGCTAAATATCAGCCAAGATATCAGCTAAAGTGTCAGCTAAAATATCAGCTAGGATATCAGCCAAATATCAGCCAAGATATCAGCTAAAATATCATCCAAGATATCAGTTAAAATATCAGCTAAAGTGTCACCTAAAATGTCAGCTAAAGTGTCAGCTAAAGTGTCAGCTAAAATATCAGCTAAGATATCAGCTAAAATATCATCTAAGCTATCAGTTAAAATATCAGCAAAAGTGTCAGCCAAATATCAGCCAAGATATTAGCTAAAATATCATCTAAGATATCAGTTAAAATATCAGCTAAAATGTGAGCTAAATATCAGCCAAGATATCAGCTAAAATATCATCTAAGATATCAGTTAAAATATCAGCTAAAATATCAGCTAAAATATCAGCTAAGATATCAGCCAAAATATCAGCTAAAATATCATATAAGATATCAGTTAAAATATCAGCTAAAACATCAGCTAAGAAATCAGCTAAAATGTCATCTACGATATCAGTTACAATATCAGCTAAAATGTCAGCTAAAATATCATCTAAGATATCAGTCAAAATATCAGCTAAAAGATCAGCTAAGACTCCTGCGTGCGAAGGGTGCTCTAAGATTAATGTTGACACAGTTCTCTGTGAAGTCGGTCCAGGACGCACGATCCCCCTTGCGGTAGCTGTGACATTGCCCGCCTGATGCCACTACGAAGTGAGGCAGTAAGAAGTCAGCTAAACATAGGGTAGCATTATCAGCTAAGGGTAAATATTATCAACTAAGATATTAGCTAAAATATCAGCTAAATATCAACCAAGATATCAGCTAAAATATCATCTAAAGTGTCAGCTAAAATATCATCTAAGATATCAGTTAAAATATCAGCTAAAGTGTCAGCTAAAACATCAGCTAAGATATCAGCTAAAATATCAGCTAAGGTATCAGTTAAAATATCAGCTAAAGTGTGAGCTAAATATCAGCAAAGATATCAGCTAAAGTGTCAGCTAAAATATCAGCTAAGATATCAGCTAAAGTGTCACCCAAATATCACCCAAGATATCAGCTAAAATATCATCTAAGATATCAGTTAAAATATCAGCTAAAGTGTCAGCTAAATATCAGCTATGATATCAGCTAAAATATCATTTAAGATATCAGTTAAAATATCAGCTAAAGTGTGAGCTAAATATCAGCTAGGATATCAGCTAAAATATCAGCTAAGATATCAGCTAAAATATCATATAAGCTATCAGTTAAAATATCAGCTAAAGTGCCAGCCAAATATCAGCCAAGATATTAGCTAAAATATCTAAGATATCAGTTAAAATATCAGCTAAAGTGTCAGCTAAAATATCAGCTAAAGTGTGAGCTAAATACCAGCCAAGATATCAGCTAAAATATCATCTAATATATCAGTTAAAATATCAGCTAAAACATCAGCTAAGTTATCAGCTAAAATGTCATCTACGATATCAGTTAAAATATCAGCTAAAATGTCAGCTAAAATATCAGCTAAAATATCAGCTATAATATCAGCTAAAGTATCATCTAAGATATCAGCTAAAATGTCAGCTAAGACGCATGATCCCCCCTGCGGTAGCTGTGACATTGCCCGCCTGATACCACTTCGAAGTGAGGCAGTAACAAATCAGCTAAACATAGGTCAGCATTACCAGCTAGGGGTAAACATTATCAACTAAGATATTAGCTAATATATCAGCTAAATGTCAGCTAAAATATCAGCTAGGATATCAGGAAAATATCAGCCAAGATATCAGCTAAAATATCAACCAAGATATCAGTTAAAATGTCAGCTAAAGTGTCAGCTAAAATATCAGCTAAGCTATCAGTTAAAATATCAGCTAAAGTGTCAGCCAAATATCAGCCAAGATATTAGCTAAAATATCATCTAAGATATCAGTTAAAATATCAGCTAAAGTGTCAGCTAAAATATCAGCTAAGATATCAGCTAAAATATCAGCTAAGGTATCAGCTAAATATCAGCCAAGATATCAGCTAAAATATCATCTAAGATATCAGTTAAAATATCGGCTACAGTGTGAGCTAAATATCAGCTAGGATATCAGCTAAAATATCAGTTAAGATATCATCTAAGCTGTCAGTTAAAATATCAGCTAAAGTGTCACCCAAATATCACCCAAGATATCAGCTAAAATATCATCTAAGATATCGGTTAAAATATCAGCTAAAGTGTCAGCTAAATATCAGCTATGATATCAGCTAAAATATCATCTAAGATATCAGTTAAAATATCAGCTAAAGTGTCAGCTAAAATATCAGCTAGGATATCAGCTAAAATATCAGCTAAAATATCATATAAGCTATCAGTTAAAATATCAGCTAAAGTGTCAGCCAAATATCAGCCAAGATATTAGCTAAAATATCATCTAAGATATCGGTTAAAATATCAGCTAAAATGTTAGCTAAGATATCAGCTAAAATATCATCTAAGCTATCAGTTAAAATATCAGCTAAAGTGTCAGCCAAATATCAACCAAGATATTAGCTAAAATATCAGCTAAGATATCAGCTAAAATATGAGCTAAAGTGTGAGCTAAATATCAGCCAAGATATCAGCTAAAATATCATCTAAGATATCAGTTAAAATATCAGCTAAGATATCAGCTAAAATATCATCTAATATATCAGCTAAAATAGCAGCTAAAATATCACCTAAGATATCAGCTAAAATATCATATAAGATCAGTTAAAATATCAGCTAAAACATCAGCTAAGATATCAGCTAAAATGTCATCTACGATATCAGTTAAAATATCAGCTAAAATATCAGCTAAAATATCATCTAAGATATCAGTCAAAACATCAGCTAAAATATCAACTAAGATATCAGCTAAAGTATCATCTAAGATATCAGCTAAAATGTCAGCTAAGACGCAGTAACAAATCAGCTAAACATAGGGTAGCATTATCAGCTAAGGGCAAACACTATCAGCTAAAATGTCATCTGTGATATCAGTTAAAATCTCAGCTAAAATGACATCTAAAATATCAGCTAAAACATCAGCTAAGATATCAGTTAAAATGTCAGCTAAAATATCAGCTAGATATCAGCTAAGACTCCTGCGTGCGCAGGGTGCTCTAAGATAAATGTCGACACAGTTCTGTGTGAAGTCTGTGCAGGACACACGGTCCCCCCTGCGGTAGTGGTGACATTGCCCTCCCAATACGGGAGATTCTTTTTGGCTGTTGGTTCGAGTCACACAGGCTCCGCCTCATGACGGGCGTCATATGTCACGTGAGGAGGGAAAGAGAGAGTAAGAGATGGGGCGCTGAATGGCGGGAAGACCAAAGACGGGGAGGTAAGATGGGTATGTGCCCGGCGGCAGAACTGTTTGCAAGTAGGGCAAATCATGCGATTTCTTTGGGAGTTCTAACTTAAAAAAAGGGGAATTAAGTGCCGTTATATGTACGCAGCCCGTCAGACTGAGAACAGGATAAACATTCATTTAAATGATCCGTTGAAACAGCACTTCCAGCATGTCATGAACTATTATTTACGCCGTTGTTTGTACCGCTGTGGTAGGCATATTGCCCATTATGGCTTCTCGAGTTCAGCATCATTTATTCGATGCTCGGCGATTTTCACGTTTATTTTACTTCACAAATAGCTATGTGTAACTTTTGTACGTGTTGGGTAGTAGGGTAGAGTCCTGTGGTTATCAGCGGTAAACATTCCACGTCATCATAACTTCTCTGTCATTTATTGTTGTTGTTGTACGTGCTTCCGAATTTCGCGAGATGGATATTAACAAGAACAGATACAGAGAAACTCTTTCATTAAATAGAATACGTTAATCATATATATATATTGCTCTCAGTCTATTCTTTAGCTATTTCCTTTTATTTTATGTTTCCAGCGATTCGAGCACACACTCGAATCACACATCCCAGGCGCAACTGCTTGCTCACACGTGTCGCACTTAGTCTAAATTGTATTATGCTGCAGTTGTCCGGGTGTTAAGGTGACTTGACAGAAGACGAAAGTTCAAGGAGTTCAGAAGAGTCCTCTTGCGATTTGACAGTTGTTGGTTGCAAAGTTCAGCAGCAGGCACTTGTGTTGCTGTTCGGCAAGCCCTGATTCCCATATTGCGTTTTCTCCCCATTTTTTTTTTGTCTAATAAATATATCCCACCCCGTCTCTCCACACACACACACACACACACACACACACATCCCATCTTGCTTGCGAAGAAAGGACTATAGTGAACGAGTTACCCTTCTTCTTGCAATCTGGAATGATCTGCTTAGTTTAAAAAACGAACCCAAGCTTTCCTTAACGTATGAATTACTTTGAGCGACAGATACCCACCGGTGTCGCCGATCGGCGTCCCTATTTTGGCCGGGGCAGCGTCACTGCCGTGTATTACGGCTCTGGCCCGGGGAAGCGGGGAAACTTCAGACACTTCCCAGTTTCGCTCGAGAGGAAGAACCACCTGAATGCACTCAGTGTAATGAACTTCTGTCGGTTTTACAGAAACTCATCTCATGTCCATCCAGCAAGGCTGTGCAGTGCTACGCGTAAAACGCATTTACCTTACATAGCTACGAGCACACGTCCATCTCTCCGCAGCTAGAAGAATCCCCAGCGGCCAGCGCGCGGGCAAAAGCGACCTTCTCACGTGACATATGACGTTCGCAGACAGGTGGAGCCCGTGTGACTCGAACTACAAGGGTCTCCCGTTGGACCCATGGTTCTTTAGGAAAATTAAAGTCGAAAATTGCGGGCAACACTGTCTCGAAGCGCTCACCCGCCAAGCACGGCGGAAAACTACATTGCATGCGTACAACACTGGGTCTAAAAAAAATCAAAGAAAACGAAAGAAGTTGGCTACGTGTCGGCTACGTAGCCATCAGGACCAGCGAGACGGTCGGGAACATAGATCACTGTTGTTCGACGAATTTAGGATTATTTGCCACCCGACGTCGCTCCGTACCGTTTTACCTCAATTTATTAAGCGTTCTCTTTCACATGTATAACTTGTTGTGCTGGGTTTACCAGCAGCCAGCTGTCAAACTACGCAGGCAACATAAACTGCCTGTCTGCTCCAAGGCCAAGGTGCTCATGCCTCGCTGTTGCTGTACCATGTAGTCCTACGAGCGTAGACTGCGGACGGCGCTGATAAGGTTTCATACCAGTTCAAAATCGGTTTAAAAACGGTTTTATTTTAGGAGACAGAAAATCGGGAAATCTTATGTAATACAGCCTAAGAGCCGTAAGTTACCTGAAGATCATTGAGGGTCACTATTGACTTCACAACATGAAACTAAAGACATCAGAACGTCGGCATCATCAAAACACATCGGCACCGTCATCTTCAACGTCATCGCCGTCGAAATAAATTCAGCTGTCGCGCGGTGTGTCGCGCATTAACACGACGACATCGAAGAAGAACGTTCCAACGCGACATTTTCCGTCATGTCCGAGAAGAAACGTTCTGTTGCACCGCCCAAAACCCAGAGGAGTCGCAGGGCCTCTAAAGTTGAAGGTTTCGATGAGCTTCCGAAAACTCTACAACCGAACTTGGGCAAGGACTGGTATCGCTACTCTCCTGCACGTACTCCTCCGCCTTCCCTCGTATCGGGGTCGAACCCTTCTTATGGTGCGGCTACGCCTGGCATCTACGTAAGGCCTATGTTCTACTTGCCGTCGAAGCCATCCGATCAGCGGTTGGCGTCCAGGAGGGCGTCTATGGCTTACCGAAATATCGAGGACGACGAATCGCCCGAACGTGCTGTTCCTGCCACAGCGCGGACTCTGGCGCCGAAGGCACCCAATAAGGTAGCTGGTGAAGCGAAGCGTCTCGAAGAACCATTCGTTGAGGAACCCGCGGTGAGTGGCACAGCCTTAAGAGGGGATACCAGCTCCAAATGTTCCATGTATTTTCACGTTTTGCCCTTAATCTAGGTTAATATTCGACGGATTTTCACCCGGTTTGTTTTGTTCGATAGCTTGTCAAATGCTGCATTTGAGCTTCATTGCCGATTCTTAATTTTCGCTTTTGACATTTTTCTAGGCGTTGCGAAAGCACGTGAAAAATTGAATGCAACTTTGAAGCACTCTCGTTAAAAACTAAAAAGAAAAAAATGAAAATCCGTATTGAAACTCTGATGCAGAATTCTTTCCAGAGTATTTTGATACCATACTCATTGAAATCCGCTCACCCGATATCGAGATTAAGGGCAAAATGCAGAAGTACCTAGAGCCGTGGGAGATGGTCCCCCATGTGCTTCACATTGTTTTTGTGATCGGTGACTTGAAACTAAGTGACTAAGCTGCGACCGGAAATACGTGCGGAAACATCAGTTCTCAACACTGCATGGCTTAGCTTATTACGAATTCACGCAGGTGCTTGCTTGGCACGATGTAATGCCCTGACGAGCAAACAGCAGGGTATCAAGGGAGCAGTGAAAGATATTCAACTGCCCTATAAATTTTTCGTCTTTGGTTGCAGCAGGACGTACGACGAACGCCACGCGTTCTCGCACAAGGACAACAATCCTAACTGACGTATTGAGCGCGCGCGAGATCTTTCATCTGAATCTTTACCGCCACTCCTCCTCCAGACACGAACGACACGGTGACTTACCCAGATCCCCTTACACACCCTACAACCCCAAACATCTCCCCAACACCCCACCAAATATTCGGCAACCCCCCCCCCCTCTCCAACTGGAATGAGATCCACATCACTCCCTGACGCAGCGGGATCCGATGGGCGCGCATAGGAATACCGACGCTCTAAACGACTATGCTTGTAAACGACTGCTACGCACACTGGGCTCGTTGCGTTACGTCAATAGGATCGGGCACGCATCCCTGATCGCGCTCCTCGACAGACGGCTGATTTTTGAAAGCGAATTGATTAGTCGGAATGCTCGGTGGAAGGAAACTCACTTTAGAGCAATCCGCAATGTCGTTTATCTGCGCCTGTAATGAGTGAAGCCAGATTTCAAGCAATCCTAAATGCCGTTGCTTTGTTCCTTTAAACCAGCATTGGAAGGGTGTTATGCTCTAACAGATTCTACTTCCTTGCCTCTCTGCAGGAAGTGGTTGAAGAGCTAAACATTCTACCTTCAGATGCGACTCTTGCGGGAGGACACACGGCAACCTGGGGACTGATGATAGAGTCTGTAGGAATTTTTCTCCTGGCCGCGGTCATAGCTTTCATAGTCTTTTACTTAAACCACCTGAGGCAGGATGATGAAGATGAAGATACATCGGAAGCAGAACCAGCAAGTGTAAGAAACAGTTCTCGCTTCTTCTGCGGGGATGCGCTATGAAAGCAGCTAGGTCAGCCTTTCGCGCAGTCTCTCTGCTTTTTCCTTATTCCCCTCGTGCACGTAGAACGGTCTCGTTGGATCGTTCTCAAATAAGGTACCACAACTGCCCGTGAGGTCCACGTTGCTTTATCTTTTTCACCATAGCACGGTCATTCAATACTCCAGAGAGGGAGTAGTGGAGAGGGACTAGGGAAATTATTGAGGGACTGTGCGTGCCCCCTTATTGCCGCTTTCTGAGAAGTGGACAGACGCTTTGTCACGTGCTTTCTCCAATCTTTTCTCTCTCTCATGCGCAGAGACGTACAGTTGTAGCGTATATTATCGACACTACTGGCGGCAGGGCGGACGCCTACTTCAGGTGTCTCAAGTGACATTCATCCCAGGTCTCTAGAGCAATGGGATATGGAGTCCACAAGGAAAAGTCAGGGTCGCGTTACGTTCAACCACGAACCCTGGTCCTTCTATTGACACGTTTGATGGCAAAACATCCGTCAGAAGCTTTCGTATTGCCAACTGTATAGGATGGGACAAGCGTGAGCTTGCCCACATCACGCTTCGCCTGAAAACGAAGAGCAGCTGCTCTTCGGTAGTTCCGTGGAACTGCCTAGGCAGTCCCACGGAACCACCGATGCCAGACATGCCTCAAAAGCGTTTGTATTCCAAACTGTAGGATGGGACAAGCGCAATACTTGCCCACATCACGCTACTGCCCTCGCCCTAGAGTCATTCCTAGGCATTCTTATTCCTTGTGTTATAGAGCGTCATCGTAAGACTCGGTAACATTTGACGAAGCATTCGCAGAACGCATTTTCCGGTGTATAACGCGCGCGTCTTCCTGTGGTAAAAAAAAAATAAATAAATAAAAGGAGTGTGTACTTTATACATTAGCTTTTTCTGAAAAAGGCGTTGCTAATTAAGAGTCATATTCAGAAAATCTAGGAATGCTAGAGTGTAGGCGGCGAGCACAAGTATACACGAAGAGGGTGCTGAGGCGTTGAGGCGCCCAGTTGAGGCGCCTGGGTCGTAGGAGAGGTGTCAGCGAGTCTTGCGAGTCAGCGTTCGCCGTAGACGCGTTAAAAAGCATTCGTAGACGACGCACGGGCTTTCATTGCTGTGTGGACACTAACGACGGGACTATAGTGCCGGTATTTTCACCTCCATATCAGCGGGCGTTTTATTGATTCTAGACACCCTCTGCTATGGACCCGGACTATCAATTTCCCTACGACAGCATCTCGCCGGCTACTTCCGTACCGCCTCTGTTCTCCTTCGACCCCAATGACACCCTTTACAGACTCGAGAACCATACCGTGGTGTGCGTGTTCCAGTCCCGAAGTCAAGACCTCCACGTGTATAGTAGTGACTACAAGAGCGTCGCTTTTCCCTATCCGTACTGTCACTTGGCTGTTTACTGTTGCATGAAGATGAACGACGGATATGCTCTGGTACCTCGGCAGGGAGAACAGCCGGCCTTCTATCCGTACCCCATCATAACCAACTGGAACCCCTACATCAAATCTGTCGGCGTCATAGTCGGTGGAACGCCCGAGGAAGACCAGAGGTTCCGGACGCTCTTCACAGAGAGCACGGCCGAGGCTGGGCAGGCGCGGACGAATTTCACCGAGGTAAGTGGGACGGCGCTGTCCTTTTAATATGAAGGAACTGATGTTCTGAGGCTGGAACAACAGAGAAGGGACAAATACATACAAAGCCTCAAATTGTATGTATTTGTCCTTTCTCGTATGTTGTTCCAGCCTCAGAACACCAGTTCTCTCGTGTTCAACATTGCCGCTTGCGTCGATCCCGTCGTATGAATGTCTGTATGAGTGAGCAAAAATGTAAGAGTGAAAGGGGGATGAGTGAGAGAGTGGTTGATTTGTCCCTTCAGATGACGCAGCTGGAAGTCGCTGGGGAGGGGCGTTAGTAGACCCCTGGACCGGTAATCCAGAATATGTGGGTTCGAGTCCTATACAGCTGGCTAACCTTTTCAGTGACTTTCATCTTTCATCGGCTGTCGTTTTGTTTGGCAGGGCTGTTCCGTAATGGCAGGGTTTGCGGGAGTTCACGTGTAGAAAACGTCAAGGTAACCAGACGATGTGGGACAAAGCCCCGGTCGGTGCTGGTAGCCACGCGACGTTCTTGCTCTGTAGTCGTGCCACATGCATCACTTATTGACATCCAACTCTTTCGACATACCGTAGAACGCAAGGAAATGGTGCGAAACCTACAACTATCACCGGGTGTACCTCTTCTGGTCGTCCCCCGTGGGTAACATCACCGCGGAAGTGACTGACAAGATGACGAGGATGTGGACGGAGCTGTCTCAGTACAACATCAGCCTAGGCCTGGTATCTGACCAAAGAGATTATCACCTCGCCGCCTACGACTCGGGCCAGCTGAGCCGGTTCCTGGACCCTTTCTCTTTCCTCCTCGTACCGCCGTCCTTCACGGACCAGGAGTTCCAACCAACTGTCCTCACGTAAGGCTAAGCATCATCTTATCACTCCACTGGTACCACTCGTTAGATGCTGCTACACGATATTATAAGCTATTAACGCGTCTTACGATTTATTTCAATCACGTCCATCATCAGCATCATATCGATACCTTTGCTATGGCCACAGTTCATTTTCTCGTGCTCTCAAATGGATTGTTTAATCATTGATTCAATCGTGGGTGTTATAAACATACTATTTTTCATTCTGCATCTATTTTAATATGGTGTGCACTGTAAGGTAGACATTTATATTGTTTATAGGCACCTCAAAAATAAAACGTTGAATTGAATTACCCCAGGGCTACGAAAGGCGCGCATTTATATTTGAACATAGATGCGACAAGTGTTCGCTCCTTCCCCAGCTGCACAGTTAATGGGTGCTCGCATAAAGTGCAAGTGCATAGGAGCGGATGGGACAGGTACATCAAGATTTTTCGTGGGCAGTTCTGCGCACTGATAAGCTCCTCGCAACATGCAATGAAAGTCTGAGCAAACTACAGCTGTTCACACGGTCGTCCCCTTTTAGTTGCGTATAAAGTCGACGAAAATATCGGAAAATTCCTGGTACTTTGCTGGAAACCGCCTTGGCATGGTCTCCTCGTTTTGACTGATCCTCGTTCTTTGCACGTTCTAGTTACTACGACGGCTTCACTATCAACAATATCACCGGCTTCCTCAGCAACACCACGTCCAACAAGGTGGACACCGCCTGTGTCCTCCTGCCATCCTTTGCGCTCGAGTCCCAACTATCCATCGCAACAGCGACCACCATTGAGCAATCCCAACCCAGCAGCGGACCGGGTCCCGCGGGTCCACACACCAGGAAGGCCGGGCACTTATCCTTCTACGAAACCTGCGACGCTGTCTCCGGATGTTTGACCTCCAACTTCACTTACTTCCGATGGTCCTTGTGCGGAAACACGTGGCTTAGTTACCCCGCACCCGATCTGGTTCACAATTTCATCTGCGAGATCCAGAGGCGAACAGGATTTTCCTGCTTCGGAGTTTGGGACACGGACTGGGACGATGTCGCGGATCATTGCGGAGAAGGCCGCTACCCGATGATGAGGGCGGTCTTCCATTGGCCGCTACAATCATGTGATCAATGTAATAGAAGTGACTTCGCGTGTTGATTAGTCATTATTGTAAGCTCTGTTTTATATTCTAATAACACTATTGCTTTGCGCTTTGTTTTTTCTGGCAATGATGTAATTGAACATTGTGCACTGATCTCAACTCTTGTAGTCTCAATCGTGACAGAGGGGGCTTCTTAAGAGCTCGCGTGGCGTAGATTTCCACGCCGGGGCTGGGGGGTTCGAATCCGGGCAGGGCACCGGCCGCGAGTTCCAGGCGAACGTCAGCACAGTTCCACCGCTCAGGGCGCGTATTATCCTCATTTTCCCCCGCTTCTTCCTGCTGTCTTCTCTCCATCTATCCACGTCTGTACACCGCTAATAGCCACAGTTTGTTCGCGGCGCTAACACTGAATTTAAAAAGGGGCAGGGGCTTCTGACATCTAACAGCAAATGCCTTCTGTGTGGCTAGCCAGTGACACGCAGCTCAAGAGGACGCAACCATCTGTCCTTATGCTATCAACCGTAGAACAGCGTTACCATGGATAGTGGTGATGTATTAGGTGGCAGGAACAATCGCCCTATTGGTGCCTATTGTGCTGAAGTCTGCGACCAGGTGGGATCGGATGTTTTCACTGGCGGGCTTCCCAGACTGATGTTCCCGCTTGACCCTAGACACACACTATACTTCCAATTGCCCTCTCCCTAACCACCACCATCATCTCTCCCTGCTGACTACACTTCGTCCGTTCTGCACATGGCTGTAGTTGCTTCGCGGCGCTACCCAGTAAACGCACCGAAAAAGAGTACCGAATGGTAAGAGTAAATGTACCTGCTCACCAACGTCCCACTAATTTGGATGATTTTTTACTCAAGCGATGTCTACTGCATTATATTTAACTTTTGCTTCGAAGTTGTTGGCGCTTCAACAGAAAATAACGGCCGTATTCTTAAACGACCTCGACTCCAGTGAGTGGAAGGAAGAAAGAACCCTCCTCCACTTGAGGTGTCATCAAGAGGCTTCAAAGAAACACCGACGCGACATGAGGAAGGCGCCAAGGATTTCCTCCGAAGGAAGTGTTGTTGTTGTTCCTTTTCTGCAAAAAATCCGGCTGTCTAGGACAAGCTGTAACAGACCAGACCAGATAAAAGGGTGACACTAGACAGCTCAAGCTGTTTCTGCTATTTGGCATCTGCGTGGATAGCCGATCGGTTCCTGATAATCGGATGAGAAACAATGGGGTGGGAGATCGGTTTTCAGCAGGGTCGTCAACTGGATAATGAGTTTTCCGATTATGTGTGCTAATAGCCGGGCAAAGGGACGCATGAATTTTGCGTGTGCTGGATCGGCGCGTGACCCACTCAGGATGAATACCATTTTGTCGTCCGTCGTTGATAGTGCGGCAGTGATGGATACGTGACATTGTTGTTAAATTAAACAACGTTTGCTGTATGGTCTGGTTCTTCCTCTGAAGCATTGCAGTGGTTTGTGATTCCTTTAGGAAGTCATGATAATACTTTTTGATATTTTGAAACTTAATAACCCCAAAATCTTCCATCCCTTCCCTCACACACTGGACAAATTTTTCTGTAGGCAGATTACGATACAGATTAGTTACAATCAGCGAAAAGAGTTCCACTTTTTTTGTAATTAAATCCCTCGATGATTTGAATGACATCTCAGGGTTTTTTTTTTTTTTTTTTTTCAGCTCAGACGAATCGATATTTAACATTCCTAATTTATCCCGAAGAAAATGACTAATCATTTCTTGCCACGACCCTTTCTCTGACACGATCGCGCGAAGCAAGAAGCCTTTCTTATGTAACTTAACGGAAAGCAAATATCGTAAAACATTTAAAAACTTGTCATTTAAGTGCTGTACCTGAGTCTTTTTGAAGAGGTTCGCATATTTTTCCATGCCTACGTCCTGACATCACTCACTAACTCTTCCCCTTCAGATCCCTACTAGGTCTCCCTTTGACAACTTTAGAACATTTCTCGGGTCCTTGTCTCATCTTTTTCATCGTGTAAGTTCAGCATCCCAGATTATAACGAATCTACCCGATTTTTTCCGCCACGAGAAGGTTGACTGTTTTACCTTTAACTCCTCTACCAAACTATTGGTTAGCCTTTCCATGAGGGATATTTTTTTCTTTTTTTTCCTTTTTTTTTTTGTGGGCGGGGGCGGCTTTTTTTATCAGCCCGTCTCTTTCGCCTGCTACACGTGAACGTTCTTCTCGGTCTTGTTTTTTCGGGTTCTTTCTCACGTCCGCTTTTGTCGTCCGTCTGCTTCAAAAATGGAAGCTACGGGCAATCGAGCCCCGTATAGGTTCCAATGAGTCCGTTTTGCCTCCGTTAAAAACACGAAACGAGAAGAACGTTCGTGTGAAACAGGACTTAAAGTAGGACTCCGCAACAAAATCACCACAAAGGTTCTGGTACAGACGTAACCTTTTAGGATATCAGGAATATGTGTACGAAATATCTCGTTCCAAAAACTGCGCAGATTTTTATTCAAACGAATTTATTGTGAAGCGATAGGGAAATGAAAGCAGCGCACCGCTGACATCATCCGGCATCCGCCAAGGGAGAATGCTGATTGCGAAGCAGACGACAGTGCTGGGTGACGTCACGTGTGGAGATCTGTGTTCCGGTCTTCGCATTTCCGTTTGCTATTTCCATCATTTACGAATTAATTACTCACCCAAAATGAACGCGAATGTTCCATTCGGTATCGAGGGGGCGGTTCGTGTCAGTTAAGATATTCCCCTATTTTTTTTATTTCGAATCCTTACGAAGTCTCCCAGAATGGACAAAACCATTTTCACATATGGAGCTCGATTGGCTTTATCTATTGCGAGCTGGTATCGCTCAACTCAATGGGGTTTTATCGCTCTTGTCGAATGCGCCGGAGGCTGTCCCGATAAGTACGCGGCAAAGTACGTTCGCCATCGCAATTTGTGCGCAGGCATCGCCTAACTGACATCGGGAGGAGCAACGGGCGTTGTTCGATCACCGAAGAAGTGGACAACCTGAAACAGGTAAATGGTCCTCACGTTATATTGACCTTCCCCTTGTTCTTGTCTCTTGCGTCTATCCTCGTCCCCCCTTAGTTGCGCTATCCCATTCGTATAACGTTCCCCGCGTGAAACTATTCTAATAATAATGCCGTGCTTTACGTCGTGAGACAACCATGTGAAGCGCCGATGTGCTCTGATGCAACGGCTGAGGTATACATTGAACCGTCGTTATTATGACTATGATGGTCGATCCCGAAAATGTTTGTCATAATGCGGAATTGTCATATTAACGGGGGAATTATATACGGGGGAATACAACGGGTAGTATGGTCGTATAGCGCGTATGTCAGATTATCGAGGGTCATGTTAACGAGGGTTCACTGTAGAGATTCGTAGTGGTGAACCCTTGTTATTATGACCATGGTCGTTCCCGAAAATTTTTCTCATAGTGCGGAATTGTCATATTAACGGGGGGATTATGCAGAAGTTTCGCTGCATTGTTCCCCAGGAGTATGGTCGTATAGCGCGTATGTCAGATTATCGAGTGTCATATTAACGAGGGTTCACTGTAGAGATTCGTGGTGGTGAACCCTTGTTGTTATGACCATGGTCGTTCCCGAAAATTTTTCTCATAGTGCGGAATTGTCATATTAACGGGGGGATTATGCAGAAGTTTCGCTGCATTGTTCCCCAGGAGTATGGTCGTATAGCGCGTATGTCAGATTATCGAGGGTCATATTAACGAGGGTTCACTGTAGAGATTCGTAGTGGTGAACCCTTGTTATTATGACCATGGTCGTTCCCGAAAATTTTTCTCATAGTGCGGAATTGTCATATTAACGGGGGGATTATGCAGAAGTTTCGCTGCATTGTTCCCCAGGAGTATGGTCGTATAGCGCGTATGTCAGATTATCGAGGGTCCTATTAACGAGGGTTCACTGTAGAGATTCGTAGTGGTGTGACCCTTGTTATTATGACCATGGTCGTTCCCGAAATTTTTTCACATAGTGCGGAATTGTCATATTAACGGGGGGATTATGCAGAAGTTTCACTGCATTGTTCCCCAGGAGTATGGTCGTATAGCGCGTATGTCAGATTATCGAGGGTCGTATTAACGAGGGTTCACTGTAGAGATTCGTAGTGGTGAACCCTTGTTATTATGACCATGGTCGTTCCCGAAAATTTTTCTCATAGTGCGGAATTGTCATATTAACGGGGGGATTATGCAGAAGTTTCGCTGCATTGTTCCCCAGGAGTATGGTCGTATAGCGCGTATGTCAGATTATCGAGTGTCATATTAACGAGGGTTCACTGTAGAGATTCGTGGTGGTGAACCCTTGTTGTTATGACCATGGTCGTTCCCGAAAATTTTTCTCATAGTGCGGAATTGTCATATTAACGGGGGGATTATGCAGAAGTTTCGCTGCATTGTTCCCCAGGAGTATGGTCGTATAGCGCGTATGTCAGATTATCGAGGGTCATATTAACGAGGGTTCACTGTAGAGATTCGTAGTGGTGAACCCTTGTTATTATGACCATGGTCGTTCCCGAAAATTTTTCTCATAGTGCGGAATTGTCATATTAACGGGGGGATTATGCAGAAGTTTCGCTGCATTGTTCCCCAGGAGTATGGTCGTATAGCGCGTATGTCAGATTATCGAGGGTCCTATTAACGAGGGTTCACTGTAGAGATTCGTAGTGGTGTGACCCTTGTTATTATGACCATGGTCGTTCCCGAAATTTTTTCACATAGTGCGGAATTGTCATATTAACGGGGGGATTATGCAGAAGTTTCACTGCATTGTTCCCCAGGAGTATGGTCGTATAGCGCGTATGTCAGATTATCGAGGGTCGTATTAACGAGGGTTCACTGTAGAGATTCGTAGTGGTGAACCCTTGTTATTATGACCATGGTCGTTCCCGAAAATTTTTCTCATAGTGCGGAATTGTCATATTAACGGGGGGATTATGCAGAAGTTTCGCTGCATTGTTCCCCAGGAGTATGGTCGTATAGCGCGTATGTCAGATTATCGAGGGTCATATTAACGAGGGTTCACTGTAGCAGGGAGCCACTACCAAGACACGCTACTACAGTTTATTTGTATTCCCATGTGAGGGGCTTACAATTTGAGATCCGCGCGCCGCGCCCCCCCCCCCCCAAGATGAACTAAAAAAATATATATATTTCGTCTCGATTTGTAGACGTGCATGCCTGGCATGATCTTCTGATCTTTCATCTGATCTTCTCATCTTTCATCATCTTTCATGCCTGGCATGTTGCGTATTTGTCCCGTTCCAACAAACGTGCGGTACATAGTGCAGTGCGGTAGTGCAGTACATAGTGCAGTGCGGTACATAGTGCAAGGAGTACAGGGAGGAAGAATAGTAATCCTATATGTCATTCCAGTTGAAATTTGTAAAAGTAAAAAAAAAGCGCTGAGACACGAACTCGGTGCTCATCTCTTGTTGTGTTTTACGAAATGCCACGAGGAATTTACGCTGTGAATCAGGAAACGGCACAGAATAAACCGGACGTTGAAAGATTATCTTACTGAGAAACCAATTAATACATGTGGCCTCCAACTTGTGTGGGAACAACTAAAATTGCATGATGGTGAGAAATTGCGCAAGTTGGTGAATATCCGTAGGCTTCCGACTTTTCGGATTTATCCGACAAACTCCCACCGGTGTTTTTTTTTTTTTTACAAAATCGAATTTATCCGATAAACTCCGATTTTTCCAAGGCCCATGTGGCGCCTTTACGGCTTTTTATTTCACCGAGAAACTCCGACTTTCGGAGAAGTTAAAAACTCCGATAAACAGCCTCCGAATTTTCCAAAATGAAAACTCCGAAAACCCGGAACCCTAATGATGTGTCAAAAGACACTAGGACGGAGCATACATGGGAACACCGGCATCTTTTGTCGCTCCACCGTGGGCATTCCCAACTGGCGCGACTGTTTCCGTGTCTGTTCCATCCGAAGTGTCTTTTCTCGCTTCATCATGGATATTCACCAACCGGGCCAGTTATTGCCTCAAGTTGGTGAATGCTTAGCATGAAAACAACTGCGCTAAAAACACAGAAGAACGAAGTTGTAGACATCCTAGGGCCTGTCCTGTCCACATCTTCGTCCAGCGTTGTTTTTTTAGCGCTGTTTTCGTCACGTCAGACACCGCGAAAGCCGGCCCCGCCTGGCAGAGCCCGAAATCAAAAAGGTGCAATTAATCGTGGACGAGCAGGGTTCATTGAAAAGACCCTCGCGTGTCATCGTACAGACTCGACGGCGTTCCTTGAATGTTCCTTTGCGTATAGCTCTGGAGCAATGTAATCGCCGTATGCACGGAAGAAGTCGCGAGCAAACAAAGGCACATCTCCAGGGAAACCTCGAACACAACGCCGTCTTTTTCTTTTCTTTTTTTTTTTTTTACGAAACCCTATACTTGGTTCACGTATACTTTGTGTATATGCAGCGTATGCACAGGGTGTTTGTGTGAACGCTGCGTTTTGTATTCTACCCGGCTACTGATGGAACTCTCAAGTCGCGCACAGGTGACTTTGGTAAGTGCGGATTTCTTGCGGAGACGTAACTCGGTTTTTATGATGCCGAATATTATACCCCTGTCGCACGGCAAATTGAATGTCATTCCCATTGAATGATGTTCGCACTGAATGATATTCGTTTCATGTCACGCGGTGAAATGAAATGACGATACGCCCGAAATGAGTTCCGGGAACTCGTTATCGCATTTCCCCCTCGCACCGACAACGTACCCTCGCAGTAGATAGGCATCAAGAGCAACAACGACAAGCCGTTCGAACTAATGACAGACGAATGAAAACTTCTACTCCAATATTTCATCACGAATTTGATAACTTTTGACGCCAAGGAAGGAAGGAAGGCCTAAAACCCTGCTTTTCGGAGATGTACCCTGGTTCCCAGTCGCCACGTTGCCAAGTGTTGTGGTGGTGGTGGTGGTGGTGGTGGTGGTGGTGGTGATAGGGCTTGCCGTGCTGGGCCAAGTGTTGTGCAGGTAGGCTTCCTAGTTGTCTTTGCTTATGGGAATTAGCCAATAAACCTCTACCGGACAAACGTCATCATGACGTAGGTAGACAGACCGAAACCGAAACAGATCGGGAGAGCTGGGTTCCACGAATGGGCGCTTGTTCGCCTATTGAAAGAAAAGTAGGACCGGAGGTCACGTCCCTTTCAAGGACCATCGTAATCCCCTCAAGACCGTGGCTTTCGGGCGCGACCTTATTCGCCACTAGCTTTGAACGTATAGTTCAACTCTACCAAATTCCTGGCGCTGTCGAACACTATGACGTCATTTGTTTACAAACAGGTAGAGGTCTATTAGCTGTGTCTTTGAAAAGGCAACGATTCTACGAAATAATCTAATGTTTCGCTAGTTTCGAGCAAAATATATAAAAATATAACTAGTGTACCTGCATAATGATGTTTGGCCCTGGTGCCTTAATTATCGAAACTGGCATCATTTTGCCAATAGGTGTGCCACCTTTCGTGGTGAAAAATGTCGCGATTCCGAGCGGGTTAGGTCAGGCAAGAGACTACCGCTCCCGAGAATGTCAGAGCGTGAAGTGTTTATTCGACCAACCCCGACAGGCCACCCCGACACACACGCGCGAAAGGGCCAGTTCTCACTTGGGGACGCCCGACGCGGCGTCGTGAGCGGACGGCGGAAATAGACGCGCATTTCCGGAGTCGGGAGAAGAGAGACGTCGAGCCAAAAAAACTGCCATGCCGACCTTCTTTCACGACGTCGGCGAGAGCTGCCGAGAACGACAGCTGGCGACCAATTAGGTGACACAGAAAGGCCACGCCTCCTGATTTTTCGTCTGCTTTGGACGACGGAATGCCACTGTGGTGGGAACATGAAAATCGTGCGCGTTGACGGGGCGGCGGAAATGCGCCTCTACTTCCGCCGCCCGTTCACGACGCCGCGTCGGGCGTCGCCAAGTGAGAACTGGCCCAAAGAGTTTCTTCGTCTTCGTCATCCCGACATCTCCCCCTTTCAGAAATTGTTGCACTGAAGATAAAGAACACATATTACATAAAGAACACACTTCCCCTAAGCGTCATTTACAGTTCTATGGTGTTACAACACCGTATCGTTCAGGTTTTTTTCACAATTCTCCCAGACCTTGTTCTCAGTCACTCAGCCTGGTTTTGAGATGCGTGGGAGGTCTCCCCCGTTGTTTGATCACTGTAGCGCTGCTGGACCGCCTGGTCATCCCGATGCGAGCTCGAATCCGCCTGCAAGTGCCTGCTTGTGCGCCTTGTGACCCCAGCACTTGTTTGGACGACGTAGGACCTCGGAGTAGAGCCTGTGCCCAAAATCGTACCGTGTGTTGCTGCTCCAGACAGGATCCTAACGTGTGTTTCGCTGGGCAGCTCCTGGCGTTCGCACGCCCTCCGTCGAGTGTCGTACGTGGATGCTTGAGACTTCTGCGCCTCGTGGTACGCCTTCCTGTACTCGGTCAAGTGACTCCACTGTGGAATAAGATTGTCGTGCGTCGTCGGCACAGTAGACTTTCGTCCCATCAGCAGCTCGGCCGGCGAGTAACCGCACTGTCCAGGCGTAGACCGGTGTGCTAGAAGCGCCTGGTGCACATTGGGTGATTTTGCAAGTAGCATCTTCGCCGTCTGCACTGTTCGTTCCGCCTGACCGTTGCCCTGGGGATAATAGGGGCTCGACGTCACGTGCCTGATGTCGTGTTTCGACAGGAACCGTTTGAAGTCGTGCGACGCGAACTGTGGTCCGTTGTCTGAGCGGATCACGTCGGGAAACCCAAATCTTGCGAATATCGGCTCTAGCTTCGAGATGACGTCTGCGGTTGCAGTTTTCTTCAGTGGCGCTAGCTCAAAGAATTTGGAAAAGTAATCGACAACGACTAGGTAGTTCCGGGACTTGGCGTAGAAAATGTCCATGCCGATTACCTCCCACGGTCTTGCCGGAAGCGGAGTCTGAAGCAACGGTTCGGCGCCTGGCCGCCTGTGTGCCTGGCAGGCTGGGCACTTGTGCACGAAGTCTTGAAGGTTAGCGCTGATTCCTGGCCACCAGACTGTCTCGCGAGCGTTAGCGCGGCACCTTGAAACGCCTTGATGGCCCACGTGTAGTTTCTCGAGAACTTCTTGCCGAAGCGAAGGAGGTATGACCAGACGGGCGCCCCTGAGGAGAAGACCGTCCACAACTGAGAGCTCGGCTGCAACGCTTGCGTATAGACGAACTTCAGGAGAGAGATCTCTCGTTTCTGGCCACTGTGTAGCGCTGTAATGAGTCACCAACTGCAGAGTTCTGTCTGCCTCCTGAGCTTGTCTAATGCGCGGCAGCATGCTGTCGGACGCCGGCAGGCTTTCGATGGCAAGGGCTTCGTAATCCTTTAAGGCGATTTCCAGAAGTCCTCCGTTGCTTCTCTGCACAGGGTTCCTCGAGAGAACATCTGCGGTGTGCAGGTGCTTTCCTGGCACGTGATCAATAGAGAAATCGTACTCCATGGTACGTAACCTCGTCCGCTGTAGTCTAGACGTCAGATCGTCCAGCCGCTTTGTCGAAAAGATGGGCACCAGCGGCTTGTGGTCGGTTTCGACGTGAAAACGGAGGCCGAGAACGTACATTCGGAACTTTTCGCACGCCCATGTGATAGCCAAGGCCTCCTTCTCCACCTGCGCGTACCGCTCTTCCGTGGACGTCAGGGCCCTGGAAGCGTAAGCAACAGGTCGTCGCTGGCCGTCCAGGTCTTCCTGGAGCAATACTGCGCCCAGGCCATACGAAGACGCATCCACTGAGAGAGTGTGTGGACGACCGGGGTCGTAGTACGTCAGCACAGGCGTTCTTGTGAGCTGGTCTTTCAAGCTGTCAAACGCACGTTGCTGCTGTGGGCCCCAGATCCACGCGGCGTCGGATGCAAGCAGATCCCGCAAAGGTTTGCTGATTTCGGACAGTCCCGGCAGAAACTTCATGAGATGGTTTAGCATCCCGAAGAAGGCCCTGAGCTCGCTGAGTGACGCCGGAACAGGCAGTTTCCGGATCGCTTCGGTTTTTTCGGGGTCGGCGGATATCCCCCCTGGTGATAGGATATGTCCCAGGAACTGGATCCTCTGCTTTCCGAACTCACATTTTTCCTTATTCAAAGTGACACCTGCATCACTAAGTCTCCGGAGTACAGCGTCCAGGCGTTTGTCGTGCTCCTTGCGGTTACTCCCGTAAACCAGAATGTCGTCCATGTGACAAGTAGTTCCTGCTAGGCCTTCCAGAATTCGTAACATTTCTCTCTGAAAGAACTCTGGTGCTGTGGCGATGCCAAAGGGCAGGCGGAGGAACTGGTATCGTCCCAAGAGCGTGATGAAGGTCGTTAACTCGGAGCTTTCCGGATACAACGGGAATTGCCAATAACCAGCATTGGCGTCGAGCTTGCTGAAGACGGCTGCGCCAGATATCTTGCTGAGATTTTCTTCAACTGTTGGCATCATGACACGCTCCCGGACTATTTGTTTGTTAAGCTCTGCGTAGTCAACGCATATACGAAGTTTTCCATTCTTTTTCTTCACCACCACCATTAGGGAGCACCATTCTGTGGCGTGTTCCACCTTCCGTATCACGCCGAGTTCCTCCATGCGGCGCACTTCGTCTTGGACGGCAGGGAGCAACGGTAACGGCACGCGTCTCGGGTAGGTCACAGCATGTGGTGTACCAATTTGATGTTGTACTTGACTGCGAGCTGTCCGAGGGTACCAAACAACCTTGAATACTCAGAGACCACAGGATCGCTTCCTGTGCTGTCCTCTAGTGCGAGCAACTGTGGGAGAACGTTTAGTGCTCGTATGGCAGGCCTTCCAAGAAGGGCATGTTGCAAGCCATCCACGACGAACACGTCTTGCGTCGTTGTGTTTCCGTTCCAGGATATGTTAGCTCTTGTCTGCCCAATGGTCTTTACTTTGATCCTCCCAGGTCCATAGAGCGCTTTCGTGGGTTTCTTCAAATAAACGTCTGGCGGGAGCGAAGCTCCCGGCACTGCAGTCACGTCGGCGCCTGTGTCGACCCTGAATTTGAGTTGTCTCCCATCAATGGAGGCTGTGATGAACCACCGGTCACATGCCGGCGAGAGGTGCATTTCTCCTAGAAACATCTCTTCCAAAGCGCCTTTCCGAGCCGCACCTCGTGCACGACCTCGTCGTGTTTCCTTCGGTTTCCTGTCTTTCTTAGCAGATTTGCAGACCGTCGCATAATGTCCCTTCTTTCCACAGAGGCGGCAAGTCTGTCCTTGGGCTGGGCAGATCGTTCTGGGATGGCCACGTGTGCCGCCACACCAACCGCATGGCTCTGTCGGCACGCTGTCTCGGCCACCAGAGGGCTTCAAGGGCACCCTTCCACCTGCTGTGAGAGCGTCTAGATCAGTCTGTTGAGCCGCGCCGTTTCCATGCAGCACCTGTTGCTGGCTCTTTACTGCCTCAGAGTTACGGGCTGTGTTTACTGCCTTGTCCAGCGTGAGATCTGCATCCAGCTGCAGCTTTTCGCTCAGCGAGCGGTCCCGCAGTCCAACCACAAGCCTGTCGCGGATCAGTTCGGCCTTCAGCGCACCGAATTCACAAGAATCTGCAAGACGGTGGAGCTCCTTTATGAACGATTCAACCGGCTCGTGTTCCAGCTGGCAGCGCTGATTAAACCGTGCCCTTTTGTAGATTATGTTCCGACGTGGAACAAAGTATTTGTCAAACGCGGCGACCACCTTATCGTATATTCCTTCGAGTCGTCGTCCGACAGTCGCGTGGCGACAAGGGCATCCTCGGCTTCGGCGCCCAAGGCATAGAGGAAAGAGTTTACTTGCCTATCTGTACTCTGTTTGTTGAGGCCCGATATAATCATGTACCGTTCCCACCTGGTAAGCCAGCGTTTCCAAGTTTCCGGGCGCCGGAAGTCAAACTTCTCGGGAAGGGCTATCGCAATAGAGTTGAACGGAGATCCATCCCCGTGTGCCGGTAGGTCTGTGGTAGCCATCACGTCGACTCATTTGCAGTAGGCCACCATGTCGTGATTCCGAGCGGGTTAGGTCAGGCAAGAGACTACCGCTCCCGAGAATGTCAGAACGTGAAGTGTTTATTCGACCAACCCCGACAGGCCACCCCGCTCAGGGAGAGTGGGTGGAATAGAGGGGAAGGGGAAATGCACGGGCGGGGAGGTGAGAGGTGGATGAGCACACATAGAAACAGAGAGACAATACGAGGTAACCTAAGTTCCTGTGTGTGGCTGGATCATTGATGTTAGAAATTGCTATAAACAGCCATGAACGCATGGGAACAACCGGATTTGACAGTTATTTATTTGAAAATCCCATCAGTGCACACAAACCCTTCTTTGCAGGAGATCTCATGATGGTTGTATACGGCCTAGGTTCTATCTGGCTCGACACTGGCACAACTTGGATCTTGGGGTGTTGTTTCCAACGCAGCCCTCAACAGCCGGATTATCTCCGATGAATCGAAGGGTTAGCCATGTAGGGTACACCACTAGAGGGCGCTACGAGCGACGCGTCATCACTGGGCGACGCTGCTATCGCATTCCACGGATGACGTCATTGCTCCTTCCGGGAGCATGGTGAGAGGTAGCGGGAGGCATGGGATGGCGATGCGAAGCAGAGCGCCCTTACGCAAAGCTGTGGTGGCGCTGCGGGCGACAGGCGCTCTCGGTGGCGGCTATTGGGGCTGCATTGGAGAAACACCCTCTGTTTCTTCGTGTAGCTCGATGTAAGACAAAAGGAATGCCATTCGGTGCGATTGTCATTCGCTGAAAATGCCATTCGGTTTACAGTGTGTATTATCCCGCGACCTTACGTCGCGAGACAACCTTGATTGTCGTTCCGAGGGGTACCTTCGCCCACATGAGGGTTCCCATGACGTGCCGTGAAAGATCTTAGCACCTTGTGTCTAACGTCCCTGGTGGAAGACAGGCATGTCTAAGCAACTTGTACCCTGCCACTAGGTTGTTGTTGGTCAGGTTCCCTCCTCGACCGGTCAGTATAAAGGGTCTAAAGAAGAAAAACTGTATGACTTCATAGGAAGAATATTTTCAAATGCCATAACGATCGACAACTTCCATCAGATTGGCTGTTTAGCGATCCACACTAAGAAAAGCCGAGATATGGGGCACGACATGGAAATTTAAAAAAAAAACATTTGTGCGCGTGTTAGTGTGCTCAGAAAACTGACCTTGCAGATATGAAAAGTTCTCGCCGGCAAACACCGCACATATGGGCTCCTAACGCAACTAGATTCGGCGTCATATGCCTAGTTTGCATAATAGCCGTACTCATTTACTGTTCATAACGATATGGATTATGCCTTTGGAAATGTTCTCTTGTATTCATGCTTGCGCATTATGGATAAGTAGACATTAAAGGGACGGTCTCCTACAGCCGGTTCGATTCCGAAACTACCTTCACAAGTACTGTAAACATGCAACCGTCAAAGTTTCATTCGGAATAACCAAGCCATTTTCGAGAAATTTTTCGAAACGTGACGAAACATGCGCTTCTCTCATGCATACGTCACGCATGACGTCACCCTGCGGGTGCGTCGTCGTTGTCATGGTAATAGAGTTCCCCGAGAACTACGTCATTGTCACGTGATCTGGACAAAACAAACACAGGTGGTCATATGCGCCAGTACACGCGAATAGTCCCAAGGGTGGCCGGCACCCTCCACTTTGGCGCTTCAGTCGCTGCAATGTTTACACAACACTGGGAGCACCTTTGGTTGAGTCATCCCCTTTGCTCTCGAAATGGGGACACTCAGGCATATATCTCCGCGAGGGGACAATGTAGTCCAAACATTGACTGAGGGGTCTCCCATAATGTGGCGCATAACCGGATACGTGAAAGCTACGTCACGTGTTTTCTTTCCGCAAGTAATTAATGATGTTTTTAAATAAACACGCACTCCTTCTCCATGTACGTCGACAGCGACACTTCATTTCGAAACATGATCAGTGTGCAACGGGGATTGTAATGGAAGCACGCGTAATATATTTTTGGTCGGAGCTGTAACGCGACCGCGCGCGCGGACGGTCGGTGACTTCAGATTTGTGATTGTGGGTGGGATTGGCCTGCGACTGTGAACTTGTCTTTGAGGATTAACATAGTTGTTCTAAACCACCGCGTTTGGAACTTCTTAGAATGTGCGGTTTTCACCAAAGAAATGAAAGAAAATGTACGAAGGTTGCCGCGGCCCCCAGTAACCTCTGAAAGTCGTCTGCTCACGCCACTATAGCGCGCGCAAAAGCAGACGATTTCTGTATCCTATCACGTTCTTTCCCGCGGGGCGACTGGCCGTTCTTATGCGTTGGTTTCGGCGCAATATCATCGGGCGCGGCCATGACGCACCCACACCGCTGTAATGGCGACCGGGTGACGTCATGCAAAATAGCTCCTCTCGAGGGAACTGCGGTATTGGTTGCGGCGCATATCAGTGGGCGCGGCTATGACGCCCCCACGGTGCTGTAATGGCAACCAGGTGACGTCAAGCAAGATGGCTGCTCTCCAGGAAACTGCCGTATTGTTACCAACACAGACCGCGGCATGCTCTGCAATGATGAAAGATGGAAGTCACTGCAAATAACCTTTGCAGTGACTTCCATCTTGATTGATTGTTTGATTGATTGAAAGAAAGAAAAAAATCCATCCATCTTTCCATCTTCCAAACTTCCATCTTTCATCGTGAACTTCTTAGGCAATTTGAAGCTTTGCATGTATTTGTCCTTTCTATGTTGTTCCAGTCTTAGAACATCAGTTCTGTCATGCTCTGCAATTTTATCAGTTTAATTCGTTTATTTAATAACTGTGACGTGTTTCGCCGGGTAAATTCGCAGTGTTCGATTTTCAGCAAATGGCAATCGAATGGTATGAGAGGTATGAGAGTATATTATGAGAGGGGCGGGGGGTACGAGACCGTCCCTGTAAGGCGTTTGATAGTTGTGAGTTAATCCCTGTTTCTCGAGATATCAGCAGAGGCATCACTCCATCTACCCCTTGCTTGCCCCTGCCGCTTGCTGATAATATATAGGTGTGATTGTGGCCTGGAGGTGGCGGGATCGTACCGCATTTGCGCTATCCCCTTTCTCTTCTCGTTTACGATTTCGAATTTTATATCGCGACACAGCTATATGGTCATAAGTGGCGCCACATTATATTCGGTCTGTGGATTCACTTTGCCCACCTGAAGGTTCCTTATAAGGTGCCCTCCACACACGGCATCCTGCCGGTAGCGTCTGTCGCCCACGACCTACTAGATTATGACGACCATGTCATAATCGGCAACCCCTATGAGGAACCCGTCCGCACAATCCGCTAGGGGCGCTACTCATCGGCCCGCGAGATCTGCATCACGATTGGACGATGAAAATTTGAATTCTGAACGCGCAGAAGCGACTACTGTAGCAGACGACAGCAATAGATCCTATGGAAAGGCGTAGAATGATGATGATACTCAGAATTAAACATCTGTGGAACATCCACCGCTTGTACAGAAATACTAAGGTAAGCTGAAGTACAAAGTATTGTAGAAGTTGAGGAAGTAATAACTGGGACGATGAGTACCGTCACCGCTAGCTCACAAGTGCGGCGCTATGAAGGGGTGCCTATGACGTGGTCGTTATAATCTAGTAGGTCGTGCTCTCGCCTGGCACGATGTGTTTCAAAACGTTGATTTGTATTGAGCACGAATTCGCAAATATTTTAGTGCGCGACACTCTATCGAGATGGCAGCACATGTTCGGGACGCACCCAACTTTAGTTTATTAAAAATCAACGGCTCAACGTTGTCCCCTAAAAAATACGTCATTGACTAGAGAAAAGCTAAGAGAACACGCCAGAACCAATATTAAGATGGGAGTTTAGAGCGCTTCATGTGTCTTGTGCGAACGAAAATCGCCCATAGACTTCTGAAGAAGCGATTCCCCCTTATAAGCAGAAAGCCCCTTAGGTCGGGAAAAGGCCAATATTTCCAACAAACAAATGCCCTTTCAGGGTGAGAACAGTTTCGTTTCTAAGGTCTGTGTCCTCCAGTGATGGCCAGTAGTTAACTACATGTAGTTAAACTACCTGATTATAGTTAAAAAGTAGTTATCAACAACTTGTAGAAATAGTGTGGCAACTACTGGTTAAACTACTATTTCGAGTAGCTAACTACAGTAGCTGACTTACTGCAGGCGCCAACTACTTCCGATTTTGTCGCAAGCTTTACGGCACGATTGTGCTTCCGCCTTTTACCTTGAGCTACTTGTTTGATGAGAACGGAGGTGCAGAGCAATTAGTGCAGTGCATGTGTACTAAATCTACACTTTCATCGCTGCTTGTGATTTGTATTTAGGTGTCCAAGAACACTATACAGGGTGTTCAAAATTAAGCTTTCACTAGCACTTTATAAATAGGCGAACAAGAGCAACACCGGTGCTATTTCTCTGTTCCTTGAGTAAGAAACAGGTGCTACATAATTAGCAGCACCTGTTTCTTACACAAGTAGCGTAAAGTTATCATCCGGTTTCCTGTCATCGCTGTGTTTGCGTAGCGCTTGTGAATGCGATTGGTGTTGATGGACAACATTGAGTAGTTATAGAGATGTAGTTAAAATACATTGCAGTAGTTAAAGAGTAGTTTTAACTACCTCCCTGAATAGTAGTTCAACTACTAGTTAAACTACTCCATCGCGAAGTAGTTAGTAATTACAGTTAAACTACTGTAGAAGTAGTTAGTGGCCATCACTGGTGTCCCCTGCACCGAGAGCTATCTTTCTGTTTAGAAAGCGTGGTAGTTGTACCCCAGAACGCTCGTAGTGTTACAGTTGAATAAATATGTTCTCTTTCAGGTTGGCAACCATGGCAGCAGCGAGCCGCTTGAGACCCGCTGCGCACAAAGTGCTCAGAGTGTGCTGCATCCTGGTCCTTCTATTTTCGGTACTGTTTTCAGCGTACTACGTCCTCAGCGTGCATTTTACGCCGCCACCAGAGAAAGTCGTCTTTCCCAATGAGACGACGCAGCTGGTGGAAAACAGAATCCGTTTCTTCAATCGCCGTCTCTCGTCAAGTCTCGCGAAAAGGTACAAGAACGCGACGCTCGCAGACGACGCCGGCGAAGACACCTGGACGGGAGTGTTACCTGGTGTCCACGTCTACTCCGCGTACGTCGAACAAAGAAACGGCGCCCCATGGAGCGACGTACGACTCATCGGCATCGTCGCCAGGTCGAACCCGATCTTGAGCAAGAAGAAAGAGGGCTTGAAATGCAGGGTCCGCGTGCGATCTCGCGTTCACGTCGGAAGAGTTGAGTTTAGCCTAGTCCCCGAAGACCACGGCTTCCAGTTCACGGCCGTATTTATCCTCTGTATGTTGGAGCGAGCGTTTGACCCGGACTGCTGCCCCGGCGTTGAAGTAGCACTCAAGTATCAGGCGTACCCTCTGACTTGGATAAGCGTTCACCAACCGAGAGTAAATGAAGGAGAAGACGTCGTCTCTGTTTGTGTGCGTCCTCTGTTTGGACCGTATGACAACCTGCTACAGCTGGCCGAGTTCATAACTTATTACTCCGTCGTCGGGGTGAAGGATTACTCGTTCTACTCGTATCAGGTATCGCGAGAGGTTGACCACTTTTTCCGCTTCCTTCGAGAGAGGCACAAAGTCGTAGCCCATCTCCGTCCATGGAACTTCCCCGTAGGCAGCGGCTTAATCCACGAACAGGGACAGCTAGCCTTTGTTCAAGACTGCATCTATCGGGCCAGGCTATCCTCCAAGTACGTAGTCATCGTGGACCTGGACGAGTTCATAGTTGCGAAGCACCACAAGACCCTCCCCGACGCTATCCTGGCTCTGGAGCAGAAATACAGCCCCAAGACTACCGGTAGCTTCAATGTCATCAACCAGATGTTCTGCTTGGAGTACACTCCCGAAACGTCTTTAATATATAGAGGAATTCCTCTGCTAACGCGGCTGTATACGATAAGAGAGAAGCGTGCCTGGCAACATTGGGACAGGTCAAAATACATTGCTCGCACGAACGCCACGGTCACCGGTGGAATCCATTTCGTCTGGAAGCACGCGCCGGAAGCGAAGGAAATTCGGCTCCCAGAAGAAGATGTTGTCATGCACCATTACAGACGTTGTTCTGGTCTGACGCAAGTCGGTGGCAAATTCTTGAATTTTCGGGAGTTCAGTGTGCTCCAAGATGGCGGTCAGGTCGACGACATTGAAATGACGAGGTTTACGATGGACATGTTAGACCACGACATTACTAGAAGCCTCGTGGAACTTATGGAGAACGATGTTTGACAGGGACGGGGAAAGCGCTGCGTCAGAGAGATATCCGTCATGTACGATCGACCCCCAAGAACACAACGACCTCCTGTGTACGTCCGAGGAAAGTCATCAGCGGACAGGGATAACATCCCCAGGACTTCCCTACCAGGTCCTCAATTTGTTAGAAATGTGACAAAGTGAGACTCCCCCGTCATATCCTCAGGACCTCCTATGGGAGCTACCAAATGACGGGGCTAGTATAATTGTGGGAGCAAGCAGATACCTTAGTGAATTATTTATTTTGAGAAGTGAGGGCACATTTGCAGCACCCAGTCAGCGTGAGTGTGCTTTTTTATATTTTTTATATTTTTTTTTTCAACCTCGGTCACCAGCTACCATTCCTGGTTTCTCATCTGTATTTGTTCAGCATATTTCTCATCACAGACAATGAGTGTCACAGTTTAAAAAGCAAAAAAGGAGAGAAATGTAAAAGGCCCCTAGGCCACTAAGACCTTGTATCGCCAACTGTAGGATGGGACAAGCGTTAGCTTGCCCACATCACGCTTCAAAAATAGACCACAAAACAGCAACCGCCTGAGATCCCTCAGAAGCCTTCATTGGGATCCCAAGCGCCACCTGTGGCACGCAAAGGCTCATGACAACTAAGACCTGCGAAACCACTTAGAAAGGCATATGACGCAGCACCATTTCCTTTCCAGGACAGAACAGATACAACTAATGGACCTTTTTCACAATGGCCAATGCGCATGCGTATGACCTTGAGGCGCCGGGGAGGATTATCTCCGTCCTCACTAGATGGCGCACTATGGGGACGACAGAAGTGGGGACCAATGGGGGAGACCGCGCGAATGGCGCCAGCTTGTTGGCCCCACTCCGGACCAGTTTTGGTCCTTTGTGCTACCCACGTGGATTTGTTTTGAAGCGCGCCGAGCATGGTTCGTTGGAGAACCGCTAGGATACCACGCGTATGTGAAAAAGGTCCATTTCTTGTCGTCCGTACTTCAGCAGATCCTCTTCGCATCTCAGTCAAAACAAAGGGTGAGGTATCTAAGTTTAACTTGATTTCGCACATAACCAACAATGAAGTGAGAAATTCCTTGGAGTATTAAATCGCTATCAAGGTAGTGTCCGTGTTTCTTACTGCTTTGGTTTGATGCATGCATCGTAAGTGATGCTTGAGCAGTGAAACGCTATTATTTTGGGGGGGGGGGGAATTCATGCATGAGCACTCCTTCTTTGATTGTATTGGGTAATGAGAAATAAATCGGGAACTTGATTACTGGTAGCAGATATTAAAATGCACAACGCAGTATTAAAATAATTTACTTCTCCTGTGCTTGTCCTCCGGTTGACGACCGCAGGATGTACGCAAATGACAATCACTAGAAGCTCCTATGATGACAGCCTGTGGACCTCCTCCGTTCATCCCATCACGAACGAGGACGTGATGACACTTTGAGAACATCCGGATGACCGCGTGTGTTCTTGGGGAATGCATTTCTTGTCACTGCGCCCTAGAACACTTGCCACCCTTAGGACGTCCTCAAAGTGTCATCGTGTCCTCGTCCGTGATGACATGAGATGCCCGGAGGAGATCCAGAAGGTGTCACCATGGAATCTTCTAGTGACCCCCCCAAGAACACACTGACCTCCCCAGGTTATCCCGGGGATGTCCCTTCAAGGAAAGGAATTCCGATATAAGACGTCCCCAAAAGATCCTGAATTTGCCAGAAAAGTGGTAAAGTGAAGCTCCGCGTATCATCCTCTGAACTTCCCTGGCAAATTCCCCAAGAACACTGCTACACCAAGAACACCGAATATCCTCTGGACGTACGGATAATGTCCTAAGGAATTCGTACGTCTGATGGATGGCCTGAGAATATCCAGAGGGCGTACGAATCTCTTAGGACGTGATTTGTACGTCCAGAGAATATTCGGTGTTGTGGGGGTAGTATTTGGTTTCAGGAGCACAGCCGGATATATCTTATAGTGATTTATTGAATTTATTTATTTTAAGAAGTGAGCACACATTCTCAGCACCAGTCAGTGTTCTTTTTTTTTCTTTTTTCTTACGTCGGTCACCAGCTTCTCATTCGCGGTTTCTCATCTTTATTTGTTCAGCGTATTTCTCACAACGAACAATGAATGTCACAGTTTAGTAGAGATATATATAAATAGAGGTGAGTGCGGGTAAGCAAACTTGGACCCGCATCCGCACAGAACCCGGTGTGTGAGACCCGCAGCCGCACCCGCAAGAATTTAATCTGGGCGAATCGCACCCGCAGTGCTGTCTGTATACCCGCATCAGACAATAATGTCGCAAGCAGTACATTGAAATCAGATTTTTTTCATATGCAAGCGCTGAACGGACCCTTCTAACCTTGATTAAAGTGCCACTGCGGACTGCGTGCATTCAAAATTATACCGCATTTATGCCATGCAAGTGTAAAGTGAAAGTAGTATCACAAATTTTTTTTTGTTTTTTTTAAGTATGTCGTCACGATGTGCGCGTCCTGCCATCTGTCTGGCAACATTGGTCCCCCAAGGGCACACCTTCTGTGAAGTTCTGTCGTGCTGGCAGTCTTCCAAAACGGGGCCGTGGCAGGACCACGGAAGGTGCCTCTGCTGATGCCTATGATGAAGTCATCTATTTTTCGAGAATCCCAAAGCTATTTATTTGTTTATTAATTATTATATCTTAACGACGAGGTCGCACCTGTCGAAGTTCATATCGAAACTATAGTGTCCTTTTATTCCTCGTGGGCCCCCCCAGGCAGCACACTATCCTGGTCCATTATTGTCCTATACAGGTCCTATATATATGTCCTATAGGTCCTATATAAGACCACGTTTCCCATTGTTCTTCCAATATAATCATTCCTGCATGGGAATGTTGGTCCAAGGTTGCCATCAACCGGTCAATATTCGCTGGTCACTAGAAATATGGTTGCCATATAGCCATGAAATAGGCGATATTGGCTGAATATAATACGGGCAATGTGATCTACGTATTGCTGAGGAGTAAACCATATCGGGTGGAAGCGGGCAACGCGGTTCGAATGTAGCCGGTAACCAAACAACATTGGCTCAAAGTGGGCAATGTGGTCTGCATATAGCCGTCAGTCAAACAATATCCCGTGAAAGTTGGAAATATGGTCGACATTTTGCCGTAGAAAAATAATATTGGATGAAAGTGGGCAACGTGGTCTACATATAGCCGCCGGCCAAGGAATATTGGCTGAAAACTGCCAATATTGTTTACATATAGCCGTCGGCCAAACAATATTCCATGAAAGTTGGAAAAACGATCTAGATATTGCCGGCAACTCAACAATATTGGATGCAAATGGGCAATATGGCCAAAATATAGGCACCGACCAACGAATTTTGGCTGAAAACAGATAATATGGTCTACAGATTGCCGTCGACCAAATAATATTGGATGCAACTGGACAATATGGTCGACATTTTGCTGTAGAAAAATAATATTGGATGAAAGTGGGCAATATGGGTCTACACATAGCAGTCGACCAAATAATATTGGATGCAACTGGGCAATATGGTCGACATTTTGCCGTAGAAAAATAATATTGGATGAAAGTGGGCAATATGGGTCTACACATAGCAGTCGACCAAATAATATCGGATGCACCTGGGCAATATGGTCGACATTCTGCCGTAGAAAAATAATATTGGATGAAAGTGGGCAATATGGTCTACACATAGCAGTCGACCAAATAATATTGGATGAAAGTGGGCAATATGGTCTACACATAGCAGTCGACCAAATAATATTGGATGCAACTGGGCAATATGGTCGACATTTTGCCGTAGCAAAAATAGTACTGGATGAAAGTGGGCAATATGGGTCTACATATAGCCGTCGACCAAATAATATTGGATGCAGCTGGGCAATATGGTCGACATTTTGCCGTAGAAAAGTAATATTGGATGAAAGTGGGCAATATGGGCCTACATATAGCCGTCGACCAAATAACATTGGATGCAGCTGGGCAATATGGTCTACACATAGCCGTCGACTAAATAATATTGGATACAACTCGGCAGCATGGTCTACACGTAGCCGTCCACTAACGAATATTGGCTGAAAACTACTAATATACTGTTTACATATAGCCGTCGCCCAAATGATACTGCATGAAATAGCAACAGTGTTGTACCCGCTACCCGAAAAAGGTAGCGCAATACCGATACGCGCTACCTGAGCAAAAAGTAACGAAATCCCGATATCGTTACACATACCTAAAAGTAGCGGAATACCGCTACCGTTACCCGTAAAAAGTAACGCGATACTTCGTGCGCTACTTTTTAGGAAAGAAACAAACAGTATCGTTGATGACGTACTTCAAACGTCTTAAAATAATAAAATAAAACAATATCTCAAAATAATAAATCGACGTCCAATGGAGGTTACACGTAGGTTGCCTGAAGGCTAAAATTTTGAAAACCGTTTTTTTACAGATTTACTAAAGCCTACTCGATATCCTGCATATCTTTTTCTCTTCCTCTAAAGCAAATAAAGCACAAAGCAAGTCTGCCGATAAAAGGCTCAGCAGCTTTGTCACAAAAAGAACTCTGATTGCCCGGAAGGAGAAGTTAGTAAACATACCATGGTGTGCTTTTTCAAATTGGACGTTGACTTCCTTGACGCACAGATAAAGCTTTCCCACCGAGGCGCATAGTAGACATCTGAACACCACGCTACTGTTTTGTACTGTAGCAGGCCATGGTCCCTCCATTGCAGCGGACAAGAAATGGCAACTGTCAAGCACCTGAGCGCACGTGGTGGAATGTCATGACTCATAGCTAGCGAGGACGGCTCCAGAATGGAGTGACGTCAGTTTGCAGACAACCCCGACAATGCACCAAATCTTCAAGAAGGTTCATCCCAAATAGGGAACACGTGGAGGACACATCCTCTTTGTAAGATAACGGCCTCTGTGCCCTCCTTTCGGCTATTTGCCCGGTCTTCCCAGAATGAGTTGTGATATCGGGCAGCTTGATCGAAGGCAGGCAGAGTGGAGGTTTGATGATAGGTCGAAGTCGAGTTGTCGCGAACCCCAGCTCGGAAAGTAGCGGTAGCGCTCAAAGATTACGCTACCGCAAATTTGTAGCGGAAGTACTTCTTTCGTTACCAGTTTAAAAAAGTAGCGCGATCTCTACTCCGCTACCGAGAAAAGTAACGGATACGGTAGCGCCGCTACTAGTAACGGCGCTACGTACAACACTGAATAGCAATAGGGTCTACATATAGCCCCCTTCCCCGCCACACATTGACACAAAGCTGTGTCAATTTAGCACTAGATGAAATCCTTTTGTGTTCTCAACAAACGTGCATGTTCAGCGGCGTAATACTTGTACTGTTCTACATCGTTTACGTGATCCTGACTGGCAGTTTCGCGGAAGTTCATGTATAACGATACTCTGATATAGGGATCGGATTTCTTTTCATATTTTCTTTTTCTTTATATATATATATATATATATATATATATAAAGAGAGAAAAAAAGCCATTAAAAAATAAGAAAAATGACGCTAGATGTGTTTGAAATTCAAACTTACAGATTAAGATGGCTTCTATATATATATATATATATAAATTCCATTTCTTCATTCAAAACAACTGAAGACACAAAGATGTGTCAATTTAGCACCAGAGAACATCCTTTTGTGTTCTCAACAAACGTGCATGTTCAGCGGCGTAATACTTGTATTGTTCTACATCGTTGACGTGATCCCTGACTGACAGTTTCGCGAAAGTTCATGTACAACGATACTCTGATATAACGATCGGATTTCTTTTTATATTTTCTTTATATTTTTGTTTATATATATAGATTCCACTTTATATAGATTTCATTTTTTTCATTCAAAACAACTGCAGACACAAAGCTGTGCCAACTTAGAACTAGATAAAATCCTTTTGTGTTCTTAACAAACGTGCATATTCAGCGGCGTATAATCCTTGTACCGTTCTACGTCGTTGACGTGATCCCTGACTGGCAGTTTCGCGAAAGTTCATGTATAACGATACTCTGATATAACGATCGGATTTCTTTTTATGTTTTTATATTTTTATATATATAGATTCCATTTTATTTAGATCCCATTTCTTCATTCAAAACAACTGCAGACACAAAGCTGTGTCAATTTAGAACTAGATAAAATCCTTTTGTGTTCTCAACAAACGTGCATATTCAGCGGCGTAATACTTGTACTGTTCTACATCGTTGACGTGATCCCTGACTGGCAGTTTCGCGAAAGTTCATGCATAACGATACTCTGATATAACGATCGGATTTCTTTTTATGTTTTCTTGATATTTTTATATTTTCTTTTTATTTTTATCGGATATCTTTTTTCTTCAATAAACATATCCCCCTCGCCGAAATCGAACCTTTGGTAGTGCATTTGGGAGAGGGAAACGCGAGGCGAAATCCTCCTCCCCATGTGAAGTCCGCAAAGAACCCCTCCCAAAATATTTTGCGGATTTTGTTGCTTTGTAGCCGATTTCGGCACAGGACCCCAGAACAACCATTCGAATACACCACTTCAGAAAATCCCACGCATTGCATCCTGGACGCTTGCTGAGCGGAGGAACGCATAGTAATCCTTCACGTTTCGCTTCCGCTGGCCTTGACCATAGGCGGGTATTTTCCTGCGGCCTCACTCCATCTCACGAACTACAAACTTTATCGGACTCACTCACCCCCAACAAATTTCCCTCACTAGTAACTTAACCTCAACCGCCTTCACCCTGATATTTCATTTTAAATCTTAACTTCACTACCTCACCTCAGGGCATCGGGATCCCGAAAGGCCTCACCATCCTCATCCTGACGTGCCTTCACCTCATGAGGACCCTCATGGCCTCACGTGCCTTCACCTCGTGAGGACTCTCATGGCCTCACGACCCCTCATCCTCACGAGCCCTCGCCTCGTGAATACCCTCAAGGCCTCACATGTCCTCGAGTCACTAGTAGGCACATGAGCCTCAAAAGAACTTCCGGTCATGTGAGGACCCTCACGAGTGAGGGTGCTCATGAGTGAGGCCTAGACACGTCGTGGACAGTGGACCGGTGGGGGAGACATCGAAACGTCCAGGAGACACCCGTTTCTTTTAGTATTAGTAAACTCCCACAGTTCAAAGCGGCGCTAGGCACTCTGGGACTTTTTGAACTCGTCTATTCGCCGTAAGTGCAAGTACAGTGGACTCGCGTAAGTTCCAATCCCGATAATTCGTACTTTCGGGTAATTCTAACAATTTCGCTATGTTTTTAATGTAGTGATAAACTCATTAATTCGATAGGGCACCGTGAACTATGCGACGAACAGGCGAGCGCAAAACGAATATTTAGTCGCTTGGGTTACTTACACAAAGACATCGTCTGCTGCTTCCTGCATGTGAGTTGCTTGAAATGTGCTGCACATAATGTCTTCATGGGAGAAATAGTAGCCCACCGATAATAGACCTCTCCCTCTTTGTAAACAAATGACGTCATCGTGTTCGACAGCGCCACCGTTTTGGTAGAGCTGAACTATGCTCCAAGCTATGGCACGAACAAGGTCGCACCCGAAAACCACGCTCTTGAGGGGATTACGATGATCCCTGAAAGGGACGCGACCTTCGGTCCCACTTTTCTTTCAATAGGAGGCAGCGAACAAGTGCCCATTCGTGGAACCCAGCCCTCCCCTTCCGATCTGTCTACCAAACTTCATGATGACGTCTCACGGGTAGGGGTTTATTCGCAGACTTTTCCAATTTTTCAGACGAGCCGTTAGCAACGTCAAACACCCCGCAGGACCGATGCACTATCCGCGTTCAATAATTCGGACCGTACTCATTTCGCTTCAAATCTGCATGGTTTTGGGGGACTTCCCCCGACCGCCCGACATTTCGTACTGCGTCACAAAGGCGGCCACACCCGACATGACGCATGCGCAGAAGCGCGTGCGGGAAGGCGGACCTTATTTGCGCGCGACCGAAACCGGACCGAACGCTCCGCTTCGGACAGTTGCAAGAGCTCTAATCTTTCAATACGCGTGTCTTCGACAACGAGTATCATCGAGTACCGCAAATACTGAAGTGTCGTCCTGAACTTCAAGTGAGCGTTAGGGTGTCGATGATACTGCGATAAGCACTCTTTGTAGAACATTGCGAAATGTGCTTTATACGTGCGGATACATACATAAGGAACCTTAATTTTGCCATGCAGCATACACGTAGACAAAAAAACTGTTAATTCGAACTTTCGATAATTCGAACAAAAATATGTGGTCTCGCGGGGATTCGAATTAACGAGAGTCTACTGCATATTGGACAGTTTGTTTTCCGTTATAACTGTCAGTTAGAATGCTTTGGAATGCAGTTTATGATAGAATGCAAGGAAAGTATGCACTGCCTAAGCAATATAGAAAGTGCCTTTAGGCAAACATAGAATGAAGAATTATAGAGCACCGACATTTATTGCAATTTGTGCAGTAATAAATTATCGTTCATTTATGTACAACCTTCTCTCGACGTGCTCGCATTAACAGCCGGCCAAGACGGAGCCAAGTGGGCTCCCGTACTTCTGACACAGGGCTTCGGACACCGTCGGCGGCAACATGCGCAGCATCGGCTGCAGGAAGCGGCCAAATTGAGACACTTTCTCCAGGCAGATCCTGGTAAAGAAAAACTCCCAGTAAAGATCCAGAGCAAGGTGAGATAAGGCTCAAAGACACTGTGGCTTACAGATAAAGGCTTCTCGGTGAGAACTGTAGCAGGATGATGGTATCTTCCTGTTCAAGCAGATAAAAAGTCGTGCAGATAAAGATCAAGTCATTGATAACAACACTGCCGCTTTGCCGCAGGACAGATAATGAAAATACAGTCGAGTCCGCTTATTACGATCTTCGATATAACGATAACCCCGATATTACGATCTTCGATATAACGACAACCCCGATATTACGATGAAATTCCTGGTTCCCCTCAGCTAACCCATTGAAGTACACATAAGCAAGACATCGATATCACAATCATCGCTGATGCTGATGTTGACAAAAAAAATATAATAGGGAGTGGATGATTTCGTGAACCACCAGGTGGAGCTGAGGGAGAAAATAATAGCGCCCCTGTGTTCTAGGAGCTTTCGTCCTCAACTGTGGATAAACAAGCGTTAAGCAATATTGAGCAATACATATTTTACGCAAAGGAACAAAAAAAGGGAAAAGAAAAGGACTCTCACTTCACGCGCGCCTGCTTTAAAGCGAGGTTCAACCGCATTTATCTCGTAAAAAGACTCACCGCCTTGACCGTAGTGTGCCCAAAAATGTTCCCTGCGCAGCCTCCAAAGACGACCACCTCGTCTTCCCGGCTGAGGCAGGCGGAGTGCCATAGCCTTGGAGGGTATTCCCTCTCCACCTGGACCCACGTCTTGGGTCCTACGAGGTACAGCCAGCAGTCGCCTGGGCAACGAGAAAACTCAAAACTCCGTCGCCGTTGATGTGACATCGCGACAGCCATGTGAAGCAGCTCAGCTGCCTCAACATGACTGACCGCTGACCAACTATTACGTCTGGCCGAAGCAAAAGACTCAGGTTGGAAGACGCGACTGTTTAGAACAGAGACTGTCCTTGTACTGGGCAAGACGTAGAAGAAATGTATGTGTACAAAATATCCCGACCCGAGGCTTTTGCTTCAATCTACGTTCGCCAGATTGCTAGCACTTTTCAATAATACAGCTGCTGTAAGGCAGTCGAAACACAATCCCAGAAAATGTATATAATTTATAATAATTAATAATATATAATATAATAATAATAATATATAATAATTTATTCAATAACCTGAGCCCTCAGTAGTCTTACATCATTATTTTCGTCACAATTACGCAATCACAATTAGTTTTTCGAAAGATTTAAACTGAAAATTACGACCAACACTGTGCCGAAGTCTCCACCAACTGTGCACTGCCTGTCAAGTACTGCAGCAAAGCTGTGGTGCATGCGCGCAACACTGAGTCTAAAAATGAAAGAAGTCGGCTATGTGTCGGCTACGTAGTCATCCCGAGCAACAAGCCAGTCAGGAAACATAGACCACTGTTGCTCGATAAATTTGAGTTATTTCCTGCCAGAAGTTGCCCCGAGCTGTTTCACCGCAATTTTACTAGCAAGTTGAAAATATTCAGCATCACTACACCGCCAACATAACCTGTGTGTCTGCCACTTTACGGTAAAAAGACGCAAGCCATACTTTATGTACGTATGTGAAAGTTACGGTACCTTTTAATGATATTCAAAACTTTTTTTTTTTTTTGCTAAAACACAAACGTTGCAACATGGACAAAGTTGCGGTACTTTTCTGCCATACAAGGTGTATAACGATGTAAAATAAAAACATTTATAACAGTTTGTTTTTTATACTTTATGGTTTCAGTTCACGTGGTATTGCCAGAGGTCACTTACTCAGTGGTTCTTCCGATTGGCTAAAGCCACCGTAAAGCACAATGTGGCCAGCAGAGACCCCGGTAAAGCTGTGCCAAGACCGTCCACATGGTTTTCTCCCTGTCGTCTCGACTCTGTAGTGATGATAAGATAAGATAACAGAAGATAAGTTTACAATAGTATGGCACTATGCGGTCGTATATTCGCTTTTGTTAGAAGGACTTACTGTCCAGACCAGGCCATCGCTTCATTGTCGAAGACGTGCAAGTCGTTTAGTCGGGTGCCAAGATGGCGTCCTCCGAAGACATACACCAGTTCTCCCATCTGGGCGGCTGCGTGTGCTGCTCTGGGAACGGGGGATTTTCCCTGGGGAGTACAACAATACATATGTAGTCTATGTGTACATATGTAGTACACACCAGTAATTTCAAATAGTTTGGAATTCCATTCCACTTGAAGACCTATTATTAAGATGACGGACTGGTTATGCAAGTCAAAAACCTGCATATTAAGGTACAACAGCGTAGATGTGGTACAGTCGCCAAGAGTTTTACCTTGTACAAGGGCCAGTTCCATGTATTTGTGACAACGTCATATTCTACAAACTGGTTGCTCCACCCTCTTCGATTATACTGCAAAGAAGAACGGGAGTAGTGTTGAGAGTTTCTCTACAGTACCCCGTCATTACAATGAAATTGTGTTATTCAAATTACTGCTTTTTACAGCGCTTTACACTGTCTGTCGACGCGTTCTGGACCAAATTATTGTAAACGTTCCACCAGCTGACTCCCCATAGTGGACGAGCCTAGCTGACGAAAGTTCAAAGAGCAAACCAAGCTTACGTATTTGTTTCCCTTCGTGCGAATGTTTTAGTGCCACTTTTGCCGCCGCTTAATGCAACCTTTTTCTGGTTCTGTTGACTTCATGATGATGAGGGTTTACTTTAATGATCTGTCTCAACCAAGATGCCCAAAATTTTTCTCTTGCCGAAGGAAAACTGCGCTTACACGCCCTCTACAAGTAACCTACTGGAAGTAGAAGCGGCTGATTCCATACGACTAAAAATTTAATCCTCGACGAAAAATCGTAATATTATAACACTTATAGTAGGCCCAAAACAAATCACCCATGCTTGAGTATCCATGACGAAATGGAAGTCCGACTGTCTCTGTATTCCGTGTGATGGATGCACTCCAAATCCACCGAAGAAATATAGCCTGCGTGAAACAAAGGCACAGAGGTCCATCATCTCCTTTTAATACGGTAAGGAAAGAAGGAAGTTGAAAATGAATCGGCAAGTCCTCACTTCTCCTTGTAACACCAGCCGACCATTTTGTCGCAGGGGGTCGGTGGAGCTCCTAAGGGTTCCATCAGTTCCCATATCATTGAATTTAAGTTCAACCTATAAAGGCGGTTCGTGTTCCCGTTGCCCCGGAAACCACCAAAGATGAACAACTGATCCGTGGAAACAACGGCAACTGCTCCCGAGGTGCCCTGTGGGACATTTCCAACTGTCTGTCTTAGAAACCTGAATGAAAAACAGCGGAATTATCTCAAACATTGCAAAACATAAGCCAAGTTCACTGCGTGCAACAATATCCGTTAAAAAAGGAAGAAGAAAAACATTAGCGACCGACAATAAGCAATGTCTATAGTTTAAAGAGTGTTACATACCGCTTGGTAAAGCGAGCACAAGAATATTTTCTACTGAAATGAGAGTAACGGCGGTTCGTCTTGCCAGAACGCGCTGATAGATTTTTTATATATATTTTACTTAACACTCTACGTTCATTTTTGTATTCTTTCTTCCTAATCGTTACTTCTTTCTGGCAAAAACGTTTGCCTTTATGTATTTTTTTCTCCCTCTCCCTCTTCTGACGCAGTTGTTTGTCAGTACGTCACCGAGCCCAAGTTTGTAAAAATGGGATGTATCTCGTAGCACTGAATGTTGACACTGTGGCAAAAGAGAGATCTATGACCTTTACAACACATCCGAAAGTAACTTCACGTTTATACTTTATAACGCGCTTTTACGAACCATTTTTCCATGAAGGTGTCATAAAACCAAACTTTGTCTCCGGGAAGGTACTTCGTCGCATCCATCGTTTCCTTAAAAGAGAAAATGATCTCTGATAATCTTAGCTTTTAACAGTCATCGAGGTAGCTGCAATACGAAACATCAATTCTAATCTTCTCTCATTTTCTTGTCGGTTATGTACAATGATGCAATACTAAACAAATTAACGTTACACTCACGCGATAGCCACCCCAGACAAGTATTCCATTTTTGTAGCTCGCAGCCACATGTCCGGTCCGACGGGACGGTTTAGGTATGTCAGCTTGATCGTCCTCCTCCATCATGTGTCATCAAGTCATCCAACGTGTATTTTGTTCAGAAAGGAAAGAAATTTTGCTTGGTCATGAGCACATCACAGCCGCTAACGCAGACATTCGATCTTGTTTACGTCGATCGCCGCACTCCTAGCGAGCGACGTTGAAAATAAAACGCAATGTAATCGGAGGTACAAAAACGAGTTTTCGCCTTTACGCGATATTGCGGCGTGGTTGTTGATGTAAGTTTTGACAAAATTCTTGTTAAATTTCAGTGTGTCTGCATTCTGTGAGACATCCGCTAGGCGAGGTGTCTGCTGCCGCCGGCTTTGAGAGGTCATTTCAAGTGGAGTGCTGCTTATCCCTCCGTGCAGTTTATATTATTTATAAGTTAATAACGCGAGTTGTTATCAGTGTCACGTGTGCATCCTTATCGTCTGCTACCATGAAGCTTCCAGTTTCCCTCATCTTGCAGCTCAGGCAGGCTGCCCTACGAAATTCTGCGGGAATGGCACTGCATACCTCTGCAGTTCGAGGAGCAAGTGGGGTAATGTGAAATTTTATTCCTTCCTGAAGTGAAATATAAATGTTCACAATAACACGTAGATATATTCACCGAGGTGCTGATCCTTGACGTGGCCTTGGGCGATGAGGCACCGGTAGTTGTCGAGGTTTGCAGCATTATGGCTGAAGGATTTTACAGAAATCTTATGTGTTACAATGCAGCGTGGGGTCAAAACTCTATATAGATGAAAATTCGCCAGTTGTTCAGAGGACATGTACAAAGATGATTGGGGTAGCTTCCCAATGATGTTTCTGGATGTTTCCAGCAACACCTGACTGTCGATATGAATCCTGGCTTACTGTGGTGACAAACACGTTAACTTTTGTCCTATCAAAAGATCTGAGGATAAGATCGAGGTCCTGGCTTCCTTCTGCGTCGGTGGATGATATTGTAACGGTTCCATTTATTACTGTGTACAGGGTGGCCTGTTGTCTAATCACTATACGATCTCTTCAGTCAAGAGGGGTTACAATAAAGTTTTCTGGTCTCTTAGCGTGCAAAAATAAACATTCGGGGTTTGCAGTTGACAATTTTTTTTTTCACGTTTGTAGGCAGACGTCCGGATCGAGTCTGACACCTTTGGCGAGCTGAAAGTCCCCGCCGACAAATATTATGGCGCGCAAACGATGCGGTCCATGATTAATTTCAACATCGGAGGTGAACATGAACGTATGCCAGTACGTGCTTTATCTTACCCATGTTCACGAAGATAATTTTTCAAAATCAGTTTTAGAAACCCACGTCTAATCTCGACCCTCATTTCAGCTTCCAGTGATCAAGGCCTTTGGCATCCTGAAGAAGGCTGCAGCAGTTGTCAACAAGGACTACGGGCTTGACCCAAAATTGGTGGATGCAATCGTAAAGGCTGCCGATGAGGTTAATAACTTTGACGGAAGCTTTAGACTTTTCATTTGTAACAAAAAGCGAAACTGAAGCTGGTTAGGGAAGCTGGAATTAACCATGCTTTCCTGGTCAACTGGATGCCAGTTCTCTACCGCGATCCAGGAGCACATGTGGAACTGAACAAAATGGAACAGATCCAAAAGTGAACTGAAAACTAGTAATTAGCTGTTATATTATCATCATCTGGCAACCTGGGGTAGAATTCAGCTTTAAAGGGACAGTCGTATCCGGAAACCCATCTGTGAAACCGATACCATTATGTTCTTGTCCGAAAAGTGCCTAGATATTAAATGAAGGAATTTTAAAGATCAGCGCTGCTTCCGCAGCTGCAGAGGCTCCGGCGTCTGCTGTTGTCATGTATTCCATCGAATAACAGTCGAACTATATGCCACTATTTCGCATGGTAGTTTTGACACTGTGGTCAGTGGTCTACGAGGAATAAATTGACACTGTAGTTTGGAAATCGACTTGAATGGATGTGACTGTTCCTTTAATGTTAAAAAAATGTTAATGAAATGTTAAAGCTTGTACAGGAGAATTAGCTCAAATAAAAGAGTCATTCGTATTATTTTTCTTTTTTTTTTAGGTGATAGATGGAACGTTGAAGGACCACTTTCCGTTGGTAATCTGGCAGACGGGATCGGGCACTCAGTCGAACATGAACGTCAACGAAGTGATTGCCAACCGCGCCATCGAAATCCTCGGCGGAAAATTGGGGAGCAAGACTCCAGTCCATCCAAACGATCACGTCAACAAGAGTCAGGTGTGCTTCTATGTTCATGGTACAGGGTCCTCCTCTAGATAAAGTACAACACTCGTAATGAAGAGCAAAAATTAACACACAAAAAACTGCTTAGTGGCTGTTAGCTTGTGTTGCAACACTTATTAGAAATGTAGATGCTCGAAATTTGTCAAAAAAATATTTAAAAATAATATTAATATAACACGAGCGATTTTGGTTTCTTTTTACGCTAAAAACATGATAATGAACACTAGTTGTCTTGCAATGTAAAGCTATGAATTGTCATAAAAATCAAAGCTTCCTCTGAACTGAAGTTCCTGCTTTACAAAGTTGCATCACATTTACAAAGTTACATTACCATACAGCGTTCATGAACGTTTCAACATTTGCCATATCTACATCGTGGATGAAATGTAGGACTTTATTCTGGGAAACCCTGTGTCTTGCTTGCTGTAATCACGTGGCTGTAATGCATGCGAATTAAGCTACAGTATTAACCATCCAGATTGACTGTATGAATGCCTCCTTTCTTTTCAGAGCTCCAACGACACCTACCCTACGGCAATGCACATTGCTGTCGCCATGGAGATCGACACGCTGCTCTTACCTGCGCTCAAAAAACTTCACGGTGCCCTTCAGGAGAAAGCGAGGGAGTTTGAGGAGATAATTAAAATTGGTAGGACACACACACAGGCGAGTATCGCTGTAGCTTCCTTTAGACGTTTATAGATCGCATGGGGACTGACATTCGTACGCATATTTCTTTTCAATCTACTAGGATGCTGTTCCTCTGACGCTCGGACAAGAATTTGGTGGATATGCCACTCAGATCCAGTTTGGAATTGAGAGGGTGAAGGCAACTTTGCCACATCTTTATTACCTGGCTGCAGGTTGGTTGACTGGGACTTGCCTCATGTTTGCCCTCCCTTTGGCTACCTCGCTTATGTCACTGTACCATCCACAACGACACAGAATATCCTCAGGATGTACGAATAACGTCCTAACGGATTCGTACGTCCGACAGATGTCTGAGGGATATCCGTCGGACGTGCGAATTCGCTAGGACAATATTCGTACCTCTAGATATCGTATATATCCACCGAATATCCTCAGGATGTACGATTGGCGTCATAACGGATTCGTACATCCGACAGATATCTGAGGGATATCCGTATATAGTCCGCATATAGTCGGACATGCGAATTCGCTAGGACATCATTCGTACATCCACAGGATATTAGCTGTTTTTGGAGCTATGAAACATGTCACTCTTTAACAGAGGCACAAAGTTCACAGAGTAACCTGTTTGTGCAGGCGGTACGGCCGTTGGAACGGGCCTCAACACGCGGGTGGGATTTGCGGAGAAGGTGGCCGAAAAGGTGTCGTCGTTCACAGGTGACACACGCATTTGTCTGCACACACAAAGGGTTGCATAGAGAACAGTCTAGTTTCACGACCCAAGTTGTAACTGATTTCTCTGGCAGGTCTGCCCTTTGTGACCGCACCCAACAAGTTCGAAGCCCTAGCGGCGAACGACGCCATGGTGGAGGTTTCGGGTGCCCTGAATGTTGTCGCGTGTAGCCTGATGAAGATAGCCAACGACATTCGTTTCCTCGGATCTGGGCCACGTTGCGGATTCGGCGAATTGTCGCTGCCCGAGAACGAGCCTGGGAGCAGCATCATGCCCGGTGAGATTTGTTCCGTTGCAAAGGAGTTGATCTATGGGCACCACCCAGGGGCACGTGTACCACATCTTGGCTGTAGCAAAAGTCCCACATTTCTGCACTTTTGTATTTCGTGCCTCACACCCCTCGAAACCTGTTTTGGTGTCACATACACCCCTCATAAATATTCGAATGGTGTCTCTTATAATATGTGTCAGAGATTTATATCAAATTTATTTCGATAAGATCTCTTTTCCAAACTTGCCGACTGTTCCAGGCAAGGTGAATCCGACCCAGTGCGAAGCCGTTACCATGGTTGCCGCCCAGGTTATGGGAAACCACGTAGCTGTGACGGTCGGCGGAAGCAACGGCCACTTTGAACTCAATGTCTTCAAGCCCCTCATCGTGTCCAATGTCTTGCGTTCCATCCGGCTCATTGCGGACAGTTCGGTCTCCTTCACGGACAACTGTGTCAGTGGCATCGTTCCCAACAAGTAAGCAGTTGAAATCGCGCGCTAACTACATAGAAAGTAAGCAGAAAAAAAAAGCATTTGGATTGTTGGTTCTGGTTAACCATTAATCTTACTATACAACAAAAATTTGACTGAGATTAAATTTCAGCTTTCAGCGTCGGACTCAAATTCAAAATCGATTTTTTATGGGCAGCGCATTTTTTTGCCGTTACTTCCAGTTTTTGTTGCGTCAAGTAATCCAGCCAGTGATTCGAGTCAAAACTTGCTGGTTACACCTCGTCATGACTCAAAACAATTCTCAATCACCTTTATCACGGCCGCACACACTCATTTTGTCCGTCAAATTTAGGCAGCTCATGGTTACCATGGTCACAATGGAACACAGTCCAGATGCGAACGGGCAGCTCATACTTCTTGTTTATCTCGGAAACTACGAAACTCTGCTAGATTAAATTTCACACCTATTTTTAGAGCCTGAAGTTTTCGGGAAATATTTTTTTTCTAAATTCGGGGGGTAAAAATCGGGTAAATAAACGTGCGCACTAAATTCATGCGAATTCGGGTGAAAAAACTTCCATTACGCTAAAATCGGGGGGGAAATCGGGCTCAGTTATTCAAACTAACTGTAGCGGTTTGGTACAAACGGTGATGTAACTGCATTTTTCTGCAAAACAAGTAAGTTGGTGCATTCCTACAGACATCCGAGAGAGGGCAATTTGCCTGGTAAAAATCAGGTTCCACCCCAAAAAGGCACGGGGAAGAATCGCGTAAAACTCTAAAACTTCAGGCTCTACCTATTTAACACCCTCTACACATAACTTACTGCGGGGCACAACTCAAATCTCGCAATCGCTCGACGGTAAAGCTTCCGAACGTCGGGGAAGGGGCGTCGTTACAATTACTTTCCCTCCCCCCCATCTCTCTCTCTCTCTCTCTCTATCTCTCCCATTGTAGCTTCTTTCCTAACCGTCGCTACTTATTTTTCACAACACAGGGAACACATAAAAAAGCTTCTGCACGAATCCCTGATGCTGGTGACGGCACTCAACCCCCACATCGGCTACGACAAAGCTGCCAAGATCGCCAAGACGGCCCACAAAGAGGGCGCCACCCTCAAGGAGACTGCCATCAAGCTGGGAATCCTGACGTCGGAACAGTTCGACCAGTGGGTGCGCCCGGAAGACATGTTGGGTCCCAAGTGAGAGTGGACGTGCTCTCTTCGGACATAATTTTTGTTTTACCTCGTTGCAAGATATTTTGGTTTGCAAATAGAAAAAGGAAAGAAAAAAAGGATGTTGCAAAAAATGGAAGGTGCGGTTGAATCAGTTCCGGCTCCGTAGGGTGTCCTCCATTTTGGATGGACAAAATGTACAGGTTTTGCAAGATAAAGTACTACGTTTACCAGGTAGTGCCAAGATTATGTTTATTCTGTACTGTAAAAATAAACACTGGGAAAGGGGGGCTTTGAAGCGTTCCTCAACAGTGTATATATTGTGCCTTTGAAAATGGTGTCCAAAATTTCAAGGTGTTTTCAGGGTTTTTTCGTAAATTATACGGCGCAACACAAAAGATGCGAGGCATTGTCCAGAAAAAAAATATTTTGTACGGTGGTCTGTTCACATAGACCACTTGATGAATGGAACAGGGCTTCCAGCAATGCTAAGTGTGTAATATATACTTCGGTGCACTGTTTAACTGCTAAGAGGCCTTTATTAGAGAGAATTGAATTCAGTAATTCTGCATCCATAAAATTGAATAGACTTATTTTCTGATTTATCACAAGTGCAGTATTTCATCCAAAAATCCTGAGTAGCTGTGCAACCTTTCACACTCTCAGCTGAAACACAGGAACAGCTGTGTTGCCACACGTTGTGGGCAGATTCTAGCACGATTGTTTCTCTGTGTTTGAGAGTTCTTAACATATTATATCTTAATATTTCGAAATTATCTCTTACATATGCATTCAACTCAAACCCTGTCCAGATGCTCAGGAATCTTTACAATCTTGAACGAGTTCATACTGCAAGTACACAAGGCAAGAACTTTCCTCGGTGGAGCCATCCTGACGAAAGGCCTGACATCTTGTGCTTTCCACTCTTGCCATCTGCATCACCACACCTCACGTGATACCCAACGTCATATCACGCCACCTTTCCCAATGCGCTTTTCCGTTTACCTCTAATTCTGAAAACTATCATGGGGTACTATCACAAAGCTGAGGTATCAAACCAAGCACAAGACTCGGTACCTCTTTTTGCAAGTATAGTACAGAATTTGTACAACTCTACAAATCCACTGGAAAACATTTGTCCATTCTGCGTTCCGAAGCTTTTATTTTATTCAAAATACTATTTCACAAAAATAATCTGGGTTTCTCATCGAAAGGTACAATATTTCACACTCTTAGAGCTGTACAACCCCATCATAGTCAACCGCAATAGATAAAGAAAATTAAGAATTTATATTGACTTGCATAGAGAAGTAGTATCGCACTTCTCAAATATTACTGCACACAAGTCGGAGATATATGAAATAGGGTAACTTTGCGTGCGGGCTTCACCTTTGACATTTCGCGCAGCAATGATAGGAGTGAAACTCGAAGTTGAGCTCAATTAATTAATCAATATAATCCATCCATATCTCGCATGCCACGATAGACGTTCAGCCTCGCACTTAGCTAGTGGCGGCTTCGGCTTCGTCCAGAACCTGGTTCAGCACAGCACAGTCCCTCTGCTCCAGATCTGCAAGAGGATATTCTTTCTTTAACTGTACTCTCTTCTGTTGTTTTGTGTTAATGCAGTAAGGCAGCTAGGGCTATGAACAGTGTATGAAGTAGGGGCAGAAGGAAACAATTAGGGGGGGTTAGTACGCAATCCTGCACCAACTTCACGGGGAATTGCAGAACTACGGAACACCTCTGACAAGCATAGTTGATGGAGGGATTTGAACCCGCCACCTTCCCAGTCTTCTTCATGACGTTGGAACTGTCACACCGTTAGTGTTAATTTCATTTCATTTCATTTATTTTATTTCATTCTACACAAAATATATCACAACTGGAGACCATAGACATGGAGGAGCCAGAGGGAAAAAATGTAGGCATTAATTAACTAACTTAATTAATTAATTAATTAATTAACTTGATTGAACTTATAAATGTCTTTTTGATTCTGATTACCTCTTCGCCTCCTCACTGTGGTTCTGGACGTGCTGGCAGTTTCTTGGACCACGTCCGACTGACCTTCATCTGGAGCAGCTGCTGACGGCAGAAGAAGCGATTTTGTTAGGTGTAAGAAATGATAGTTTAGTTTGAAGTAAGACGTGTTGACCATCACACACGCTCAGTACGTTTTATAGATAAGGTGTTTGGGATGACCAGCCTGGAAAGAAGATTCCTTCCAGAATACGAGTAGTACAGCCTCGTGCCTTTCGGGTTTTATGTTTTTTGAACAAAAGTCGGGTAGAAATCGGGTTTTGTGTCAGGAGCTGCAAAATGGGGTGAAATCACGTGATAAGAGCATATTTTCAGGCAGAAAAGATTTAAAAAATGCAGAGTTAAGATTTCGGGGGCCCATATCCAAGCGAGCAAAATTGATTTGATTGATTGAATTTGAATTGATCCAAGCGAGCAAAAGCCAAGAATTACAGTAGAACCTGTGGTCCCATGTTTTGAAACCCGAGCCATGAACAACTGATATCACGAAGTTTTTTGTCAGTGATCCGACCAACTTCACCATAAATATATTCTGCTCTACAATTTCTGTGTCGGTAAGATCCAGATAGATAAATAAATAAATTGATCGATTAAATTGATTGACCGTCACAGTCCTCTAGGTTTCTGAATAATTAATAAATAAATAAATTCAGCATGGAAAGTGTGGGGCTCACAGGTTTCTTCCGTGTTTGAAGATTGCTCCTTGTCTTCATTATCGTCTGCTTCAGAGGTCGGTGGCTTTGGTTGCCTCTCTCTGATCGGAGCAAACCGTATCCAGGACAAGACTGACACCATGCAGATGAAGCAGACGTTTGTAGAAATTCCTACGAGTGCGGACAGCAGTGGCCAGTAGTACAGAATGTACCTGGAAAAAAAGTGTAAGGCACGTGAAGAGTTGTCAAAGAATTACCATTACCAGACAGGAAGGTAGAATGTAATAGGTCACGTGCTTCCATTCCCTAAAAGTGCAAGGCTGCTCACTTTTTTGGCATTTCACAAATGGTGTGTTTGATACGATAGGCGTTGGATACGAACAACCGCAAAAATGTTCTCGAGGCAGGATGTGTCGTTACCTTGCTAACAATGCACTCTCACAAAAAAAAATAAATAAATATTGTGTTGCCAGATTGTCGAGGCAGCTTATTCTTAATTTATATTGACTCGGGCAGTAATAAAACGCGTTGGACGCTCAGATGGCAAAACACACATTTACTTTGCTAATTTCTTTTACTTATTTATTTTAATTACCCAAAGGATTGCCAATGAATGTACCTTAATAAGGCCTTTAATCAGGACTGAAATTTATTATTTGCGGTACAGCAAATGTAATTAAAGTAGCGCAGAAGTCATTTTTAACACCCTGTTTTTCTTTGTGTAAAACTGCTAAGCGGGCCAGTAAGATGCACCGTAAGAATTAATTCATCCAATAGAGTCATAATTATTGCAGAAATTGAATTTAAAGTACGCCACAAAAAGCGACCGTGTGCAACGTCTTTCATCGGACGTCTTGATGCGAAAATTTTCTGGATGGCGCCCTCTGTACTCCTTTAAAGGAGCTACGAACGCTTTGATAACGGGTGTCCTTCTAACGCACGCTCACCTGAGGCCGCTAAAGTCGGCGTAAATCTTCAGCGTGGCCGTGTAAACCTCGATGAACTCGTTCCGCAATTCCACCTCCGCGTGCGTCGACGGCTGCATCTGTTGAACGTTCGGAAGCCACATGCACGTCCACTCCGCCTAAAACGTGCACTGCAGGGTCGGACTTACGTATGGCTCCTCGTAGCTTTCGAACAGTCCAATCAAGACCACCTGTTTCTCTTCGGCCGATCCGAACAGAAACATGGGAATGTAGAGCAGAGTGTAGAAGAGGCGTACCACGAAAGATTTGTAACGCAGGCTTCCCTGAAAAAAAGAGACTTCGCGTCTGCCGCGGCACTTAACAATCGCGGAGTCTTCGAGAGCTTACCGAGCGGAGAGAGGATCGCACAACATTACCTTCCTTCGAGAGCATGTCCAACTTCACCGTGAACATTCCTGTAGTCACAAGAAGGTTCGGTTAATTTATCTCCAAGACACCGAAATTTTTTTAATTTTTTTCCCCCACTTGCCTATCCTCTGATTGGCTTCAGACTCTGGCATCTCCAACTCCAGGAATATCTTGTACTTTTGTCCTGGCATCAAGTGCTGTGGTGCGAGAATTTTAGAAAGAAGCGGTAAAAGATTTTGACACTATGTTTACCTCACCAGCACCTGGTCTTGCAAGGGCGACCTTCGAAACTGGGAAGTAGCATGCGCCTTTATGACAGGTTCTTGGCCTGATGGATTGCAACGTGCAAGAATTAAAAGCGGGAGTATATAGTAAATAGTTCTAAGTAGTCACGGCAACCTCAAAGTAGACCATAGTTCGAAAAGCGCAGCTGGACACACGACCCGTATGTAAAACTTCCTTATAAAATAAATTCCTGCTACAGTTTAAGCTTGTTTCTGTGTGTGTGTGTGATATGGGTTTTGATGCATGTTTTTCGTCTGCAAAGAAAATGTCCAATCGTGCCGGGTTAATTTTTTTTTTAATTCCGTGTTAGCGCAGCCTAGCAACTGTGAATATGAGCGGCGTACAGACGTGGACAGATGGAGAGAGGGCAGAAGGAAGGAGTGCAGGGGGGCATGCCGCCCCATTGAAATGTACATGACAACAGACCACACGAGAAAAGGGGATGCCAGTTAGGTCACGTAAAAGTTACTTACTCGATATAAAAGTGGACCTGATAAATATGTTGCGACTTCGGCACATAAATACTGTAAAACATGCCGTAGAGCAGAACTGACGCCCAGACGATAACGGAAAAAATGACTGCGAGGGAAACAATTCTAGAGACTGCATTTTGGATCCCTCCAAATATAGTGAAAGGCAGACGAATAATTTCGATAATCATTGCTTTTCAAGGAGGGAATAGCTCAAACTGCATCATTGTTTGATGAAAACTTTTAGTAGATGTCGTCTGCTCTTGATACCACTTTCCTTCTTCGAGGCAGTCGTTTTGGGGATTAGCTTTGACTTTAAAATCGTCTTGACGCCTCAGGCTTGTGGCGCTCGTGAACGACTGGTTTCCTCTTGCACTACTTTTCTGTGTTGCAAAAACGCAGTCTGCGTACCAGTAACGACCACTTTATTTGCATCCACAAGTACCACTTACGGGGCAGTTAATAAATAACGATTTATTTTATTAGCCACCTGGCGTATAGAAACCGAAAATGGACTTCCGCCAAGATCGCAGGAACATGGAGTTCGGAAGTCCCGCTGTAGTGTAAGTTCACAGCAGACAGCCTACGTGTTGTTTGTGTTTCAGCGTCGTTACTGTGCATATTTTCATTCATGAAACTACCTGGTAGGAAGTTGAGGGCTTCGCATCTCTCACTTCGTGAAGAGTGAAGCGCAACATGGCGAGGTGAGTCGCTCCATGAGTACAACATCACTCATCCGCTGTTGTGTCAATAGTTGCAATCTGCCTTTAGGCTTAGCTTACAAACAATAACATTGCCCACATTTCCTTCGCATTTCTAAAATACCGCGCGCTTAAATCGTGTAAAATTCGCTCATACCCTCGCCGTTCACCAGGAGAACTTTGTATCTGCCTCCTTAAAGGCAAAAGTAACATTTTTGTTACGAACATAAAGTAGGCTTATGTTACATGGTCAGCGGTTTGCACCGCGAATTCCGAGAAATGCCTGGCTTTTTCGCCGCCAGCTTGCGGTTCGTCCCGGCGTATTACCGACGACGTACGACCGTCAGACGAGTCTGAATGGAGCTATCCCGTTCGTGGCCCGGAAACTATCGCGCTGTGGAAACTTGAAACCGTAGCACGTTCAGCGAAAGACTGGCTACTTCTGACGCAACCGGTGTCAAGCTCCATGCATTTTTAGCGGGTATACTAAGTGTACCGCATGCCTGTCTCGTAGTCTACTTAGTATACAGGTCATGGGTCGCAGCGCAGTAACAAGCTTCAAAAACTTCTGCAAAACCGGAGTGACATTTCGAAATTAATTGCGCTTCGAGGTGTGACGTTGTTGATTACGAAATGAGCAGTGGACGACGCTTCAGTTCCAAGGAGCCTGCGACCGCCTGTTAGCCAATCGGAAACACCGTGTTTTACACGTTTCATGTTGTTTGTTCCCCGTCATTGTGTTGCGGGAGCAAGGAGTGTGTAAGAGCTACATGTCTGTCAAAGTACAGTTCACTTTCATACCGCGTTCTAATGGTCTTTATAGTTTTCCTATATGCAAAAGTAGTTCCTGTGAGCCAGCAGCAAAAAAAAAAAAAAAAATAGTTCTAGTATTACTGAACAAGTTTTGAAAAAATTCTATTGCATGTGCGATGTTTTTCGCTCAGAAAACGCGCAGAACATTCCATCATCTGCAATCAATATACTCTTGTAAACATGATTGTTTTTTTTTTTGTTTTTTTTTTGGAATACGAGTTTTTAGCTTACAGTAGCTGCAAAGTATGTGGTCGTGTCAAACTAAATGCTGCGACACTTCACCCGAAGTATAAAAACAGTAAATGTATCGCATATATCTCTGGTTCAGAAAACAAGGAAGGAACATGTTGCGTACATTGATATGATATTCCGCAAACTCAACATCCATTTGCTCCATTAGCGTAACTCTGCCCGTGTATGGGTTCTACCGCACGTGGCAGCTGCAGCTTACATCGTTGACAGTCAGAACGAATTCCTGTGAGAAGTTTACACGCATGAAATAAGAACATGCGAGAAACTTTAGCATCACACGTTGAGCGCGTGCAAGCGCAAGTGCCTTTGGGAACTTGCCCAGAGTGTTGAGACAGCGTAGACGTCTTAATATAGCTGTTTGGCGAACGTAGTTAGCCATGCAGGGTTAACGGCTTGCTTTTGCATAGCCAGTGGAGAAGACCTGCCTACAACAGCCTTGTGGTTGTCCCGCAAATTGAAAAATATTGTGAAAAGGTCGCCGTTGTGATTACGACTAGTGATACCGCAAACTTTCTGTCCTGCGCGGTTCGACAGAATTTATTTATTTATTTCCACAAAGTGAAGGAGGCTGGACAAAAAGCTATCAATGTAGCTTGGAATTTCGAATTTCTACTCGGATTAGCCAGAGTTTTCAAAGGATCACACAGAGCTGATCTTTCTAAACGAGAGAAGAAGAAAAAAATACTCGAAGGAAAGTAATTTTTACTGAGGCCGGAACATGCACAAGGGGGGACAACCTCGAAGCTTCCCCCAAAAAAGTTTGGCGTTCCCATTCTGGTCGTTTCAGCATCCCCACAGTGGGGGGCCGGGGGGACCCCTTGCCCGTGGGGGGCGTGTCACTGGAGAAGACGCTGGGGGTGACCTCCCCCATAAGCGTCGCCACCCCCAAGGCCACCGACCTGGTGCGCACCAAGGAGCTGGAGGAAGCCCTGCGCCAGTTTGGCCTCTTCGAATCCGAAGAGGAGCTCGCACACAGGTCAGTTTCTCGCGCCTGCGTTTTTAACCACCCGTCTTCCGATTGGCCGGCCCTCAAGTCTGTAACAATGAAAGGCAGCACAAAAAGACCGCAACGAGAATCCCATTTCTGTGGATTCCCCGTTCAGCTGCATTAAAGGACTGGAATGCGATCCGTGAAAGGTCATCTTGACCACATGTGTGCAATGCACATCTGTAGTGCTCACTGTGAGCATGTGCTGCAGTCACGAAGCGCCCCTGTTACTGTTGCGCTCATGTTATGCATGCACGGTCCCAAGGTTGATGTTCGGACCTAACCAAGGGTGCAAGCAACTGGGTGGCAATGCTAGCATGAATGTACAGGGTTCACCAAGATAAACTTAGGGGTTTGTAACGAAGATAAAACAAATAAGAACTGTGTCGGAAAGCTAAAGTAGATATTAGAGGACATATTATGCCCAAAAATTTTATGTCGACACTGCCATTTTGTCCGTTCCCCTGCTGATGAATCGTGAAAATTAGAAAACCGCCGCTGCCTTGTCGGCTATACCTTTGTTTCAGCTCCTTTCTGTCAGGTGGCGAAACGGTCGAACGTGGCATTGCAGACGACATCGAAATCTGAGCAAGTGGAACTGAATGCAGAATCGTACTCTGCAACGTCGCGTTCGACCGTTTCGCCACCTGACGGAAAGAAGCTGAAACACAGGTATAGCCGTTTAGGAAGCGGCGATTTTTTAATTTTCGCGATTTATCCGCAGAGAAACAGACCAAGTGGCATTATCGACATAAAATTTTGGGGCATAATACGTCTTCTAACATCTACTTTGGCTTTCCTACACTGTTCTAATTTGTTTTACCTTCGTTACAAACCCCGAAGTTTATCTTGGCGAACCCTGTACAATGTTGGCAGAGGTGGTATTTTATGTGTATTTACTCGATGGTGGGTGCACTTCAAAATGTACAAGCAAAGGAAAAGTGGTCCGTATATCGCTCATAATCGCAGTTGTCATGCCGCATAAAGTGCTGAATCATCGTTATCATTGTAAAAATACGTACTTTTTCTTATTGGCACAATTAATACCCTCCCAACTTGAGCACCCAAATATAGGATTTTTTTTTCCTTGTCTGAGTGTTTTAATCCGCAAAAGACAAAGATCCCTCTGGGCTAAAAATGGTGCACACCATTCTTCTGTATCTTGAGCAACAAACTTTGATGGACTCCGCATTGCAGGATGGAAGTGCTGTCGAAGATAAATCAGCTGGTGAGGCAATGGATCTACGATGTCAGCATAAAAAAAGTAAGCGCAAAGAGGGCAATATTTTTTGTTGTAATGGGATAGTTTTGACCCACATACAGACTACCAGATCTATTAAATGACTGAATTTCATTTCATTCATTTTCATTTCATTTCATTGAAACATTTATTTCTTTTTTGCTTATAATTTGAGGCCGGAATGTCAAATGTTTAGGAAATTATTGGTCCAGATAAACACTTATTGCGGTAAAATAATCAGCAAAGACTGAACGCTAAGCATGAACTTTTGCTCGGGATCAAATTCGATGCAGAATATAAGAAATACATATTCGCGTGAAGAGTTGGCATTTCTCAAGTTTCTCGCAGGTGTAAAACTGCGTCTTATTGCTGTATAGTTGCGCTCTTTTGGGGGATAAAATGCTCATTGTGGCAATTTATTTCAGAACATGCCCCCAAATGCAGCAGAAAATGTTGGCGGGAAAATATACACGTTTGGTTCCTACCGGCTTGGGGTTCACACAAAGGGTAGGTGTTTTTGTTTTTGCATGGCTTGCCCCTTTGTGTGTTTTCATAATTGCAGTACTTTTCAGCCATAGGAGGCCTACGGAGTGGATGAAATATGTCTTTTGTTGGTACAGGTGCTGATATCGACACGTTATGCGTTGCGCCAAGGCACATCGAGCGGTCGGATTTCTTCTCCTCCTTTGTCGACCTGCTGCGGCAACAGGAAGAAGTCAAGGATCTCAGGGTTAGGACTCCGTTCCTAGTTTGTGTCGGTGAAGAGGGTTCCCGGAATGTGGTTCACTTGGGCTTCTTCGTTTTCGGGTTTTATTATTCTTGAAATTTGGTTGATGATGCTCTCGAAATGAAATTCGGGGAAGAACCGGGGTGGGCGTTTTGTCACGTATTTTATGTTGTCGGGAGTTTTCGGTTGAGATTAAAATCGCGTGTGTCAAGCTGGAGAGATGATTGCAGGGATGACCAATGGAATTCAGACAGGTGTCCAAAAAACCCGGCCTTTGGTACTACCTAGGAGGTGACTGGAGAGGAGGACCTTCAGGTGTTTAAGAATTAAGGTTGATAACGTGCTTCACCCTTTTCGTGGCCCACTGGATTGAATTGAATTGAATTGAATTTATTTTTTCTTTTGTTCCCATTTCATTATTTCGTTATTCTTTCACTGTGAAGCCATATGAGGTTGAAAGACGTCGCGGAATTTGGGGAGAAATCGGGTTATGCCCGAATTTCAGAAAATTGGTCCGGGGTGCAAATATCGTGAGAAATTGGATTTAACCCAAGAAGAACCCCCAAGTACACTTCATCTGTGCACCAGATACTTATTGTGGGAAGGTAATGTTTTTCAGTGATCAATGTGGAGCGTTGGCTCGTGAATTCCTGGTTGTCCGTGGGCCGTTTGTCTAGCGATGCCAAAACTGGTGTGTCGAGATTCAACTATGGATGTCTGTCTCTAGGCTGTTGAAGAGGCGTTTGTTCCCGTAATCAAGATGACCTTCGATGGGATTGAACTGGACATGCTGTTTGCACGTCTGGCCCTGAAGGACATTCCAGAGGACCAGGACCTCAGGGACGTCAATATCCTCAAAAACTTGGACCCAAAGTGTGTCCGCAGCCTTAATGGTGAGCTTGCTTCTTGCCTTTTTTTTCCCTAACTCTCTTCTTGTGTGGCATGAATGCAGAGAGCTCCTCATTCGGGGGACTGCTTTCGTTTCTGGTTACACGAGCAATTTGTGAAAGCTCGTGGTCCATTTAAAAATACCTTGGTAACAAGAACGGCTGTTGCTTTTCCGTCCCGTTCCTTTCTCGGGAGGGAACATTTTTTTTTTTTTATTAGTGTCACAGACGCAAACGTGTTTTCTCTCAACAGGGTGTCGTGTAACGGACGAGATCCTCCACCTGGTGCCCAACAGGGAAACCTTCAGGTTATCTCTACGGGCGATCAAATTATGGGCCAAAAGTGAGTTATACTGTGGTACATGTAGCTTCTAAACTGTTGGCAATATAATGCCAGCACTGATCTGGTACAGTCGCTGATCGATTCCGGAGTGTTTAAAAAATTGAGACTTTGTGATTTTCGAGGCAACACTGTGGAATACACTGTGATTGATTGGAGTGCTCTTCCCCTGGCATTGGTCGTCTTGCCAACTACCTTTGTGCGTAAAGAGTTTTTATGTATCCCCCCCTTCACGTTATGCCCCATGAGACCCTCGTGGGGCTGCCATAATCTCCCTGTACTATAAACGTCTTGTACATATCCCAATAGTACAAGGCTTCGGAAAGATGTTACCCTTTGCTTTTGACTAAAAATTTTTGGGTACTCGATAATTTTGGCCAAGTTCGTGGCTCCTAGAGAGAGGCTGAAAGAATCGGTTGGCGACTGTACTGCAGTTGAGTATTGTACTCTGCTAATCGGAGTGGTGTGTGCAGAGCACGGTGTGTACTCCAATGTCCTTGGCTACCTCGGGGGCGTGTCGTGGGCCATGCTGGTGGCCCGCACCTGCCAGCTCTACCCGAACGCTGCCGCAGCTACTCTAGTTCACAAGTTCTTCCTCGTCTTCTCACAGTGGTCAGTACGGCACCGCGCTCTCTTTGTCCCGTTTCCTACCGCATAAACCGGGTTTTCGGTTGATCCTTTCTATAAGTCGACCCAAGCGCACTGTTTTGGGTGTCATCGGCTTTCTGATCAAAGCTAGCCGTACAGTTAGAAAAAAAAAGCCTTTCAGGCAAGCTTACTTTGCAAAGCTTGTTTCAGCTAGCTAAGTGAATCGGTAGATAAAACACTTCATACTGCTTCTTCTTCTTTCTTCTTCTTTTTTCTTCTTTTTTCTTCTTTCTTCTTCTTTCTTCTTCTTTCTTCTTCTTTCTTCTTCTTCTTTCTACTTCTTCTTTCTTCTTCTTCTTCTTTCTTCTTCCTCCCTCCCCCCTCCAAGAAGCTTCCCTGAATGTGCCCCTGGAAGACGTGCAAGTTGCCGGATGACAACACCAATTTTTCCCCCTTCGACGAGACGGGAAGCAATTTTTTGCAGCTCGACCAATATTCCCGTTTATGCGGTACTTTCTGGATGCACGTTTTCACCGTCGCCAAGGGGAACGTTACGAAAAAGCGTGTGATAAACAATCGCAGGCCTTGGCCGAAGCCAGTGTTACTAAAACAGCCGGAGGAGAACAAGCTGGGTTTTCCTGTCTGGGACCCTCGCATCAACGTCGCCGACCGCTTTCACCTGATGCCCATCATCACCCCCGCATATCCGCAGCAGAACTCCACATTCAACGTCTCCATGTCAACAAGGGTCATCATGGGACAGGAGTTCAAGCAGGGTAAGAAGGAAGTTTTTTTGGGGACTGCTGAATAAAGATACGTTAGACTTGCGTTCCCGTCCAGTTCTTATCCGGTGTGAACGTGAACAGCGTTGTGGTGAAGCAGCTTGCTGACGTTGTGCCGCAGCTCCGTTCTTTTGCGATTACATACATTGGGCTTCTCCGCTACACCCGCAATTAGAGACCCTAGCTTTCCGCAATTCTGCAAAATTTCGTGGTATTGCCTATGTCCAGAGGTGGGCACCCTCACGAGGGCGTGCGAGATGGGGGGGGGGGGGGTGTTCCTCACCCTCACCTCACGATATTTGAGGTGAGGTGAGGGCTTCACCCGTGATGTTTTGTATAAAGGATTGAACACTTTAAATTTGCTGACTCTGTGTCGTCTGCTCAGGTCTCGCCATCACAGACGACATAATGCTCGGACGAGCGGATTGGATGAAACTGTTTGACCCGCCCAACTTCTTTGCGAAGTACAAGTAAGCGCACCCATCGAAATTTTAGCAGCACGTGGTTGCCCGTAACTGTGACGTCTCTCATGAACCACATTTTTTTTTCAATTTGTTTTCTTTTTATCCAACTGCCAGGCATTTCATAGTTGTCATAGCTACTGCATCAACAAAGGAGCATCATTTGGAATGGTAAGAACAGTATCCGTAGCGGATAACAGCGTGTGCGGTCGTACACCGCATGCTCACTGGTCGATCTGTTTGTAGGTATGGTTTGGTTGAGTCTAAAATACGAATCCTCATCTCCAACCTGGAGAGGCATCCCTACATAGAGATTGCTCACGTCAATCCTGAGTCGTTCCCACCATGTGAACCGGACGGGTGAGTGGAGTGCGCTCATTGAAGCACGGTAGCTTGGCGCACCACCGCGCTTGAAGCTGCGTAAATGAGCGTGTAATGTTGCCAGCATGCTCACTTGTCCGTTCCGCATTACAGCGACAAACTTCAGTCCATGTGGTTCATTGGCCTGCAGTTCAGCAAGACGGAGCACGTCAACGTGGACCTTACGTACGATATTTCGTCCTTTATAGAAACAGGTACGGCTATAATTAACTCTGGGCAAAATGTGTTTTCTGGCCGGGGTTGGCTACCGAAAATATTACTGTTTCCGTTTCCAGTAACTGAGAAACACTGCTTTTCGTTTCCGTTTCTGTTTCTGGACGATTTTCGGTAGCCGTTTCTGTTTCAGTCTCCTTTTAAGAACTCTGTTTTCCGTTTCCATTTTCGTTTCCCGTTGAATTTCGGTAATTATACCGTTTTCGTTTACGGTAGCCAACCCTGGTTCTGGCCTTCTGACCCTGCCACGTCCTCTTTTTTTTTCTTTACCTTTAATCGACGAAAGTAAGTTTACAGAAACGTTGTTACGCTTTTCAGTCAAAAGACAAGCCATGACCATCAACATGTACAAACAAGACATGGACATCGACATCAAACATGTTAGGCGGTGGGTTACGTGGATTTTTCACCACATTGTCTCACCCATTATTTACCAATTTGTAGTTACTGTTGTCTTTACATGCTTCTGCCTTCCTCTTCCTCTTAGGAGAGAACTGGTGAAATACTTACCGCAGCCTATACTGAATCGCTGTAAAAAGAAGGGAAAGGTGGTAAGTTCCTGTTCCTGCCACACGGCGAGCTTTTGTCCGACTTTGCGCGTGGACTTTCTGTTCCAGAGTACGACACCAAACTCAACGCCCCAAGGAAGTCCGGGTAACACGCCGGTGATGAATAAAAAATCCCTGGCCACCAGCAAGTCGGACTCTGCCCTCTTGGGCCTGACCGGGGACAGTCCAATGATAGACGCAAAGAACAGGGACGGAGACTCATCCTTCGAACTCATGGTGAGAACTTTTCTCGCGACTGGTTGGGCCAGGACTTCTATTGCAGTCGAGCCAGTTTATAACGATATTGACTGGAAGGCGAAAATCTGATCGTTACGTCGGAGCTTTCATGAAATCACCAGTCTGCATCATGTCGACGAAGTAGAACGACGCTGAACATTCGCGTTTTGTTGAGAAGTCAAAAGCATTTTTATATAGACCTAAATTGACACAGGTTTGTGTTGAAAGCTTTTCCAAAAACAACACAGCTGCCAACACACCACCTTTTGAGATCGACGACTTCGTCCATGGCTCGTTAGCCAGAGCCAGAGCCATAGTCATCATCGTTCTCATCCGCCAACTCACATTTTGGAAGCCATGGTACTTCGAAACAAGGTTTTGCACCAGTACAAAATCAGTCGAGCGTGTGCAACTTCGAGGCGAGCCATGTCCTTTTCCTCATCAACATGAATCCGGGAACAGCAGGCGTCAATCGTACCTTACGCAGCAGACCAGAAGAAAACTTGAGGGCGAGAGAACAATGTGGAGGGGGAGAGCAGCCTCCTTTGAAGACTTTGAAGTCGCGCACGTTGCAGCGCGCACATCACCGGCGGTTATATGTGTAGATAAATGCACCTCTTTCGCACTTTAATTCTGACTGAGGCTAAGGCACCTGAAAATGCGACTAATTTGTTTTCAATGAAAAAAAAATGGTATCTTCCTTTTCGATTGTTCACACGTTTTACGGGCTGTCGGGAGAATTCTGATCGCTATACGCGAACAATCGCTTTCACGGTGATTGTTATATCAGTGTTTCATTTGCAAGCACTTTAGTGGATGAGCTCACGGGAACCAGGAATTTGATTGTAATTTTGGGAGTTACCGCTATATTGAAGATGGTAATAAACAGGCTCGACTGTATAATGCCAGTGTTCTTGATGCAGTGACGCTTATTGTATGAAAGGCATTAAGTCAGTAGTACATTGCAGTTGCTAACCGATTTTTCAGACCTCTTGGAGACAGATATTGGTCCCGATAATCGAGGAATCTGAATTTTTAATCGGTGGCAAAAATCGACTCGGTGTCATAGAAAACTGTCCATAAGTGTCTGCTTTGCTGCGTGAGCACAGGGCAATTCATGACGACAAATTCCTTGTCACAGCTGCAGGGACCACTGTGGTTGAGCACCGGGGACATTTTTGCCGTTGACGCCTAGTGAACCGAGAACTTGTCCAGCGATTTCATTGCCTATTAAGTCGGCGCAAAATTCAATCAATAGAGAATGCTGCGCACGAAAAATGGACCTGTTCTTTTAGGAAACTGTCCGTAACTTTGGAGGTGGAAGCATCTTGTCCCTCTGTAGCATTTGAAGGTGCCAATAGTTTTCCCCAAAGAAATCAGTCGGAATTTTCCAGAACTGAAAAATTGGTTACCAACTGCGCTTAATCGCAAAAGTATCAAATTAATTACGCAAACATAGCCGCAGAGACTCGCTCCTACTATCCTAGAATCTGAGAAAGCTAGTGGTGTTTGTCACAAAATCATTTGCTATTAAGTCTTTTGTTGAACCTTTAAGTTTCTTCGCATAATTAACATCCCCTAATTTAAAACCTTGTGGGGCCTTTAATTATGAGCTCTGGAGAAGAGCATATGTCTGTGTACACTTGATGACCCATGCATGGGCAATGTGGCTCAGCATTCCAGCAGCACACCACCAGCGTCCGGGGTGCACCACAAGCGGAAGCTGGACCCCGAGGGTGGGGAGCCCCTAGGGGACTCCGTGAGCTGCCCCGATGGAGGGTTGGGCCCCGGGGACGAGGAAGAGGGGTCGAAGCGGTGCCGTTCGGACGAGGCCAACAGTGCCGCCTTCATGGACGCGGTCGGGCTCGGATGGGGAGAGTTGCCCTTCCTAGACCGGCCACAGGCTGACAACACCACGCACCAGTTGCAGGTAAACACCTCTTCTTTCCCAGACTCTCGTGGAAAGAAGTTCATGGGGGTTTGTTCCGAATTCGAGACCAATCCAGTGCAAAGGGACTGTCCGGGTGCTGATGAACAGTGAGGTATGTGGGGCGAAGTGCATACGAGCAGCTGAAGCGCGGCCAGCAGAGATGTGGAGTATAGAAGTGGTTCAGTGAGGTGATCAGGCGTTCGAGGTCAGTCAGTCGGTGGGATCTGTGAGGTGGTGATGATTGGCAAGGGAAGCTGCGGATATGTTTCAGGGAGCAAGCGTGGGAACAGTTAAGTAGTATCAGGGACAACCAACAAAGTATAGTTAGAGCCTGAAGTTTTAGGGTTTAACCAGACTCTTCCCCGAATTGAAGGTTGCCTCTTTAGGGTCAAACCCGATTTTTTTACCCGACAAATTGCCCTCCGAGACGTCTATAGGAATACACACCAACTTGTATGGCAGCAGATGCAGTTACCTCACCGTTGGTACCAAACCAGTGCAGTTAATTTGAGTAACTGGGCCGGATTTATCCCCAAATTTAGCATACTGGAAGCTTTTCCACCCAAATTCGCACAAATTTATAACACGTTTGTTTACCCGATTTTTACCCCCGAATTTGGGGGGAAAAATATTTCCCGAAGACTTCGGGCTGTAAGTATAAGTGCGCTCAAGAGCGGTAGGAACGTTGTACAGTGCTGGGCAAAAGTTTACGGAACTTGTTCCAGAGCGACTGGTACTGTACGGACTTGCAAACAGGTCACTGGGTTACCTAGGCACATGTCTGTAAGTCCGTACTCTCCCATTCGCTGCTACCACGTCACTCTGAGGAAGGAGTGTGCCGGAGCGTGTTCCGTAAACTTTTGTCCATCACTGTACTGTGCTGACAAGTAGCCCTAGGGTCGTTGAGCTGCGGATCACTGCAGTCAGGAGACCACTGACGACCAGTTCTTTGGCGGTAGCGGAGGTCTGTAGTAGTAGGTGTTACGGCTACATTTGATATAGTCCACGTTAAGGCGGACTCACGCGATCGAGTTACGTTCGCTTCCAGCGAGGATTGATGGCACCGTTGGAAAATTGTTTTCTTTATTTAGCTTTCCTCCCGTGCCCTAAGGAAGTGACGTAATTGGCGCCAGCGTGTAGGACACGGTAGCGAATGACAAAACCGTTATTTTCGTGTGCAGGGATCCAGAAAACTGCGGCGAGTTTGTCGAATTTGTTGATTGCAATCAGTTCCTGGACTGTTACTGTAGGGAATTACATAATTTTTGCTCAGATATTGCAGCCGTGCGTGCCGAGAGAAGCGATTTTGTTGCTTGCATCTCCCGTAGACTTGCATGTATTGAAAATTTGACAAACTTTAGTTCGCCAAAAATCGGCAGATCGCTTCAGGCCTTCAAAATTGTGTCGTTCCCTAGACAGATTCGAGAGGAACACGCCTGCACCCGTTCCATGCAGAAGTTTATCGAGGTTTAGGAGAACCCTGCGAACAGAAATTTTCCATAAACGTTCTTAAGAAGTGAGTCCGCCTTAAAAACTGTGACAGTTTTCAACGTTTGTTCAAGGCTACGAAGGGTGTACAGCCCTTCAACTATGCCACGTGCCAACAAGTTTCGCATGTACGATGCGTTTGACGAATCTGCTTAGACGTAAACTTGCTACGTATAGTGTGACTCGCATGTTTAAAAGGGAGGCGTCTCACGGATTCCTGTTCGAAACAGGCTAATGTCGCAGACCTGCACTGTTGGCACAACCGATCCGGGTTATGACAGCGTTTTTCCTTGGAAGTCTGAAATGGTCCGCCGTACCTGGACGTGAATCGTACGTGTGCTTTTGTATCGGTATATAGAAGTGTTGGGAGTAACTTCGATCTAAGTAGACTACGGTTCGACTACCTTAATCTCCTGGCATCAATGAAGCAGGAAGATGCGGTGGAATTAGAGGTGTACTTTGACAAAGCTAGCATTCAAAAGGCGTAGAGATATGCTTTGGTGGGGTTAGCATTGACGAGCCACTGAAGTGTACTTCGGTGTGGTTAAAGGGGCACTAAACTGAATGTAGTACTTCGTTTAAAAAACTGCACCGAGTGAGAGCAGGCGTCTCACCCCACCTAAATATATGTGCAAGGCTTTGTGTAACACAAGCGCTTTTACTGTTTAAAAAGCAGATCAAAGAGCGAAATCTGTGCGTCTCTCTCCTACCTCTAATGCATCAGCAAACATCACTGGCCTGCATGGAAGGGGGAAGATGTATCAGAAACTTGTATTTACGGACTCATCCGCAAGTGACGTTTTGCGTCGTCGACCAATCCCGGACTCCCACAAGGTCGGCTGCACGGGGGGAACTTGGGAACTGCTACAACCTGTGTGCTGCCCACTGTTGTGGCTCCACCGCTGCTGAGGCGTTTCACTTAATTACTGTGGCTTATAAAGTCATCTCATTGCCGCTAGTCAGGGTTGACACCTTTCGTAGTAAAAAATACCGGCTGGGGGAGAGGAGGTGGAATAGAGGGAAAGGGAAGTGGGTGATGGGTGGAAGAGCACACGCAGAAAACGAGAGAGAGAGCTCAAGATAATACGAGGAAACATATGTTCCTGTGTGTAATAATAATAAGAACTGGTGACTGCGGAGTTGGGTCTATGCTCCAGATTTATTGAAGCTGTAGTGAAATGTTGAAGGGAAAACCCCGCAAAAGCCCATATGAAAGGTCCTGAGCCACAAATACCGGCAAAAGGCTGCCGGTATCACCTTCGTACCGGCAACCGGCAGAGCGAGCAAATAACCGGCCGTGCCGGTATGATACCGGCTAGAGTCACTAAATAAGCTACGCTTCAGAGTAGCGACACTGAGCCGCCATGTTGTTTCGGATGACCTCCAGCCCCACCTCTATTTTGGCAGTAGAAATAGATGAAGGTGAAGTTCAGCAGTGGAAGAAGACGACACTTCGAAGAGCGCTAAATGGATGGCGCTGGAGGTCATCCGAAACAACATGGCGGCTCAGTGTCGCTGCTCTGAAGCGTAGCTTATTTAGTGACCCTATTACCGGCCTGGTGGCAACCCTACTGCTAGTGAAGGCGTCCAGAAAAGATGTACAGATAATACGTTGTGGAGGGACATTCCTCAAGAGTGTAGAGTAATGGATATAAAAAATTTAAAAAAAGAAACTTTAAGTTTAAGCAGAATAAGCGGCGGCCCGCATGAAACGTCAGAACGACGTCTACGCTATTGTCGTGAGAACTTACACCCCTGTCACAGGGCAGATTGAATGTCATTCCCAGCGAATGAGTTTTGGGGAAACCCATTTGCTTTTCCCTCTCGCAGTAGAGAGTTAGCGAAAGCAGCAACGATAAACCCTTTGAAGAAATGAAAGACGAATGAAAAGTTGCACTCAATATTTTAAAAGAAATTTGATAACTTTTGTCACGAAGGAAGGGACGCGTAACACTATTTTTCTGAGAGCTACCCTCGTTCCCAGTCGCAGTGTTGCCAAGTGCGGTGCAGATTGGCTTCTTAATTGATGTTTGCTTGTGATACTTAGCCAAGTAAGTGTCGTCAGAAATGCGACGATTTCGTGAAATAATGTAATGTTTCGCTATTTTCGAGAAAACGAAATTAAAATAGGACTAATGTACCTGTGTAATCATATGTTCGGCCCCGGTGTCTTAATTATCGACAGTAACACCATTGGCGAATGGCATTCTGTTTTTTCGTGTAGCTCGATGCAATACAAACGAATGACGAATGTCGTTCGCTGGGAATGCCATTTAGTTAGCCGTGTGACAAAGGTATGATAGGGCGGAGCAAGTTTAAGAAATAGTGCACGACATGTTTCGTAATTACTGCTCTACTACGTCATTGTAGGCCTTCATAATTTAAGAAAATATGTTTAAGAGTTAAATGAACGTGTACCAACTGTTACACCGTTGCTCTTCTGTCTGTTTAGTGCCCCTTTAACATTAGTGAGGGCACAGAGGCAACCTTGGGGTAACTAATACCAATAAGGCATGGAGTTGTGGTCTAAATCAGGGTGTCTACCAACGTGGGAAACAGGGAATTGTCAGGGAATTTGGCCAAAAAGCAGCTTAAGTCAGGGAAAAGGAAAGTGCCGTGATGATGCGCAACAAATCGCGAGTGCCGACCCGTGGTTGAAGTTTGCCAATACGACAAGCTCTAAGGCAGAAAAGTAGTTCCAAGTTCCCTTCTTTTTTTTTTTTTTTTTTGTCAGGGAATTCGCTAGTCTTCGAAATTCGAAATAGTCTGTGAAAACCTGGAAAAGTCGGGGGAATTTGAAGGCCGCAATTTGGTAGATACCCTGTAAATGTCTAAAGCTTCGCCTCTTAGAAGAAAAAAAAAAAAGAGTGCTGCAACGCTGGGAACTGGTAGCAACGGAGCCCACGGCCTGAATGTTTATAGAGACAGGAAGCTGATGAAACAAAATTCCATACCCTCTTGTTGTGTGTTGTCTTGTAGGTATTGGGCTGAGACCGTGCGTACTACCAAGGCTGCCGTTGAGCCCGGTTCTCTGCGCTGCACGAGTTTCGACCGCACGTTTCGACCAACCTTTCGACCAACCTTCGGGGGTGGAAAACGTCACGATAAGCCCGTCACGCCAGCGACGACGTCGTTTTAAATGGGAGAGAGAGAGAGAAAGAGGACGAACGGGCATGCTCTCCCGTCACTGCCACCGTCACCGCCTACAATATGTCGTACAGTGGTGCTTTTTTTGCTGGACGAATTGAGGAACAGGGAAAAAAAAAAAACTATGCAGAAACTTTTCATAAGACACTCGTGAGAAGGACACCATTTTTGAACACTGCTGTGTGTGATCCGTGCACTTAGGGTTGTTCTTGTTCTCTTCTTTTAGGAACTACTAGCAATTAGTACTTGTGCAGTTGTCCGACGTTTCACTCAAACGAGAAAGCAAAAGAATTGAGTGTTCTCTTTTTTTTTTTTTTTTTTTTCATTCACTGTCTCGTTTTTGTGGTACTCTACTAAATAAAGGTACGATCCTGCTTGTCGAATAGTGCAGAGAGAGAGAAGGCTCAGTACTCCAGTCGCAGTACGAATTCTGTGGGACGAAATAAATCGATTAATTGTGCATGGTGTCGTCAGTACTAGTAGAATCGTTCTGCTGCCCCGTGTTTAAAAGAGCAAGGCTGTTGTAGCTTTTTAAGTGTAAGTATGAGATATTCCTTCCTACAATATAGAGTGAAATGATAGGTGAATTACACTGGGTATAGAATACTGGGGCCGAAGAATAAGAATGCAAAGGCAGTCTGGGGGGGGGGACAGATGGGACACATTTTAAGGGCCTCGTTCAGTTCACATATCGCCCGCAAGGATCAACCTGTTTGACGTGTACCGAACATGAGGAAAAGTTATTCTGTAGTGAGAACATTTTGTAGGTTGTGAATAGATCACTGGAGGTTTTGCTGGACTCTGAATGCACTGCTACGTCACAATTTGCAACATGTCGGCATAAACGTTGCTTGAACTGCCCGTTTCATACACCTTGGGCACAGTAGTACATCAACTATTCTCCCTTTGCTTTCAGGGGTCCCCACCTAGGTCGTTGAAACGGCAGTTGGAACCTGTAGAAGGCAACAGCGACGAGCCCGTCAAGAGGCGCAAGAGCGATGACCCTGCTCTGGAGGCTGAAGTATGTGTAAACAACACTGCTGTATTGACACCTTGCGTCCACGTACAAATGTATCAAAAGCATCCGCATGGAAACCAAAGAAATATCTCCAATTCACAACTGACGTGTCAATGTTGATAGGCCTGGGAGTTCAGAGATCATTCCAGATGTCCAGTTTTGCTTAAAGGGACAGTTGCATCCGGAAACCTATCTCTGAAACCGATACCACTACTATATTGGGCGTCACCCGGCGATCTACTTGGCTAATTTTTACGTCCGAAAAGCGCTCGTATATTAAATTAACATATTTTAAAAATCAGCACTGCTGCCGCTGCCGCAGGGTCTGCGGAGGCGTGACATCGCTCCCTAACTGGAGGAGTGAGAGGGCGGAGCTCAAAGGAGACCGCCGTGGCATTTCTTCTCTCAAGGCCACGCCCTCATTGGTTCTTAGGGAGTGACGTTTTTCACGTTTTTCCCAGAGAGGGAATTCCTGCATACTCTCAACATCCGTCGTCTACTCTTCCCATGTGTTCCATCGAATAACAGTCAAATTACGCCACTATTTCGTGCAGAATTTTCGATACCATGGTCAAAGGTCTACGAGGAATAAAATGTCAACTTAGTTTCGAAATAGACTGGAACGGATGTGACCATCCCTTTAAACCTTCGCGACTGCGCATGTCAGGATTGGGGGCTCGCATCCACTCAACAAGGACTGCTGTGGAGTCTTTTTTTTTACGGCGCTGTGCTCCACCTTTACATTTTGTCTCGCTATTGGGTCAGCGGAAGCTGCGGAACATTTTGGTGAAAATCGGGTGCGCGGAAGGATGCAGACCCACACGTGCCTCAACTTTTGAGCAGCGATGCACTGTCACTGTGCATCAACTTCCTACACACCATTGCAGTGTTTGATTAGATCTTAGAGCGTATCCAATGCTTTGTGCATTGTACACTCATCCGCCACTTTCTCTCTCTCTCTCTCTCTCTCTCTCACCTTTGCAGGGAGGGTCAAGACTAGACGGAAGCCAATCTCCCAACTCCCTGAACCACATCGGTTCGGACAATGGCCAGCACGGACCGTTGGAATGTTCCGCGGAGGTAATATTCTCGCTCCCTCCTAATCTCTCGCTGGGTTTGGGTCCTTGCCAACTATACATGTTTACCCGTTTCACGATTTTAACCCTGGTCCAGTCTGGCGTTGCATTTCAGCACATCGCGACGAAAGCTACGAACCACATTATTCAACCGTCCTTTAAGAACGACCTCGGCGCCAGCTTGGCGGACGACTCGTGTCGAGCGGACATCTCGAAGCTGCCGCTGGTGACCGTGCAGAACAAGAACGGAACGTCTGACGTGAGTGGTGGCTCTTCCGCAGTTTTACTCCACTTCGGGCCGTGACGACTTTATCCGACCTTCATTTTTCTGCATAGACCGTAGACGCCGCAGGCTCGGCGCAGCTCATCAACATCGACCTGGGCTCTGTCTGATGATGGCCAGCCAGGTAAAAGACTTGTGGGCCTGACGAAGCTGCAGCCCACCCACCCACCCACCCATCCCTCTCCCCACCTCTCTCTCCCTCGTCTCATTCTCTTTTACAGGGAGAGAGACAGGTAAGGACTTGGCCCCCACCCCACCCCATCAGCGGGCACGTGGTGTGCCGCGGAGTTACCGGGTGACGTGATGTACAGTTGAGATCCCCCGACGGATGACTCGGCAGGAAAGTGTCACAATATGCCGCAGAATGGTTTCGCGCGTGTGTGTGTGTACAGGGTTTGCACGGAGGGCTGAGCAGCGAGCAAGTGGGTCTGTTTAGACCGTTCCCCACCCTCCCTTTTATGTCTTAGCACACGACAGCGTGACCAGGATGTGTACATACGTAGGTTGCCAACCTTCGATTTCGCGGAAGACGACGTTTGAATCAGATCGATTCGTACGTAGGACTCGTAACGAATGGCGCAAACGGCCTCCTGCGTGCTTGTCCTCTCGCCCGCCCGCCCGTCCGAAAATCCTCCGAGCACTCTTTGCTCTCCCTCGCTTCTTTCTTTTGATATGTATGCTGTATCTATACGTGTACGCGAGACTTTCTCTTTTTTTCTTTCTTTTCTTTCTGGACTCTGGAGACCGCGCCGGTCTGCACGGGATGAAGCCCGTGTTGATGGGCAGAGCAAGTGGTTGTTGGACTGGTGTGTCTTTTATGTGTGCGCTTTCGGGAGAAGATGCGACGTCGGGGCCGATGATGCGTTCTCGTAGGCGAACACACGGACTCTTGCGCCTCGGGAACCATCGCAGCGTCCCGAGAGAGAGAGGAGGGGGTGATGTTGTAATGCAAGAAGTGATTTGTGATATAGTCTGGAGTGTACGAGGTTTCTAGGCTGCCTTTTTTCTTTTTTATTATTATTTTACCTACGTAGCTGAGGGGAAAAGAAAAAAGGTGTGTTATCTCAGGTGTGGACGTGTTTTTAGAGGAAAGATGGATTTGTACTGCGCGTGATGTACTGCTGCTGCTGCTGCTGCTGCTCTGGACGCTGTCGTCTGCTGCGAGAAATTGTTTTTGTTTTGTCGGGCAAAACACGATTTCTGCATATTATTTTACACCGTGTTAGCTCGGATTGGAGCCTTCCCGCTGTTCTACGCCTGCTGGATCGCCAGTGCGTAACAAAAAAATTGGCGACCCTTTCGTAGCTTTGGCAGCGCTGTTTTGCAGAATGCAGAACTATGTTGACGAATGGGCCTTAGGCGTTAGCTTTGCGATGCTTTTTCCTTCGTCTTAGTTCGAGTTAAACTGGAAATGAACAGTTGGGAAATTCTGTGCTTCGAGATCGTTATTTATACGCAGTTTTCGCCCCCCTGAAATGTGCATCGGTAATCCTTACCAAACTGTCTGCAGTTGCAAAAACATCATCATCTCAAAATCAACATGGAAACTGACCACAGTACAAGCATTTTCACGCAGTTTCTGTGAAGTGCTGCATAACCAGAAAATTGATTTTCACCAGTTCATGTCCATCTTGATGCCCTCGAAAGTACCCGTTGACACGAAGGAATTTGAAAGTCTGAATGTTCTAGTTCTATCTATACTGGTGTGGTGCGTATTTTTGTGAGGGAAATTATTGTGGCAACAACCGCTTAGGCACAGGGTTTTGTGTTCTGGGGTTCTGAAAAAAAAAAAATAATGTTGGACGTTATCAAACTCTATTGGACATGTAGCATCAGACGACAGGATAAGAGCCCAGGAAGTTGTCATTGATCTCAGTGGTATTGTTGAGTAAATAGGAATTTCAGAATGTACTTTCGTGGTGTCACAGCTACCCTTTCGGATGGCACCTTTTGTATGCAAAGTATCTGTTTTGAAGTGAAGTGCTCTACGTATCGACGGAGCCCAATACAGGAGAAAGGTATAGATGCTTTGTTCCGCTCAGTGAAGTTGTCAAAACAGGTGGGTACTGGATGCTTGAGAAATGTCACAGGAGGCATGGTTTTTCTTTTTTTATATATTGTGCATAGGAAAGACGAAGTTCGTCAAGATTTTTTTTTCTTTCTTCATTTCTTAATGTAAAATCGGCTGTTGTAGTTGCGATACGCTCATGTGATGTACAGTTTAAAGACACAATAAAGTGGTTGCAATACGTCGAAATGCGTTCTTCTCTTCCAGGATGACAAGTAGGATGTAATGTTGAGAGTTGTTCTTCGCAAAAAAGTGTTTTCGAGCGCCGTACTTCCCTCCCCTCCAGGGGGAGAGAGAATCTCAGGATCAAAAGTGTCTCAGTGGGGGGGGGGGTTAAATGTGTTTGGCTGGCAAGGTTGTTTTTTGTTGTTGTGTGTATTAATGTGTGCGTATCTCCCTTTGAGGGGTTCAAGTGCGCCTCCTACTGGATTTCTATTTGCAAGTCTGTTTCTGTCCTTTCTTCGAATCCACTAGTTTCGGTTTTACAGATATGCAATACCCATCATTCATGGAACGTCACATAATATTGCAGGATTTATTGTGATGTGAAAACTGGGTAATCGGTAACGTAATCCTACTTCGGGCTTATTTTATTCATAAAATTCGTTAGTAGCACAGGATGATCGTGGCTCGATGTTGCTTTGCAATTAGCCACAATCCAAATCAATCCAAGCACAAACATCTGTTGATGTGTGCGTACGTTCCTCCGCCGATTAAGATATGTGGGATTAAATCTATATCAACGTAAGAAATCTCTAACTCCTCCGTGTGGAAACATGCTTCATCTGTGCTTTTAGGGCACGCGCACTATTTTTAATGGCCACATCGGAGGAAGAATTGGAACGACTCGCAAGAGAGGAAATACTTCGAGAGAGCAGACGTGGAGCCGAACGAGCCAAAGAATTTGGTGCATACGGCTGGGAAAAGCCACGGATACGTCCTGCGAACAAGGTCTTTCTCCGGAACACCATCCTGAGCACTGTTAGGCGACCTCAAGCAAAGTCTGCGAAGAGGAAGGATTCTGCATCTGAGCCCGGTTCAAGTTTGACGGAAAAAAATGATGGCTCCAAACGGGCTAAACCTTCACCGTCTGGCCAAAGGTCAAAGAAGAAGAAATCATAGCTGCGTTTGTATCTAGGGGTTTCTCCATCAAGAACTCAATATGCCGTACTTAGTTTGGTGATGTGTTTGTTACCGAGACGTTGGGCCGGTTGAGAATCAAACCAAAGGGGCAAGAGAACTGAGGAATGCTACTCCTGTCTTTCCTGTACCGCTAGTGTCTTCTGCAAGGCGTGGTTCTGCGAGGACTGTCCTGTCAGATTCTGTATTTTGAACGTTTCAGTCTTTCGGGGGATTTGAGACCGTTGTTGATTACATGGCGTTTACCCTATGCACTAGTACACACATTTACCCCGTACACTCACCTATAAAGCACTTGCCTGCCACACCCTACGATGTATAACGCCATCTAAGCAGCGTCAGGAGGCTTGCATGAAAAAGGGACATGGTGTTGACAGACTATTCTGATTTATGTAACAAACAGGCTCAAACTTTTTTCAGTACATGAATAAAGAATGCTGGAGTGTAGTCCTTGCTGAGTGGCTTGAAATCACCATAAACGTCATGCGGCGCATCCTTGCCGAAGACGTCATCCAACATCTGCGTAAAATCGGCCAGGCGGTGCGGGTGATAGCTCAGACGGAAGTGGCTGATGGAATACGTTTAAAAGTGTGTTACTCTCAACACCAGTGATAAGAATAGACGTAGACATACTTGACAGGGTCCCCCGATAGCCTGCCTCTTCTGCTGAATTCGCTGTCTGTGCTGTCGAATTTATTGTCGATGGACGATGTATCCATGATGTAGTCCATCATGACAACGGATGGTCTGTTGTCAACATAGATGACTGATGTCTTAATTTCCTTGATGTGTTCACTCTGTTAATAGAAGAATATAACCGGGTATTTGAGGTGACATTTACAGTATGGTCCAGTCAGCTCATAATGATGTCTGGAAGTACGCTTACAACGATGGCACAGTTGAACACAGAATTCAAGCATAATTGGAGAGAGCAAGAATCACTTGAAATGTTTCTCATTGCAGTTTCTCATGTACCTGTGACTTCACGATTTACCGATGATCGCTATAAACGAACTGAACTGCTATAGCGATTGCTATTACATTGTAATATATACTGTGCGCAGGTGTCGTTCCATGGTCCAATATGGAATCGTAATTGCGATGGTCAATGATCAAATAGCCACCGGGGCGCAGCATTTCGCGGAAGTTCGCAATCGCTCTTCGGTGGATTTCATTGGTTCCTTCGGGGTCCGGTAAGTGGCTGAACGAGTTTCCAAGACAGACAACGGCGTCGAAGCCTTCTCCAATTTTCACCAAATCGTCGGGAAGGGTCAACCAATTGGCTTCTTCAATCACTGCATCGATAGAAAACACGCTAAATTAATTACATCGCTTTAACAGGGTTGCCCCCCTTGTGGACAACACGTGCTCTCTGGTGGCAAAACGGAGCAGTAAAAACGGACTCACCCCAGTCGTCGAATCCAGGCTCTCTTCTACGATTCCAGCGCACCCGGAGCGCATATTTGAGCATCCGGTCGCTGGCGTCAACACTAGTGACCTTGAAGCCTTCTTCCAACAGCAGAATAGAATCGATCCTGCAAAAACGAGCCGGGTCTGATGTAGTTTCGTTTTCAGCTTTTCGAAGTAGGCTACACTACGACCGTGGGGGAAATAGAATGGCTGCATTTACCAACCCAGTGCCGCAGGCAACGTCCAGAATGTGGTGGCATCCAAGTTCTCGAAGTTTGGTCGCCAAAAAATTCTTGTAGTGACTGGTGCGCTTGTTCCGCTCGCCTATGTAAACTTCCCACACCTTGGCCGCCCTACCATCCGCATACTGGTCGGGGATGCCTTCACTTGCAACGCCGAGGGAACGCGTTCGGTAAACGTCCGACATGTCTCGAGTTCCTTCTGCAATCAAGTTTCGCAAGCTGTCCTCCGCCTTGCTGGGCATTTATGTGAATATCCTAGCCACCCTGACGTGCGCGACCGATACAACCAATACCAGGCGGAAAAGGCTTCACGTGATTATAGCAGACGGCAGAAGTGCGAAGTTTCGGATTCGTGTGAGGCGCAAAGGGCACACTTTATCTTGGACGTGTGTACACTTGGCCGCTGTCGTCACAATGACCGAAAAACATTCTGCGGACAAAAATGTACAAAAATAAAATCTTCGACAGGTTCCTAAACTGCTCGTGAAGCAGACGAATATATCAGACTCTTCAGATTAGCTCAGTGCGTGCTTTATCTCGTCTTGCACCTGCAAATGTTGACTGACGCCCTATGGGTGACTACGATATGCACTTTGTCATCACACAATTGTAACTGCGTACACTTCAAAAACCGGAATGGACGGGAATCAGACTGTCTATATCACGACACTTGAAACATAACGTATCTGGTCGTCTGATAAACACAACTTATCCTTCCGTGTACCTTTGTGCAGGTAAACAAGTTGTGACAGAGGTGCGTGCGTGCATGGGTAGCGCAAGTGATAATGGTAGAACGAATGCAATTTCGACGTCTCAGAAACACACCAAGACCTTTCAGCTATTCTTCGCGCCGCTAAAAGCCTCGTACCAAATAGAAGCGCCTCCACTTCATAAGGCAAGTCATGGTGGACACAGATGGCAAGTCATCTCATCAAGCCAGACTCTCAACATGGTGAATTTTATGAGAAAAACCTATTTATACACTTCGCAGGATAATGCCAGTCGTACTGTCTTATTTTTGTTCTAACAATCCTGTCTTCGTCTCTGTGCTGCATGCGTCCATGATGAATATGTACCAACTACCCAGCTACAGCCCACTTGTTCAAGTCGTGGAAACAGAAACATATTTGGCATACTATCATCGGAGATCCTGAAACTTTTCCTGTCTTTTTTTACACTGCAGAAAAGTCTGACTTGCAGAAAGGCTGGAATTCTGTCAAATATGTTCAGAACAAGAGCATAGACAAGGCCAGATCCGGCTGAATCTTTCCTCTATGGCCTTGGACAGCAGATCTTACTACACTACTTAGGGTCAACTGAACCACTGTGACCTCAGAAATTGAGGGGTGTCAGGACAACTCCAGGTCCGCCCCTGAGTTCAGATAACTTTTTGTACTTCACCAGCGTTGTCATCAGTACTATACGCTTGGCTGCTTGCACTGAAATGCCCCGAGATGTGTTATCTGCATGCTTTAGAGAAGCGTATCGGGTTGGTCTGATCAGTCTGTAGAACTTCGAACGGTTAACGGTCAAGTACATTCCTAATCGCGAGCACTGTGACACAAAGTTGCATTGCTAATCTTGTGTAAAGGCTGGGATGAACGTCTCGGATGCGTATTCATATAATCGATTGAGTGGTATGAGTGAAGCCATGGAGTGGCATGTCGACTCCCAGTAAGAAATATAGTGAGAAAGCGTAAAGTTTCTGGTCTTACGAAGGTCCTCGCAGTACTAAATAGACAGATAGATAGTAACTAAAGTACTAAGTAAACAGTAAAGTAACTAAGTAAATAGTAACTAAATAGATAGTAACTGGATAGCAAACTGGAGCTGATGTCGCTCTGACGCCAATCTGTTGCCACATTTACCTGCAAAATTATGACTTATTATTATTCGTGTAAGAAACTTAGACAAGAGTCATTTGCCTCTGTCACTGAGAAATTCACAGTGCAAATGATTATATTTTCATCTATTTGTGCAACTGGGACTGAAGTTTTCCCGTCGCAGTCTTGTCGTCTGCTTCAGAACCCGCATAACAGGGGTGCGCCTCTTACTGGTTCTATGAACGCTGCTGTTGCAGACTCTTCCTTTCCAGTGTTGTCCTTATTTAAACAATCTCAAATTAGTTCCGCGCTTCTCATTTGGCAAACCGAAACCACCAAAACTGTGCCGTGCATGTAGCGCATGCGTGGTCAGCGAAGTAGTTGGTGTGGAGTTGGTGTATATTTCTCCTCTACGTTGGCACAGACCAAGAATGTACGAATATACAACGAATATATATGAAGATGTATTCTAAACAGGCAGGGAGCACTTGCATTAGGTGCATTTTGGCGTTGTAGAGTGCTGGAGAATGAACGAAGCTTGCGGCTGGTCAGACAACCATTGCTCTCGCCAATGACGTCATTGGCGACGTCACGCGGACGCGTGTGCCGATAAAAACGATCTTGTGAAATGTCTGAAAGTATGTAGTTTCTATTCGTTTGAAGAATACTTGGTTGAGAGACTTGTGACAGCAGGGGTCAAATATGAGTTCCCCAATATACAACCCGGTAGGTATACATGCAACGTAGTTTTGACGCTGCACCATATTTGGGGAGCAGCCCACTTTTCCTTTGAACTAGTTCGTTGATTGCGTGCAAAAGCGCAATAACAGAACATCGAGGAAGCCTTATAAGAGCACATAAAACGTACACGCAGCGCTGTCACAGCGCGAAAGATGTTTTGCAGTATACTTCATGATCGTTATTTTTGTTTTCTCTTGCTTTCATTTAGAGCATCCCCTTCGTGGGAGGGATTCCCGGTGGAGTAGTACAACCTGGAGCTCTATTCAGGATACAAGGCACACCTCGCATGGGCGCTCGATGGTAAAACTACACGATTGTATCAGAACATTCTCATAAAGCTGAGGTCGACAGGCTATGCGCCTGCCACATTACGGCGATCGTGTATTCATACGAGCGACATATTCCCCCAGCAGCGGAAGATGCGAAAAGCGTCATAGCTTTCTGCTCTCACGTGAGCTCGATCAACGTTGGGTCTTATGTCAAACGTGGGGAATATCTCCTGCTACACAGCCACAAGATATTCCGTAGCAGACGGCAGGAAAAACACGCTGACGGTGTCGTCTGCTAAACGTGCGCAGTACGCCACTCCCAACGTTCAGCACCGTATGAATGCTCAACATAACACAGTACTAAACTTCGGCTCTGTGAGCAGTGTTTTCACTTTTTCTTCCACCAGAATATTCCGTGAGGATGTCACTGAAGGGATAAAACGTCTGTTCGATTCTCTTGAACTGGTTCACGTGCTGCCATTTATCTGCCATAATCCGCCATTTATTCTACCAGCGCACCTTGCCACGTTACACGACTCGCACTTCTGTAATCTTTTCCTTTCTCCGTCAGTTTTGCCATCAACTTCCAATGTGGACCGGATACGGGTCGGCGAGACGACATTGCACTGCACCTGAGCCCGGTGTTCTCCCCGCCCCCACGGATAGTCCGCAACTCCCTGCAGGGCCAGCAGTGGGGTCCGGAAGAGTCGCACGGCGCCCCGTTCCCACTCGTAGCTGGGCAAGGATTTGAAATCCTCGTCCTGGCAGAGCCGCACGAGTACAAGGTGAGACGAAGGTGCACACGCACGTAGGGCAGTGTTACGCTTTCACCCCCGAATAATATGTCTTCCGCATTTTTTTGCAGATTGCTATCAACGGCGCACACTACAGCGAATTTTCTCATCGTGTTCCACTCCACCGCGTCTCCTACATCGCCATCGACGGGGAAGTCTCCGTAACAATGCTTTCCTTTGAGGGCACGATGTCGGTATGCGGCATTTAGAAACGTTAGAGAAAGGTAGTCCCGTAATGTAAATGCATTTCCGTAAGGTGTGTCCGTAAAGGAGTTTTACGGGGCAGTCTCTGAAAAGTGCTGCATTTACGGGTATTTTTAAAACGGGAGTTCGTTCTTTAACATTTGCGGAGTGGATCTGTCGAGGCTTTGTTACATTCCTGTACCTGTTCATAAAGCACCGCAAAATTGTCTTGCAAAGCAGTTTTGAAGAGTAGTTGCTAGAGGCAGCCAGTAAGTAATTCTCAGTAGGTATTACATCGTAAGACTTATGAATAGGCCTCCGGAGTAACGTGACACTGTGACGCAGCTCTGCGTGGTTTCCTGTGAATTGCGTGTTCCATAAAGGGGTGCACACTTGCAAAGTTTTGAATTCACTTTCAATATCAGTAATTTCTTCCATTCCATGAAAACATTCTGTATTGCTTAGTAATATGGTCTATTGGCAGCAACTGTGGGTGATGCTTCTTTTGCTCACTAAATCAGAGTAATCAGTAAGCTATTTTCATGAAGCGCCTTCATAGAGAACAGCTGCATAGTCTTTGAGGAAAGTAGTTTTACGAAGTGATTACACAGGGGTTGACTTTGCTTCTTGAATTAATTTAAACCGACTACCATATTTTGCAGGGGCAACCTGTACCTGCTGCTCCTATAGGTCCGTCCCCTCTTCCTGGTGGACACTTGCCACCCTACCCCATGTCTTCTGGGGACATGCCTATGCCCATGCCCGTGCCCATGCCCGTGCCCATGGCCGTGCCCATAAGCGACTCTGGTCGGAGGTCGCCCTACGGTGACTTTCCAGCGGGACCTCCACCCCAGTACATGCCTCCTGCCTATCCACAACAACCGGGGTATGGGAGTGGCTACCCACAGGCGCCAGCTGGGTACCCGGGAGGGTACCCCGGTGCAGGGTACCCAACAGCGTCTGGGACGCATTTTGTTGTGAGTTGTCTCCGATCTTTTCATTGTGGAAAATGGGGTGGAAAACCATGCCATGTCATGTTATTTGTGCTAAAGCTTAATGTCCACCACATGATTTTGCCTACAGCAGTGACAAAGGTTTGGTTACACGTTGCTTGCAGGACTTTTCCACTGTAGCACTGGTGGAATTCGAATTAATGTTGCTGCGCACATTAATTTCTTTATGTGTGTCACATGCCCTGCAGAGTGCATGTTTCAACGTTATTACGCTTCAACCGGTTTTGTAGCCACATCCTGGTAGTCACAAGCCTGGCATGGGCACGGGTCTGGGCGCAGGGCTGGCTGCGGGTGCGGCAGCTCTTGCAGGAGGTTCACTCTTGAAGCACGGAATGGTAATGGCACACCCACCCTCTTTTTGCACTTTGGTTGTTTTATATCTTCTGTCTTATCGGCAGTTCATGTACAAGTGCTGTGCGACATGACTAGATTCTTGAGAACATCTTTGAAAGCCTTGAAACATCTTCTGAAAGTGCTCAATTGCTCAAATCTGTGGGTACCCCTGCATGGACATAAATGACAGTACCTGACTGCTCGAGGAGGTGAACCCTCCTGTCTCTGTCATCTGTGTCCTGTCATCTTTGGTCCTTTGGTTCTATCGAGTACCTGACTGATTTTTCGGAAGGCGATTATTTGGACGCGTTCGATACTTTGGACTGCACGGGGAACGGTGACCATATGATTAATACATTTTTACTACCACTTTTTCCGGTCAGATCCAAGCCCGAAGGCTCGATTCTCCCGACTAAAACAAGTGCGGACATGCGCCAATATACGACTATTTTCGGCGCTACGGCATCGACTTTGAAACCGCGACTTTGGATTGTGCGCTTGGATTGGATTCGTAATTGGAATCGTAGGCAAGACTCCTCTAAAACCTTAGAACCGTATTGCTAGGTGGCGCCAGCACTGTTGGGAGTTAGGATGCGAGTCGTGATCATCAGATTTTTTATTTTTTTTTACTGCTGTATTATTTTGACTTTTTCCTGGTCACCGCCACGTCTGGAAAATCAGTCGGCTGCTCTATTGGTACCCTGCAACCCCATTTTGTTTGCATGTCGTATTGATTTCCTTTTTTCCCCCGCGCCCACTGTGCCCATAGCACAAAAAGGGTCTGGGTCCTGCCCTTGGAGGTGCTGCCCTCTCATCTGTGCTCCACGGCAAAGGGGTATAATTTTGGTCCTTCCTGACTAACCCGCACAAAGAGCACTGCTGGTGGCAAGTTGGTATAACATTGGGTACGCAATTGGGAATGCCCGGCGGGACTAGGGTCAGCGGTCGCACTTTGACTAACACTTTGAGGCACTTGAGGTATTTTGTAGTTCTTTGATGATGTGACTTGTAACGTTGTGTCTTACAAATTATCGTGAAGGGTATTCATCATATTTTTCGGCTAATAAATTAATATTATTGTTGTTATTGTACTACTTTGACATTGCTAACTTGCACTCACAAGTAGAAAAAGACGAAGGATAGTATCCAGCTAGTTGATATCTTTGCACTTATTCGTGCTAAATAACAAATACTATATATTATTTTGATTACTATATGCACTGTCTTTTTTTTTAGTTTGTGATTTGTTTTCTTGGTGGTTGTTTCTTGTGGTGGCTTTGGCAACATTTCATGACAGCTCTTTATCATTAAATTGTCAGCTGTAGATTAGTGAGAAACTGATGTTCTGAGGCTGGAACAACATAGAAGGGAGAGATACAAACAAAGCCTCAAATTGCCTAAGAAATCAACGATGAAAGATGAATATGAATGAATATGAATAGATGAAGATGAATATAAGATGAAGATATGGGTTCGATCCCTACAGCTGGCTAACCTTTTCAGTGACTTTCATCTTTCATTGTAAATTAGTGTTTCGTACGATTAATACTCTGTAAACGCTATTCTGAAAGTGCATGTTGTTTTTACATAGTGGACGAGAAGCAACCAGTAATGTGGTTACAGTAGAAGTCCTTGAAACTGTTATAAATAAATTTCCTGGCAAAGGGTTTTCGAAGCAGGACAAAACTGACATTTCATTAAATGCGGTAGAAAATGAAGCACAAGAGGTGCAGAAATATTATCGGCATAGAATGCTACACGTAACATGTGCAAGAATTATTAAACATAGCGAACATGGCGTCGATCGTGGCAAAGCTCATGGAGCCATTCCTGGGGCATTTCTATGTACTACGTTAATAGGCGAACCCCACATAATAACCCTCTTAATCGGTTAATTCCTTCCAAAGCAGTAACGCTTAATTTTAATTTTCAATTCAGAAAGTTCAATGCCAGTTTAAAAAAAAAAAACTGCTTTTTTCAGTCCCACGGGTCTCACAAGTCCAGCAATCCGCTGTCTATCCATTCCAACTTGGGCAAGGGCCTGGCAGTGGGAGCGGGAGCACTGGCGGGAGCGGCGTTACTCAAGCACGCCAATCCGGTGAGGGGTCTTTTGTGTATTCTGTTTCCGGCGACAGATAGACCCTGTTTCTTAGGATTAACTACATGAAACTTAATTAACTACTTAATTAATTAATCAATTAACTACTTAATTAAGTAGTTACTTCACTTAATTAACTTATTAACTACTCAAACTGTACAGAGAACTGACGTTACTCATATGTTCACGTTGTAGCTAAAGCCGAAGAAGATGAAGAAAGTTTTTAAGCACAAGCACAAACATGGCTGGGGAGGCTGGGGCAGCAGCTCCAGCTCCAGCAGTTCCAGCGAAGAGGAGTAACAACTCCGCTAGGATTCTCTGTACCAGGCTGCTTCCGTAGCTGCACTTGTACCGATTTTTACGGGGCCTTTGGAGTAATATTTTGCATTTTGTGTTTTTTGAGTAAACTCAGGGCATGTTTACTGCTGAGGAAATGTATTTTTGAAGGCTTGTTGTATTGCTCATGCCGTGTCTCGATGTTTATTTGCGATTAATCGATTGCTGTTGAGGTTGATGTGCACTGTGAAAGAACGGGGATGATAAATGTTCATACGGAAATTTGTAGGGATATCTTATCGTTGTTGGCCTTATGGTAATGCCGAGGAGTCTGCCAGCCTCGGGTACTGTGTACATAGGGCCTGACTTTTTCAGGTACAAACTGAAGCACCCGATATCCCCCCCCCCCCCCCCCCATCCACATTCGTAATTTATGGGTTTAACCAGATTTCTCCCTCAAAGGCAACTACTCCCAGTTATTACTGTATTATTAAGATAAGGGTTTGACTCTTTCAAGGGCAGCATATTTGAAGGACAAAGGTGCTAGCTGTGGAGGGCGCTGAAATGTGTGCCTGATGGGTCTACTACGAAACCTAGAGATGGGTTGAACTACTATGCCTCATTTACCATTTCCTCTGTAAGTCATTTGATAGCATTTTCAAAAGCATCTTGAACGCTGTGAGAACAGGGAAAAGAGGCAGACTCCCGTCCTTGACATGCCTTTTAACCCCCACACGCACGAACTCCTGCGCCCTCCTGTGTTAACAGCAATAACAGTACATAGTGCCTCCTGCCGAGAATCCCCACAACGTGTATCGTATGAAAGCGTGATGCATGTAACCGCTGTGGCAGAAAATAACCTGATATTTACCCCCCTCCCCCCCAAAAAAAGGAACAAAAAAAATCTGGCCCCTATGTATACACCATGCAAGTCGTTGCTCATTCGAAAAGAAGAAACTCATATCTTGTGTGCTATACGCCTCTTATGTTGGGCGGTTAATTGCATTGCAAGCGGTGTGACCATGTTTTTTCCGTACGCTGTAAGGTATAGGAAGCCTTCTTTTTCATCTGAAAAAATAAGCCGCGTTTTTTCTTCTCTCTTGGGTCAGTTGGCAGCACTGTCACGTGGAATTTCAGGTTAGTTTGCCGGTGAATACTGTATGCCTTTGTAGAACAAATTTGTTGTTACTGCTGCTATAAATTTTCCCAGCATCCTGAAGTTACATTTTAAAGACAGGCACTGTCGCGCTAGTCAGGGGGGAGGGTGGGATAGAATATTCCAGACACAGAAAAATGTGGTGCAATAAAAATAATTAAGCACTGTAAAAGTTAAGCTTATGTCAAATATTTTTACGAATGTTTGTGTGCACATTCACATGCACCCCTTTCTTTGTGAAGACATTACATTTCGAATGTTTAATGGCTTGCAATTGTGAAGATAATATATGCATTGTTGCAACAAGACGTTTCTACTATGGCAGCGTCTAATAAAACATAAGACTACTGTTTTACTGCTGTGGCGCAGTGCCATTATTTCACACACACACAAAAACTGCATGAGGGTTCAAGAGTTTTCATTCTCTTGAAAAAGACAGTTTGGGCACGAGTAAAATATCGTCTGCCCTTCATCGGCAGATCTCGTCTGCAACGTCGCGTACGTCATACCTTCGTGACCACACCGCGAACACTTGCGATCTACGAGAGGTCCTGCCGTCTTAACGGTCGACATTCCTGTCGCTTTTCTCAACGCTTGTTCACGGTCGTTGAAGATGATTGTGGACACAGTCGTCAAGCCGTCGAAACCCCTTACGTCCAGGCGCTTGTGACAAACTTTGCAGACGACGAAGTCTTGAAGGCCCGGCAAAGGTAAAATGGCCCCGCAGTCGCTGCAGAAGTCGACTTCGGAAGTAAAAAGGCTACTTTCCTCCATAATGCTCAGCAATTTCGTTCACCGTATGTTTATTTAGAAGCACGCAAGTGACAAACAACGTGTACAATGTAGCACGAATGTGAAAGCGGTATGGTATGATGACGTCATTGCGACGGTTGTGCCACTGGTGTGCATTTTAGAGGAACCTGTACTGAAAATTTTGGTGGAACCCCTTTTTTTGATAGCAACACAGACAACGAAAAAAATACGGAATCAAGCAATAACGTTATATAGTTAAGGAACGTACTGCTGAAACTATGAAAGGTCTAAAATAGCGCACATCAACGTTACGACTTACAAAATATACTCATATTAAAATGATATATCTAGAAAATTTTGCATATTAGTGACCAAAATCGTATAATACCAGTTAAGTTTACACCGCCAAAATATTACTGGCTACAACGCGTCGGCCGAAACAGCATTAGCTTGTGACCAACATGACCGAGGACACGACAGATCATGAAAATTCTAACGATTCCCCGGTATGAAACTTTCCTCCTTCCTATTTTTTGAGTTCTTTCGAAACTTAAAGTGCTAAAGGATCTAGAATAGCGCAGATTACACGTCCGAGCAAACACAGCAGGCTTCAATTTATTCTGAAAGAATGACGCACCAACACGGCCATTTTGGTTTTCAAATCCGCTTCGAGGCGCCACTCTCGTTTGTTTACGGCGTAAAAGATGCACGTGTTCACAATACACGTGGTCCTTCACCGTGATTAGTGAATAAAGCGATTGATTAATGTCTGTTTTTGCAATAACAGTTATATTGGGCGAGTTGGAGAGACCCTGTTCTTCGAGGGTTGCTGGGTTACGCAAAACTGTTCTGTAATTCTCCAGCATTTCATCAAATAATAGATTTTGAACAAACGCTCACTTTATAATTTTCATTTGCAGCCAAAAGTCGTAGAAGGATGCCGGATGCCAGTTCGGATGAGAAACACCAACGACTGGCGTATGCTTACTAAGTTTCGATTTCATCGATATTTGTTAATCATAACGTAACGTGATTTACCTAGTCCAAATTCAGTTGCAGAGTCACCCGATAAAACGGGACAATTTGTTCTTTACAGCACTGGCAGAAATATTAAGTATAAAAGATCTAGGTGACGGCCAGTTCCTGTACTACATCCACTTCATTGATTGTAAGTTGTTTCTCTGTTAATGGTAACTAGTTGTGTTTTTGTGCATATTTAAAACGTGAAAGTGTGTCTTTACCAAGATGGGGATGAAAAACACCGACACAGAGGAAAAAAGGCTTTTCTGTGTGTTCCTCTGTATTAGCGTTTTCGTTTCTATTATGGTTCACCAGTTATCCTGCAGTTTATATTGTTTTCCTATGTCCTTGCGAAGTTACGTTACACATTTCTATTTTGTGTTGTGTGACCACACATAGTTTGAAAAACAACAGAGAGTGAAAAAAACTGAGACTCTCAGGCTCAGAGGCTAACACTGCACAGGCCGCCACACGCTTGCTCATTACAGTTAAGTCTGATGGCAAGTGTACGCGCTCATGACACCTGAAAGTGGTATTTCAACAGCACGCACACTAATGTGCTACGAGTAAGAGATATGAGGGGAATCGCTGTACTTTACAAAACGTTTGCATGCCACTCACAAGAGAAGCGCGAGGTCTCAGAAATAATTGTCAGGTCGACCGCCTCCTCAGACAACAAGCGACTCGACGAATGGGTTACGGCCGACAGACTAGACCTGAAGAAGATCCAACAACCCCGGAAGGAGAACAAGACACCCTTGAAAGATGTCCGCAATGGATCCCGGCCCTGTTCGCCAGACCCCGCCCTGCTCCTGGCAGGAAGTGTGAGTTGTGGCTACTCCCCCCACACGGTGGCGCTGGTTAGTAACTAGATATTTCCCTGCCAGTCCGACAGCTGGTCCCAGCAGAAGTCGCCTGCGGATGCAAAAGGAGCGCTCAAGGAGGTAACAGAATAATCTACTCGTCTGTTTTTGGCATTTTTATTTCAATATATTTCAATATTATATATATATATCAATATCAATAATATATTTCAATATACACATTTTTATTTCAATATAAATCGACCCATTCTTATGTGACTCGAGAACCTTTTCGGTTCGATCAGCTTATGTTCAAACAGGTAGGATTTGATAATGTTTACCAGTAGTAACTTTTACTGATTGATACATTATTTGTTTTTAAAAAAATCCCTCAGTACTGGGCCAGACACGACGCAAGACATACACCCGGCATCAACCAAGACGTTTGCCTTAGATACTACAAGTAGTAATTTTTGCGAATGCTATTTTACCGCGAAATGAAGGTCCTGCGAATTCTTCTTCACATGTACCTCCGTCCGAATTCGCAAATTATTAAGACCACGAAATTAACCATTTATTAAATTAAATTATTAAAATAAATTAAATTAGTTAATTAATTAAAAATTAAATGAAATTAACCATTATCTCCTTGTTTATTTTCGCTTTCCTACAACAGGTTCTTCTAGAAGAATCCTAATCTGCTACCGTATGTTGTAACAATAAAGGGGGAAAAAAGAACAAACCTTTTTCAGATAGTGTCCGGAAGGTGCACTGTGTTTTGTCCCCTTTCTCCCCCTTATCATTCTGGCGTAGAGCACTGCACGGGCCGACTTTTTCGGGCCCGACCCGGCCCGGGCGCATCGAAAAATGGCCCGGGCCGGCCCGGGCCCGGACCTTCATATTTTTATGCGGCCCGGCCCGGTGACCCAGTGACTAGAGCCCGGCCCGGCGTCTAAGCAAATAGAGCCCGGCCCGACCCGGCGAGTAGATCCCGGCCTAGTATTTCCAGCCGCAACGTACGCGTTTCTGGCGATTATCAAACAAATTTATAAGTAAATTTATAAGGAGAGAAGACAAACATACAAGTGATGGCGGTTTAACACCGTAACCGCACGAGACCAAATTAAATCCAGAACGCACGGGGCGTTATCGTTACACTGTCAAGATTTTGCGGAGATAGAGCATGCTGTCGACAAACTGCTTCTCCCAGTCCCTATCCCTCTCACCAAGCTTTGCCAAAGTGATTGTGAAATATGTGAGGAGTGAGGAGCAATGTAAAGTGGCTTGGAGAATGTTCTAGAGGGTCGAATCATATGCATAATGCAGTACCCTTTGCTTGTCTTTGCAAAATATGCACAGGAATGACGCAAGCGCATGATGATATGAACTAATGCATCTCCAATGTGTGGAATTAGCTGCGTGGCCCGGCCGGGCCTGACTCTCGGGAACATATTTGTCGGCCCGGGCCCGGCCCGGCCCGGCCCGCGGTGGTGGCGTATTTTAACGGCCCGGCCCGGCCCGTGGTGCTGGCGTATTTTGTCGGCCCGGGCTCGGCCCGGCCCGGAGCACACAGCCAATAACAAGCCCGGGTCGGGGGCCCGTGCCCGTGCAGTGCTCTATTCTGGCGTCTTGACATAATATAGTCAACCCATTCCTTTACCTCTACACAGAATCTCTGTGTTTTTGAAATCCGGTTTCTATTACGGACGGTTTCTGAAGTGTGTCGTCCCTGTTCTATAGCATTTAAATGCAGGTAGGATTTTGTAGTTTCCTATTTATTGCCTGTTTTTTTTTGTCATAAAATTTGGAGCTGTCATTGCAAAATTTTAGATGACAGCTCCACATATCTGGGAGTTAGAAGGTACTGAATAGGCTGTCATGTCCACTCCCCAAGCCCCAAACCAAAGGCAGTAATTCAGGTGTGATCGTATTAAAGTACTATATATTATTCTAATGATTCTTGGGGTGAGTATCTATGCAATGCACATAACCTGCAGCTCAGACACCTAGTGGATGGAAGCAGAAGTACTTGTGGCGACAAGTCGGAACAGTTCGTCCGCAACACTGTGGGAGATCAAAATACCGCCATTTTTTAACGCGTACATTCCAAGTAGAGTATATAACGTTATCATTTTGCCGAAGCATTTCAGTTGTAGATAGTGTTGGCGGTTCTTTATTTGCGGTTTTTCCCGTCTTTGCATTGTCCCGTTTCGTTAAGACACCGGCAGTGGTCACCGTCACGGAGACCTGGGCGGAAAAATCGCCAGGTGATGCCTCTACGAGAGAGGTAAAATATGATTGTTACACTTTTCTTTGGTTTGCCTAGCTTGCTTTGTTGCTTATGTTGGAAAAAATGTAGTAGAATTATGCGATTGGCTCTGCTGAGTGGTTTGGTTGTGTTGATTAAATTGGCTTAGACGACTCAATCAGCTTTGCTTACACGGTTAGCTGTGTTCATTACCGTGCACTCACACGAGCGGCATTCCCCGGAATACTCCAGCGGAAGATGTGAAAAACGTCGCGTCTTCATGTGCCCTGCTAACCCCCTGTACACCCCTGCGACACAGCCACATAATCTCCGTAGCAGACGACAGGAAAAGGCGCTGACAGCGTCGTCTGCTAAGAGCGCAATATGCCATTCCCGATATTCCGGCACCACGTGAATGCTCAACAAGACGCGGGGAGGAACTTTGGCTCCGTGAGCAGTTTTTTTTGCGTTTTCTTCCACTAGAATCTTCCGTTAGGATGTCGCACGTGTGAACGCAGGGTTAAATTGGCCCTGTTGAGTAGTTTGCTTCTGTTGATCGGATTACGGTGTTGATAAAATCGGGGCTGTTTCATTTCTGCTGATTACAGTGGGACCTTTGTTTAGATTGGCTCCATTGATAAAACGACGCTGATAAGATCAGTGCGGCTGAATAAATCAACTTTGTTGAGCAAATTGGCTCTCTTCCTGCGGGGCTGCATTTGTGGTTTCCCCACGTTGATCCTGCCTAGATAGAGATAGTTATAGTAGTTTGTGCCGAACATATTACTACGGGGGCAGATCTAGAGAGGGGGCAACAGTCCTTCTCCCCGAATGAATGCAAAAATTGAAATCAGCAATTCTGGGGTGGTGTACGTCCGTGACGAGCTTCAGGTCATTTTGCGTGTTGTCGTCTGTTTCAAGAATTCTGGAGCAGACGTATGGAGCAGCCAAAAGTCTAGGACACCCGAAGTGAGGGAAGCCATCAAGGAGGTGCGTTTTGTTGTTCACTGCCTTGTTTGTGGTTGTACTCTCGATAATGGGTAACAAAATTTGGCATTATTTTAGTTAACTGCACATTTCTGTTCTCTAGGTTGCATTTAGCGGCATTTTAATTTGGCTTTTCGCATAATTTTTTTTCAAGTTTCACAGTAACTTGTCTAGATGCCGCTTGGCTGTACATGTTCATAGCGCAGACTCTAAAACATTCTTGAAATGGAGAAGCGTCGAATTTTTTTCTTTGTATTTTTTAAGCATTATTTCATGCATTCTTTCTGTTGTGTCCTTCTAAAGACTCACAAAGGTTTCTATTTAGACATCATACGCATTATACGATTATGACACTGAAACCATCTTGTGAGCGTTAGTGGCACAAGCGTTAACATGTTGCAGAAGCGAAGAAGAATATATATATATATATATTTTTTTTTTTTTACCACTAGGTGTCAGTCCCGTCGCCAGCAAAAAATGGCGCCCCTCCGAAAAAGGTTGCTGGGAGGAAACGGAAGTTTCCGGCTGCGGACGAGGTGGGTCTCTTCTGGCCTCCATCTGTGCTGCGTTGCAAACCAACCGCGTAATCCTTGATCTTTTTTTCCGTTATCGTAATCTAATCTGCGTGTCCGTCGGACAGCAGGACTCCCAGGACTCAGTTCCCTGCCCTCGACCCACTGGGAGCATGGTGGCGCACCACGACGACATTGTCACGCGGATGAAGAACATCGAGATGATAGAGCTCGGACACAATCGGATCCGCCCGTGGTACTTCTCTCCGTACCCACAGGTCAGTGCCGGGTCATCCGAGATGCGGGTTAGGAAGATGCTCGGGGTGTCCAAAGTATTCCACATTCCTCGCGCGCTGTAAGAAACAGCTGTGAGTAGGTTACTGAAAAAGAAAGTAACTTAAGTTAGAGTTACAGCTAGATGGTGAAAGTGGTCACTGAGTTACAATTAGTTTCTTTTTTTTGTGTGTGTGTGGCTTACCTCATAGCTACCATTTAAAAAAAATGGACCAATTTGCTTGGCATGGTGGTCAGGAGGTCCGGCTGGGCTGTGTGAGGTTTTCCCCGGGTTTTCCGGCAGTCTTTCCAGACAAATGTCGGCACAGTTCCCCCTGAAGTTGGCCCAGGACGCATACTAACTCCCCTGTCCCCCACCCTGTCCCGCTGTCCTTTATGCAGCTGTCCACCGTGTTTGCGGCGCTAACGCAAAAATAATAAAAAGTGGAATCTGAGCGAATGCAACAATTTAATGATACTTTCACTAAAAGTGATGGCTAGTTCCAGTTACTTATACCTAGGGCCCCGTGTTTTTTCGGGTAAAACCAGTTTTTACCCCTGATTTGCACCATCGTCACTCAGGGTAAATTAAAATAAAGTTTGATAACATTGCTAAACATTAGTTCCATGTTAAGACAAATTTTTATTAAACAAAAAAAAATCACCCGAATACACCCGAATTCCTGATGACAGAATATGCCGTAACGGGATTTAACCCGAATACACCCGAATTTTCAAACTAAAAATATCACCCGATATGTACCCCCCGAATTTGGCCAAAAATAAAACCCGAAAAAGTCGGGCCCTATGTATATATATATATATATATATATATATCTGAGAAAACTGTGTATTTTCTGAAATCTTACAAATTTCACTTATCTCTCGTGTATTTGCCTTTCAGGAGCTAGTCAATTCTTGTATTTATCTCTGCGAATTCTGCCTAAAGTTTACAAAGTCACGGACGTGCCTCGGGAGACATCTGGTGAGAGATACTTGTACATAAATAAATAAAATAATAAATAATATTGTAGTGTTCTCGTTATCCGATGAGTTCACCGTGTCGCTTTCCACCCTGTTGCTGATTGGTGCCTTTAATGATATACCCTCGGCTACATGTCTGTTCATTGTTACTGAGTTTTCAGAGAGCAGAAATACGTAAATACGCGATCTCGTTGACGTCTTACAGAGAAAATGCAACGTGAGGCATCCTCCCGGCAACGAGATCTATCGCAAAGGGACGTATTCCTTCTTTGAAATCGACGGCCGAAAAAACAAGGTTCGTTTTTTATCTCTTGCAGCAGATATTGCGTGGGTATGAAGGTGGTGACGTTAAGTACTGTGTTTTAAGAGAGAAAAAAAGAGGGGGGTGCAGCTGGCATTCGTACTTCGTGAATAGAGCCTGAAGTTTTCGAGAAATATTTTTTTTATAAATTAAATTTAAAAAAAATATTTTTATAAATTTTTATAAAAATTGGGTAAATAAACATGTGCTCTAAATTCATGCAAATTTGGGTGGAAAAACTTCCAGGACAGTTCATACTTCATGAATAGAGCCTGAAGTTTTCGGGAAATATTGTTTTATAAATTTGGGGAGTAAAAATTGGGTAAATAAACATGTGCTCTAAATTCGTGCTAATTCGGGTGGGAAAACTTCCGGTACGCTAAATTTGGGGAGAAATCAGGCTCAGTTACTCAAACTAGTAACTGAACTGGTTCGGTACAAATGGTGATGTAACTGCGATTGCTGCCAAACAAGTTTCACCCTAAACAGGCACCCTAAACAGGTTTCACCCTAAAGAGGCAACCTTCAGTTCGGGGTGCAAATTCTCTGTTCATGAGGTCGACACTTTGTCATGTTCACACTTGATGAAGTTCATAATCTTCATACCTCACAGACTTAATACCACGTCACAAAGCTTGTACTTTGTAAGGTTCATACTTCATAGAGCAAATACCTGCTGTCGTGAACATTAAACTTTTTTTCATAAAAAAGACGTTCTTTCGTTCATGTGGTGTCAAATTCATAGGACTGCTGTAGCCACTGTTGCTGAGTGTAAATAGTGAAAATTTTTGGTGAAATAGTGATAGTGATTGTGATAGTGATAGTGATAGAGTGAAATTTGATAGTGAAAGTGTACATTGGAACTGTCACGAATAGCTTTATGTGCCTTTGTGTTGCTTTTGAAATTTACCTTTGAACGAAGTGAATTTAGAATGCGTTTTGTTTCTTGTGCATGACTACAGATCTATGCTCAAAACTTGTGCCTGCTGGCCAAGTGCTTCTTGGATCACAAGACGCTGTACTATGACACAGACCCGTTTCTTTTCTACGTCATGACCGAGGTCGACATCAGGGGGTACCACCTCGTTGGGTACTTTTCAAAGGTACCATGTGCTTCCAACTTTTCAAGTGACAATTTGTTGTGATACAGAGATGTGTACCATTCTGATACTCTACTAACACTGGTGCCATAATGTAATATACTTAGGATCTGGCTTTTTCGGGTTAAACGCCTTTCCCAGACTTGAGGTGGGGGGCACCTGATAGGTCATTGGAATTCGGGGAGAAGTCTGGTTAACCCAAATTTGTCCAAAACCGGTTCGGGAGGAATCTGGTTTAACCTGATAGTGTCAGACCCTGCACTATACTGTGCTTCTGACATCACTGTCATACGTACTGTATTTAGCCAATGATACCTGTATCATGCCATACTGTACTGCTGGCACTGTGTTGTATTGTACTGTACTGTACTATTGATACCAGTATCATACTGTAATATACCTGTACAATACTACTGTTGGTATCGGTACCATACACTGTTGCTTACAGAGTGCACTGTACTGTTTACACAGTACTTTACGACTAAACCAGCAGCGTGTTGTAGTTACTGCACTGTACTATAGCTGCCTCAATGATACTGTAATTTACTGTGCTGCTCTACTGATACGGATATCATACTTTTAATGTAACATCCATACTGGTACTCAACCCTTGTGTGCTCTCCGTTTCTCTCCGTTTCCAGGAAAAAGAATCGACGGAAGACTACAATGTTGCCTGCATTCTAACCCTGCCACCGTTTCAGCGGAAGGGCTTCGGAAAACTTCTAATAGAATTCAGTGGGTGGAATTTCAACCGCAGTTCCATTTTCTGCTCTCGAAATACGTGTGGAACATCTTTGAGGGTGACAGGCATGAACTTTTCTGCATAGGTTATGAGCTGTCGAAATTTGAGGGCAAAACGGGTTCCCCCGAGAAGCCCCTGTCCGATTTGGGCCTCCTCTCCTACCGGTCGTACTGGTCAGAGACCATCTTGGAGATCATGATCAACATGGCTCCCACAGAACCCGGGGAAAAGCCTCAGATCACCATCCAGTGAGTCACATGCAACTTGTCTGGCCACGGCGCGACGTGTACTTTACGGGAACACTTAACGTTTTTTTTTGTGCATAAGCTGTTGCGGTAATTATAGGCACAATCAAAAGATACTCGCGACCTACACTGTGCGACTGCTAAGAAGATTAGTCTGGTTTTATTTGCATAGAGTGCGCCACCTTTTTCTAAAATCTTGGTTAGCTGGGACCTGCTAGATTATAATTAGAGCCTAAAGTTTTCGGGAAATATTTTTTCCTACATTCGGGGGTAAAAATCGGGTAAATAAACACGTGCACTAAATTCATGCAAATTCGGGTGAAAAAAACTTCCAGTACGCTAAATTCGGGGAGAAATCGGGCTCAGTTATTCAAACTAACTGTAGCGGTTTGGTACAAACGGTGATGTAACTGCATTTTTCTGCCAAACAAGTAAGTTAGTGCATTCCAACAGACATCCCAGTGAGGGCAATTTGCCGGGTAAAAATCGGGTTTCACCCTAAAGAGGCAACCTTCAATTCGGGGTGCAAATTCCGGGAAGAATCGGGTAAAACCCTATAACTTCAGGCTCTAATTATAATGACCATGTCATAGGCAACGCTTCACAACACCACATTTGGAAGTTGGAGGTGGCGCCACTCGTCGGCCCAGTTATGGCTTCCTCAATTTCTGCAATACTTCGTACTTCAGCTTACCTTAGTATTTTTGTACAAGCGGTGAATCTCCCACGGGAGATGCTTCATTTTAAAGTTGACTATCGTCGTCATTCTACACGTTTTCATGGGAACCGTTGCTGTCGTCTGCTACGCTAGTAGCACGTCCGCTTCTGCGCGTTCAAAATTCAAATTTCCGTCGTCCAATCACGATGTAGATGTCGCGGGCTGATGAGTAGCGCCCTTAGCGGATCGTGTGGACGGGCTCCTGATTATGACATGGTCGTTATAATCTAGTAGGTAGGTCTTGCGTCTGACATGAACTGACATGATCTGAAACTGTAATGAAAGTGCTCAGAACTTTGAGTCCACTTTGATGCCACGTATAATCGTTATTTGTTCAAATAGAATATGTATGCCTCGTCTGAATCACCCTCTAGTTCTTACCGATAGCTGACCCGAGTATTTCGCTTTGAAGCGATACGTGTCGAAGCAAATTTTTCCTCGTTTTTGCACGTGCACTGCCTGCGGAATATTCAGGCGCTGATGTTGGGGGGTCTCGCGTGTACTTGCAGCGAAATCAGCGAACTGACGAGCATCAAGAAGGAGGACGTGATCTCGACGTTACAGTACTTGAACCTCATCAACTACTACAAGGGCCAGTACATCATCACCCTGACGAGGGAAGTGGTAGAGGCGTACGAGCGGGCGGCGCGCAAGCGACCCATCCGCATCGATCCCAAGTGCCTCCATTGGACACCCAAGGACTGGTCCAAGCGGGGAAAGTGACACACTCAAGGTGAACGATTTTGTGGGCCAACACGCAGTGATACAGTAGAGCCTCGTTTCAGTAACTCTGCTTGTAGTAAAACTCCGCTTATAGTAAAAGAAAACTGCAGTCCCGGCTGAATTCCCATAGACCCGGTGGTCTAATTTTCTGATATAGTAAACAGAAAAATTTCAGGGTACCGCCAATAGAGTCAAACTCCTTTACAACGAAACTCAGGGGACAGCAAAAAAAAAATCGCAGTAAAGGTATTTTCGTTACAAAGGATGTCCATTACTGGACCTATAGGGCTCCAGCGGGACCGCAAAAAAATTTGCTGTAGTGGTATTTTTGTTAAAAAGGTGTTCGCTATAAAGGAGTTTGACTGTACTAAAGAACGGACATTTAGAATGTGGGTTTGCGTCAGATCCTGCCATCTTGTCATGGCGATGACGCTGGGGATGTTGCTTGCCGCTTGTGTGTTCTTTTTTTTTTGGTGGCGTGTGGCGATGCGACACAGTGGCGCTGAGGTCGCGAATATCCGCATCACGTCATGAGCAACAACATGATGTCATGTGAGCATTGGACATGCTTAGGGGAGCAATAAATGTGGCAGGTGCCAATCATCGGCATTATGCCCACCTGACCAGCTTGGAGAACCTTTTTGCACGGTACAAACTTGCCAGTTCCCAAATCAATAATCAGTTATTTTAATCTCTTGTAAGTGCCAAGTAAACCTTTTGTTCAGTTTCTGCACCTTTTTGCACCCTTTTAGGGTATCTTTAAGATGCTCCTGATATAGTAAAACTCACGATATAATAAACCGATGACTTAGTCCTGACCAGTTTACTACAGAGGGTTACTACTTCGCAGGAACTCGGCAGTTCCTATGAAAAGATGACTACGTCAGGTATTCTAGGCGTTTTCATAGGAGCTGTTGCTGTCGTCTGCAACGGTAGTCGTACGTCTGCTTCTGCGCATTCAAATTTCCATTGTCCAATCACGATGTAGATCTCGCGGGCCGATGAGCAGCACCCCTAGCGGATCGTACGGACGGGCTCATCATAGGGGTCGCCAATTATGACATGGTCGTTATAATCTAGTACGTCGTGCTCGTGACGTAGAGTGATGCAGTTCAAGCAGATATAAGCGTCATGTTAACTGAGAAGAAAGAAACAAAGAAAAATGGCACGGGGACTTCCCTACGTCACACGAGGATCGTGTCGGCATTTTGCGGCTGCCGTCTCTGACTGTCTTTGTGAATGTGATTGCGCAGTTATAATATGCCACAAAGCGAAAAATATTTTGCGTAGTGGCTAATGATGGCCAGTTTGAATGAAACGAGGCTTGAGCCACGTTAAATGTCACCTCGTTGCTCCTTTAGTGTCTATAAAAACGTGATTTTATTGGATCAGTGCTCCACTGCGCCTAGCCAACACCACCTAGATACAGAAAGCCTATGTGCTCATCGATGTAACGTAACAATTAAGAGTCAACCAGTCGGGATCATGTTTTCAACGGCCGTAGCCAATCACAAACCTACTTTCAGCAGTCGTGGCCAATGGGGAAGAACCACCGTTGCGATTGAACGTCCCGGCATACTAAATGGGAAAACTTGGAAAGAAAGCGCAAAACAGTCTCAGTCTTTCTCAAAAGTGATTTTCTGGAGAGCGTCTCGCACCTTTTGTAAAAATATTTAGGGCTGCAGGTTCCAGATGAGCCGCAATCATTTGCGGATTCTCGAATTCGCAGAACGGTGAATCGCACTAGCAGACGACTTCTGACTCCTGATTGAAAGATGGGGAGGAGGCAAATGCGCAGACTTTCTCTGTCTAGGTGGTGTTGGCCTAGCACTGTTACGTAGTCACTTGAGGGAGCAAGTGTAGGAACATTGGTGTCAGGTGTGGAGAATGTCACGAGCGCTGACCACTCTTCCTCTTATCTCAATCCCCTTTTCAGAATACGATTCTTCTGTGCTTTCTGCGTTTTCGGCCCAGCCCCTTCCGCCGCGCTGGATCCCTTCCCGGTTTGGACCACGGAACACTTGTTTGGACCGCCTGGACACCATCCGACTTCGGAGCTCTACTAGGTCTATTGACGTCTCTTTAAGAAGTAGATTTCCCGTCTTGCGCGTAATACTGCTGTTATGAGCACAAATACAAAAAAAAAAACGGAAAAATATTGGAAAAGGTAAAAAGAAGAGCCGCGTTTTGTTTAGTCAGCGGACTACCGCTCATTAGACGACTACTTATTATTACCTACTAGACGGCATAGCATAAAGCTTCACTATGTGGTGCGCATGCTTGTCAAAGATCATCTCGGCTCAAGAATGTGGCTACTTCCGCCGCGGATTCCTTGATGTTGTAGAAGTAGAAGATTGAAGATACAGAAATGTACCATACGTAAAGCCCCCAGGTTTCTGCGGTGGAAGATGAACATTTCCGTGAAGTTGGATCATCAAGGTGAAAAACCGGGCGTGTTGGTGTTGATCTTGCATGACGAACTAGGAACTTGGAACTAGGTACTTGGATCTACGAATCTGCGGGATTCCGCGGGTTAGAGAATGCAAACAAAAAATGCTGCAGTATTCTCCCAAGATTGCCTGCCGACTGGTCTCGTGCGCTTTTCCAGCCTTACGTAACTTTTCAGTGTGCAAAAGAAAATTAGACTCAACTCTGACAATTTCTCTCCGGGCATTCCTGCTGTAAAATTTCCCTCCGCCGCGGCACGATCAGCCGTGTAAGTGTCGGCAGTGTTGGTCACGTCAGGCATTGCAGTTGCGACCGATCGGGTTTAACTCACGAAAATGTCGCAGGTCGATTGGAATTCTTGCATAAATCTGCAGCATATCGAATGTTCGGCGAAAAACACACAATCGTGAGGGGAACAGCAGGTTCCGTGAGACATGGCCAACTTCACGAAATAAATTTCGCGGAACCTGCGGAAAGCTAGGGGCTGTAACCACATGCCATACCGAGCCGGTTGGTGATCCATCGCAAGTCCAGGGAACATCCGGTGTCGAACGTCTAAAAACCGCACACACAGACACAATACGAGCCACTTTGGTATTGAGGTCCTCATTTCTGCATTTCACGGCGTTTAATTTCCCTCCAAAGGTCAAGATCGGCACAAGGTGTCATTTTCTCCTTTAGTCCGAGCGGTTAAAAAATGGCAAATATGTATGCCATTCGAAATCCTCAGCTCAGGTACTTTTTCAAGAGCCACCGCAAACGAGGTTCCCGCTACTTGAGAGCCGCAACAAACCCAAAGATAACGACAATGTGGCTGCTCCTCCGCGGCAACTTTAGTTGAAAAGCTGTTGTCCGTTTGATGCTGCGGGTGGTGGATTTTCAGCAGCCATGTCATGTGTGGTGATGCGAGCAATTTGTCGCTAATATTAAAGGAGCAAATGTCAGAATTTGACTGTTGCAGCGTGCATGAAAACTGTACGTTATGAGGCGAAACAACAGTTTTCGCCGTTAGGTATTTCGGAACGGCTTCTTCCGCGACACCGCGGGATTCCACGTAGTACAATGTGATGCTTTGACGTGTTTTTTTCTCTCTCTCTCTTTTGGCAGCTAACAACCTCCGGTACTTAAACGTCGTAGGGCATAGGTCGTCTACGGACGTGTTCTATTTTTATTCCTGTGCATAAAAAAAATTTTAAAAAAAAGAACTTGCTTTATATTTAGTATGCAATAGCCTTGCCTTCTGGAAACCCTCAAGGTACAACAGCGTTAGAAAGAATACTCTAATCTAATCGTAGTGGCGACTCTTTCTTCGAGCTTCCCTGCGTGGCCGATTTTGTTTCTCCCTTCCCCTTTGTTATTGTAGTGCACGAGGAGATGTTAGTTAGTTCAATACAAAGCCAACTCCTCCTGGCAAACACGACATACCGTAATTTCACGAGTTTAGGTCAAAGAACTGCCGCCATTGATCAGGTCGGGAAAATACTTGCTCCATAAACATCAGATTATGTGTAGGGCCTGACTTTCTCGGGTTTTATTTTTGCCCAAATTCTGAGGGGTTAATATCGATTGATAATTTTCATTTGAAAATTCGGGTGTATTCGGGTTAAATCCCGTTATGGCAGATTCTGCCGTCAGGAATTCGGGTGATTTTTTTTTTTTGTTCAATAAAAATTTGTCTTAACATGGAACTAATGTTTAGCAATGTTATCAAACTTTATTGTAATGCACGCTTATGAGTGTGCCACGCGACCCGGATGTGTTTGGGTAGATTCGGGTTAAACCCGAATTTTACAGATTTCGTTCGGGAGGGTAAATATCGGGCGGATACGGGTTTAACCCTAAAAAGTCAGGCCCTAATTATGTGGTGTGTATGTCAATTGGTTTTATTAGAAATATCGATTTACTTTAACTATATTATGTCAACATCGATATCTTGTTTGGGGCTACAGAAAGCGACGTTACACTTTGTGCCACACTTTTTAGTTACATTGAGTCACTGCGTATTCGATTCTGCGGAGGGGTGCCGCGTTGTGTGGCCTCATGAGCCGTGCCCAGTGAGAGCATGTTGAGCCTGTCATGCTGCAAAACCATGAAAAAAAAACAAAAGAAAACGATGTACAAAAAATGCGTGATTATTTTAGGCGCAGCAAAGTCGATCTAAAAGACTCAGGAGCAAAGCTTTGATTCTCGTTTGTGAAATTGCGGCAATCCAACACATTCCAGGCATTCGTGCCATCTCATGTCGTCTGCTACTTCTAAGTTCTGCAACGTCAAAACTCTCTTGCTAAATGTCAGCATCACTTTGTAACTCAACTGCAAAGTACAAAGCAGCAAAATCACGCAAAACTGTCACTTATTTTGTTCTGTGCCAACAGGTTATCTGCATTGCTAACGTGCAAGGACTTTTGGTTGTGTCGTCGTCTGTTTTCACATCTCTGTGTCTTGTCATCATCATCTGTGTCTCGCAGCATGGTGTTTGGTGTGTGTGTATACTTTGACCAAAGAAGGAACCATGTAAATAATCTCGCACATCTTCCATTGTGAACGTGTATGTATTGTAAATTTGGGTGTATATATGGTTTTTGTATGCTCCGAGCAATGTGATAGGGTAATAAAATTTTGTAAATAAGGACGTCTCTCTGGTCTGGGTCAGTAACTTCAAAATGCAGCTTTTCCAGCAGAGATCTTCACAGGTGCTAGGTGGTCGAACATGTTTTCTTTGGGTTTCAGTATGTCGTATGAAAACTAAAAAAAGAAAAAAAAATGTGGGCTGGTTATCTTACGTGCCAATCTGCTCCCTATTATTATCATTTAAAAAAAGGAAAAAAATTGCGAAATGCAAAATTTCTTCGGTGTCCTTTTGCTTACATAGCAGATGGCGCTCGTGGCGCCGGAAGTTTACAGTTCGTCACTCCGGAAACACCGAGTCCTCCATGTTTTCGACATGGAGCTAGATCGGAGTAGTTTTGATATTTGCCGAAAAAGTTACAAATAAAGTTAACAATCGCGGTCTTTTGAGAAGTTCGCGACCGACGAATGTTATAAATAGCAGATGGAACCAACTTCTACATACACGGAATTCAGCAGACCAGCTGCCCCTGTCAAAGTGGAATCCGCCGCACACAATCACAAACCCCGGGAAAATGACGTCTTAGTAAGTTTGTTGCGAAAGTTTAGATCCTTGTAAGCTGATCGCTTTTACACGTATGTCACGTGCTGCAGTCTAACGTTCACGCACCTTTGTTCTTGTTTTCCTAGGCAGCTATCTCTTGTTGTTCCTAATCTAATCGGGCGTCATCGCGGGGTAAAGGTGCTGCGAGTTTGATGGAAACAGTTCCACTCTTACGGGACCAAGTACGTCGTCGTTATGGTAGTGTAAGAAGATTGTAACGATAGCTTAGGTCCCTTACTAACCCTCGAAGCATGTCAGTCGAACTACGGAATTGGAGATACCGGAGATATCATGTGCGCACACATGCTTTGTCTCGTGCCTGTCTGCACATGTCTCGTTGTAATGTTTTTACGGAGATTGTGTTACGTGTGAAAGTTGTTGAGATACGTTTTGTTCACTGTCATGACTGGCATAGTTTGTTCGGTGAGTCACATTGACCGACCGAGTACTTTTTTTTTTTTTTTCGTTATTTAAAGCTAGATCGGGTTTGCTGCATATCAGTTAAGTGGAAGGATATGAAGGGCAAAAAAGTTGTCAACTGGTTGGTCCACAGTCATTCCTATGAATTTGCACCAGCAGCGTAGCCAGAAAAATATTTTGGGAGGGGTTCTACGGGAACTTTACGTTGGGGAGAGGATTTGCCCTGTTTTTTCCTTCTCTCCTGTGGATTTCGGAGTGAGGGTTCTCTCTCCCCTTCTGGCTACGCCACTGGTTTGTGTTTTTTTGTTTCGCGGAGTTTCAGCTATGTCAGTCTGTTATAATTTGATCCTTGCCTCAAGACAGAATCACCGTCAATTATCAGTGATTCTAACCTTTATTTTGCCAGCCTCGGGATTAAACATTACAGGCTGTCACGTCCTGACCCTTATCTGACAGGAAAGAGGTGGGTTTAAATGCACTTATCAGTCAGCAAGCTCTACCAGACCACTGCATGGGTATTGGCTTTCTTGGAAACCAGAACGTGGCCCTCACAGTTGCTTTGATTCTGAGCTCGGACCCTCGGGGTATTTTCTTTGGGCCTGAGTTGGGCCTAAGCATTTGTCAATAGCTGTTTTTCTAGTTTCCACCTCCTTTTCCTTTTTTTTTCTTTTCTTCTAGATGTTCTTTTTTACAAAATTAGACCGGTTGAATGGCCCACATTACGAATGTCGGGCTGGGCCTGGGTAGGAAAGGGCGTTATGACCGTGTGTGAGCCCGGCTGAATTCTCGGCAGCTGGGTGGGTCGAGTAAGACAGGTCAGGTACAGGCAGGACCGATAAATATCTACAAGTTCGGCGCGTTTTTTGAGCGTATTAACCGCATTCAGGCATGCGATGAAGAAGCCGAAGTGGCCTTCTACAGTCGAGAGGGGACGGAGGCCGACCTGACCCCGTCCTGCGGCCGAGGAGGATGGGCCGAAGGGGGAGGGGAAGAAGAGGAAGAGGAGCTCAAGTACGGAGCCAAGCACGTCATCAAGCTCTTTGTCCCTGTCTCCCTGTGCATGCTGGTCGTCGTGGCAACCATCAGCTCCATCACGTTCTACCGACACACAAACACCTACCTGTGAGTGTCGTCCACGCCCGGCTAATAAATATAATAGTAAAGGTGGCTAATTACTGTGCAACTTACAGGGTGTACACGCCGTTCACCGACCAGACCGTGGACACGGGAACTAAGGTCTGGCAGTCGTTTGCCAATGCCTTTATCCTCATGGGTGTTATTGTCGTCATGACGATTCTCCTGATTATCCTTTACAAGTTTCGTTGCTACAAGGTAATGTCACTTAAACCACGTTATGCGGGGCTTCCAGGGATAAACAGTTGTTTTTGCACTTGCTGCTGTGTTTGCGTATGTTTCACTAACAGGAGTTTTTGTCACTGAAGCGTTCGTCATGTCACCAACTAACATTTGTATAAAACAATTTAGTGGTAACTTCAATTTTTGGGCAACCGTCGACCTCAGTTCGAAGTTAAATTCAGCGTTGGTGAAATCGGGCATAAGTCACGTTTTCTCTCTTTAGCTTGGGTAACTATAGTCTGGGGTGGCCTCATTAGCTTATAACGCATAATAGGACCGTTCTAATTTACGAACTACAGCTATTTCTGTGGACAGTATGGGTATTAAAAAAATTAGTCGCGGTGTCACCCATTTATTATTATTACTATTATAATAATCACAGGCAGGCCCAGTGTCACAAGCCTTTCGGCTTAGACGGGCCTGCAGTAGTTTGCAATTGTATATAGAGTGGGGAAAATAAAATTATTATTATTATTGTAATTATTATTATTTCTGTTGAAGACCCACGTAGGGCATTACGCAAAGTGGGAGTGGACACATCCTTTTAGTGTGTACTGGTTTCAACTCGTTTTTTGTTACCTCCGGCTTTATTGTGTATCACGGATAACAAGAAATTTATTTGTTTACTTGCCATATTCCTAGCACATATCGTGTCATGGGAAGAGGGACATAATACATAATGCCATACTGAAGGCCTCTAGCTCTCTGCGGTGGAAAATTAATATTTCCGCAAATTTGGACTTACAGATCTGCGAGACTTAGTGGGCGAGAGAGAAAAAGCAAAAAAATGTTGCAGCATTTTCCCAAGATCGCAAGCTGAGACATCCTGCATGTTTTTCCAACCTTTTGTAACTTTTCAGTATGCAACTGGGAGAACTAGTAGAAGTAGAACTGGGAGTAGAAATGAAAAGAAAGAAAAAGTGTGAAAAGCGCTGGCCCCGATTGGAGCGCGGATTGCAGGGCGAGTCGAGCAGGCACACGCACGTTGATGTTTGGGAGCTATCCCCTCAAGTGTTGATGGGAAGAATAGATCACGCCGCAGACAGTTGGTTCCAAAACCATATTCAACCTAATATTAGGAACACTCATTTTGTCTACTTCCATTTTGCGACATTTGCAAACAACAGAGTCTTTGGGGGCACATTATATCGTTTAAGATAGAACGTAGAACCTTTAAGTGTAAGTAACATATAACCTGGCACCTCTAGTGTGAGCTTTCAAAGATGTATCTCTTGGTGATGCCTCAGCCTGAAATTTTTGTAATTTAAACGTTTAATGGCATATCTCGTAGAAATAACCGTAGGTTGGAAGTTAGACCTGTTGTGGTGCATAAACATTACAGAAGGTGCAGGACTGTAAAGTTTATAACTGTACATACTGTGTGTTGGAAAATGAATTGAAATGAATTTAGATGATGCTGTTCATGTCCTCCTCAGGTAATTCATGCCTGGCTTATCATCTCCTCTTTGCTGCTGGTGTTTCTGTTTGCCTACATATATCTTGGGTAAGACAAAAGAAAGAGTTATCCGCTGACACCCACTAGTTATCCCATACTAACGGAAGGCCACTTGATACACCCACAGGGAAGTCCTGCGTGCTTATAACATTCCTATGGACTACATCACAGTTGTGGTGGCCATGTGGAACTTTGGAGTGGTCGGCATGATCTCCATTCACTGGAAAGGACCCCTGCTCCTTCAACAAGCCTATCTTATATTGGTGTCTGCCCTGATGGCCCTCGTCTTTATTAAATACCTGCCCGACTGGACGGCCTGGGTCGTTCTCGGTGTTATTTCCGTCTGGGGTAAGGAAGGAGTTGTATGCTTTGCTGCGGCAACTGCGATTTCTAATCTCCGAGCTCAAGAAGGTGTCCACCTTAAAGTGACCCAAAACGAAAGTTTAAAAACAATGATGTCACGTGTCAAAATGTTTGGGTTATATTTGCCGCCGTTATTAGTTATTTAATTTCGTAGCCAGTCCTTTGGATGGCGTAGCTTCCGTTTTTTGTCCTGCAAAGTAATCAAGCTGCCAGACATCTACATGTAATTTACAGTGGATGGACTGTCCCTTTAAAGGGACGATCGCACCCGGAAACCCATCTATGAAATCGATACCACTATTTTCGGCATCGGCCGACAATCTAATTTGCTAATTTTTTCGTCCGAAAAGTGCTTAGATATTACAAAAATATCAGCGCTGCTTCCGGGGCTGCAGAGGCTCCGGTGGTGTGACATCACTTCCTAACTGGAGGAGTGAGAGGGTGGCGCTGAGAGGAGGAAAGGCACAGTCCAGACGCCCGCACGGCCACAGCATTTCTTTTCTCAAGGCTGCACCCTCTTCGGTTCTTAGGGAGTGACGTTTTTTCTCGTTTTTCCAGAGAGGGAATTCCGGCATACTCTCCACATCCGGCATACGCTCTTGTCGTGTATTCCGTTGATTAACGGTCAAACTATGTCATCATTTCGCGTAGGATTTTCGATACCGTGGTCAGTGGTTAACGAGGAATAAAATGACACTATAGTTTCGAAATCAACCGGAACAGATGCGACCGTGCCTTTAAGGTGGAAACCTTTCTTACACTTGTATTATTGTGGCCATGACACTTTGTCTGTCCCGCACAATTTTGTTGTAAGATCACATATTAATGTTATTATTAATTAGTTAATTAATTAGTTAAATGTTAATTAATTGTGATTAAATTAATTAATATAATGCGATTAATTAATTGCTATTAATTTAACCGTTGTCACTTCAGACTTGGTGGCCGTCCTCTGCCCTAAGGGACCGCTGCGGATCCTCGTCGAAACTGCGCAAGAAAGAAACGAGCCCATATTTCCAGGCTTGATATACTCTTGTAAATAACGAGACTTCTACTTCTTCTTTGTCTTTTTTTTTGCCTATTCATTGATTGATGGATGGATTAATTGGTACTCATAGCTGCTATGGTGTGGTACGTGGCTGGCATGGCCGATCGAGACCCGTTCTGTCCGTCACAGAACCAGCACGGAAACCCCAGTGATACTTCTTCGGGTGAGACAACTTCTGTTCCGTTTCAGTAGGATATGCATATTCGTGTTTGGGACATCATGGTGTGCCTTTATTATGGGTCTGCCAGTTAAAATAAAAATAAAAATGCGTGTGCTACTGTAGTAATGTGACCTCATTTTATGACTAACTTAAGCACTCGTATCGTTATTGAGTCTAACATTAGTGAACCTGTCCTGAGATTAAGATTTCCAACTTTTTGGTTTTCTCTCACACAGTAGAGTGCCCAGAAAAATATTTTGGGAGGGGAAACATTGCATGGGGGAGAGGACTTTACCCCCCGTTTTCCCTCTCCCAAATGCACTACCAGAGGTACGATTTCGTGGGGAGGTTTAACGCCCCGAAACCCCCCTCTCTAGCTACACCGCTGCTCTGATGAACAACAGTATCCACTCTGTGGTATTACCCTCACGGTCATGCCAAAAGCTGGTAGGTGGTGGGTTCGAATCCGACTGGCTGACTGTGCTGTCCGAGGTTTTCCTTCGGGTTTTCCGGCAGACTTTGCAGACGAAGTTAAACTACGTTCCCACTGCCGGGCGGATGCTCTCGGAGCGGGGAACGGTGAATGGAGGATGGCGAGAGTGTCCACCCCGATGGTCGCAGTACCCTCGAGATATTTTCGGACAGCGGGAAGACAAGCGAGACTTCTGCGCGTGCTGTGGGGCGTACGTTTATTTTCTTCCGCCCTCCTCTCCTTCACTTTGATTAGTTGGTCACTGCCGTCCGGCAGATGTCACTCACACAAGGCGCGACTGCTCAGGTGGTGCAGAAAAGCGGGTCTCCAACGACCACCGAGCAACCTTTCTGCCGTTGCAGACGCCTGCCCGGTAGCGGGAACGTAGCTTTACCCCCCGAAGTCGGCCCTAGATGCGTAATACCCCCCCGAACGAAGGAGAGACAAACGTGATGGCAAGGTGTGGCTCATTCGTTTCAGCATCCGCCGACACTCCCACAAACCAGGGCGATGGGTCAGTGACAGTAGTGACGCCCCGGATGCAGGACTCCCGCAGGAGGTCCCAGCGCAGATCCCTCACACATTCAGGCTCCGATGAGCACCTGCCCGGGGAAGACGCCAACAGTCCTCCTGCCGTGCCTCATCACGAGGAAGAGAGTGAGTCCCTTCAGATTACTAGTTTGATGTCTGATGAATGTTAACACGCAAACGATACTAAGCAGACGACAGAACTGTCTTATCCAAACTTCTGCCAGCTTGTTCAAAGTGTCCTTCCAACAAAAATTTCCCCTCTCAATTTGTAACCATGCTAGGATTGATTGATTGGATGAAAAAGAGAAGGAGAGGGTGTTAGTCCCAAAAACACTCTAGACTGGCTACTCCATCCATGATAGGAAATGGTGTCGTAGTCTGCATTGATGCAGACAAAATCTCTCGCATATGTGGACCTGAGTCAAGATGGTGTCACCTGGAGCTGTCATTGGCTTTCGTCATATTTTTAGCTGTATTGAAACGTACACAGTGACTGGAGCTATATTGGTATCTACGATGCTGTGAGAATGGTCAGCATGGACACGTACTTTGTCCCGTAGCTCTTATCTCTAAGGGCTACGATTAAAATCGATAACTATTATTGATGAACCATCGTGTTGTTCAGGAGGTGTGAAATTGGGTCTGGGAGACTTCATCTTCTACAGCGTCCTGGTGGGAAAGGCTTCGTCCTACGGAGATTGGAACACGACGGTGGCCTGTTTTGTTGCCATTCTGATCGTGAGTACCGTTTCTTGCTACATTTACAACGGGGTGGCCCACTCAAGCGGCGTACGCCTCCTGACAGTGTGGAAAAAAAATAGTGATATATGATATGATGTGAAAAAAAATGATATAAAAAATATTTGATATATAAAAAATAATGATATATAAAAATGGCAACATTTTTCAGAGACCATGTTGCAAGGAAGAAATTTGAAAAAAAAAAAAAAAACTGTTCATGCTACGTGCCATGCATTTCATGACCCTGTTAAAGTTACTGTAAAGCTGTAGAGCCAAAAAATCAAAAAATTATCAAACTATTTTTCTCTTTGACAGCTTAACCCCTCAGTACTCTCGCATCACAATTTTCATTCCAATTGTGCTCGCCATTTTTTAAGAAAATTAAAACCGAAAATTTGTGGCAGTGTTTGTGCTTTCCGGCTTTGCTACACCTGCACCTACAAACTGTCCCCACTTTTCTCCTGGCTGTTGTCCGCAGGGCCTGTGCCTGACACTGCTGCTGCTGGCGATCTTCAAAAAGGCCCTACCAGCGCTTCCTATCTCCATCACGTTCGGCCTCATCTTCTACTTTGCAACCAGTTCCCTCGTCCAGCCCTTTGCCGACAGTTTGGCCAGCGAGCAGGTCTTCATCTGATTTCACTTCTTCCACATCGAGCAACAATGTGCGCTATATAGTTTATGTACATAGATTATTAATATGCCAATTTATATTATTAATATGTGTATGCCCGGGTATTTTATTATGTTGCATTGCTCAAAGCCAGGCCGTCATTGAGACCATACGTAGTTTATAAGAAATAAATGATAAATAATTATAAGAAATAAAAAAAAAACAGGAAATATAGCGACACCCCTTGACCCTCCACTCTTGATTCAAGACCTAGATCACCTTATATATAAAAAAAACATATATATTTTTGTATCCCATGCTTCTGTGTGCCATGCGTGGGAGCCACTGTGTCTTTATTCGCATTGTTCATTCACGTGGAGCAATTTAATTGCAGAAATTAGGTTAATTCACATTATTTTCTATGTCTTTAGGCCTCAAAGTTAGCCTAAACAGCGGTCTGTTCATCGCACTTTATGACCTTTTATAGCAAGCTGTTGCAAGCCTAGCTAGTGCTATTTTCTTCTTGTTAATCTAAATCTTTGTTTAAGCTGCTAGACAGGTTTTCTGTGTGAAAGTTGTGTAAGCTCATGCAACATGTGAACTGGAGAGAAAACACGTTTTTTGAAGACCTACTTGTTATAACAATTGTGCTGATGTATCACTCCAAACACGTTCTTTTTGTCATCGTACATAATTTATTTTACGTGTCTGAAATGCCAAAGCTGCAATGTTGAAATGTGTTTTAGTTTGAAGAAGCTGTAGCCGATGTAAAACGTAATAAAAAGTGAGAACATGTCTGTTGGATTGTTTTTCTCCCAGCCAGCAAGTCTTTTTACGGTATTGCAAGGTGCATTTGAAACATCACTTTTGGAATGACTCGCAAGGTTTTTAATGTGGTATTCAGGTTTGCATATGAATCCTATGCTGTTCGTCCAATCCCGAAACTAAAATGTTTCTCTATCGTTCATTATCCCGCACTTTTCTTGCAGACCATCGTCTGCGAACGAATAGTGCAGTTCCGATACCGAAACTAAAAAAGTTTCTCCCGCTTTCTCGACTCTCCGCTGTGTCTTTCATCACGTGCGTGTTACCATTTAATTTTCGGTGGAGGATTCTTTCGACGAGCCGTTCCAAAAGTAAAGCCCACGAATTATTGACTTAGCCTCCTCTTTATGAATATCGCGCAACGAGAGTGTATATTTTCACGCGCGGCGTGATAAATATAAGCGCACAAGCAGCGAAGCGAAAAACAGCAAAATGGTCGTGCCGCCGTTCTCCGTGAAGCTGCTTCCGTGAAATCTCTTCGCCTCTTCCCTCCATTAGGTGTTCCCTTCCCCACGGATAGGAGAGGTACGGAGAGGCTTAGCAATGTCGCCGTTACTTGGCGGCAACCGTGCTTGCCCGCGGCCGTTTCCCGATCACTGGGTAGAAACCCCACGGCGGCGGGCTTCATTTCGTCGACGGTGGTGCGCCAGCGAATGTTTGACCTGCCGGAGCAACGTCGGTTAGGCCTAAACCCGGGCCGTGATCGCTCGCGGGTGAAACTCCGTTAGGGTTAGCGAGTGCTTCCTGTCAAAAAAGTGTCTACGCGAGTGAGCGCTTGCTTCTTCCGTTGAGTGCGTGTGTTGTGGTGCAGCTTGTGCGGGGTGGCCAAGCAGCAGCAGTTGGTTCCCGTGCGCTGGGGAGTGCGTGTTGTGTGTGTGTGTTTGTCCTGCCATGGTGGCGGTGTTGTCCGATCGACGGCCCCGGATCTAAACTTCGGCTCGACCGTGGCACCCCGCGAGAAACACAGCATGGCGTACCGTCGCAAGACGGATACAGGGAACAGTCAGAGCGGTGGAGGAAGTGCCGCAGAGGAGAATCCCAACCAGATCGTGTGTCGGAAGGTAAGGTTCTTCCCCGTCTGCATTGCTGCTTCAGCCTGTCGTCTGCGTTGAAAGCCTTGTCAGGCTCACTGAATATTACATCATTTTCACTCCTTGCTATCGTGCAAATTCATCATGCACACACATTTTTTGGAAGCTCCTACAAAACATACTTAAATTTTACTTAAAAAAGAATATATGCACTAGAGTAAACGTTCAGTTGATGTTGGCTAGCTTCCCGACAATATCCAAAGTGCGGACGCGTGCACTATCTCAAACTGCGTTTTTAAAATAGCCGTTTCACATCATCTGCGTTCGGAGGAACGAGGCGTTTTTAACCATTTTTTCACGACCGTCCAGGACTGCATGCACCACTTCCTTGAGTTATTTTCGTAGTGATCGACCTTTCTCTTTCGGTATGTTGCAGACAACACGTTTTTTTTTTTTCCCTCGCATTTATCTTTTCTGCCTCTGTAACGTAAACATAAACCGTTTATATAACGCTCATGTGCTGTGTGCGACGTGATACATGTTTCACATGTTGCCCAGCTGCGTTGCGCCAGGTGCATAGCAAGTGATGAGTAGCCGTCAATCGTACAGTGTGGCATTGGACTTACATGAAAGTGCATGGAAGAAAAAAGAAAAACAAAAGCCGTCTTACTGTATTTCGCAAAACGTCAGATGCGGCTCTGACAGGTGTTACTTCTGGCTCAGTGAACTGCGGAGTTGGTGTGTTGCAGTGCCGCCTCGGCACCTGCGTCTCAAAGTTACGTTTACACAAAGCGAAGCGTGATTACATTAAGTAAAAGGAAGTGGCTTTGCAACCGGAAGAACTGATGCAGTTGCGTGCGTCATAAATGTCGTCCGCTAGTCCTTAACACCTGTAAAGCTGTCTTCACCGCAATATGTGTTTGTCTGCGGCGAAGTACCCTTTACAGGGACATCTTATTTTCGTTTTTAACTGTCACATTAGTTACTTTGCTTTGCGTGGCTGGTCTGGCCTTTGTTACCGAAGCCTTAATTTTAAATTTCTTAAATACAAAAATTTAAAAAGATATCACGTCTTAAATTACGGAGCTTTTATTGTAAATTTCTGAGAAGAAACGTATTGTCAAAAACTTTTTAACAGGAAGAGCACGCTACGGAAAAATATGCAATCGACGACATTTATTTGTTGGGAATTTTTGTCGCGTACTACAAGTAATTTTATCAAACTACGATTGAAAGACATTTAATTACTTAGATCGAACTCCGAAATTTACCAAGTCAACGTAATGTTGTTTTTAGCGGAAACCGAAAGCTCATGTCGGCTTTACTCCGTTTCATTAAAAATACATTCCCTACTACATTGGTAATAGTTATTTTTTAAAAAAAGTTACGCCGCCCTTAGTTCTGCGTCAAGAAGCGACGCGAGCGGGACATGAACCTCCCCTTCCAGTTTTCCTTTCAATGCTTCTGCAGATAACAGCAGCAAGGTTAAACGTCACAGTTATCTCAAAGTGTGAGAAGGAAATAGAGGGAGGCGGGTCGCATTTTTCTTCCGATGCATCTTGCATTAACCTAGCGAAGCACAGAACGCGACCGGCACTTCGCCCGTCGCCGAAACCATTATTTTCGCTTCTTTTCTTCTTCAAGGAATATCCCGGGATGGGGTAAATCGTAAATTCGAAAAATTCGCTTTCTGTTTATGACAAAAAGGAAAGGAAAGACGATAAGAGCGTTACGTTGACTTGGTAAATTTCGGAGCTCAGTTCAGGAATTAAATTTCGTTCATTTGAAATTTGATAAAATTACCTGTAGTGCATGGCAAAGGTTCCCTACAGATACATGTCTTTGACCGCATATTTTTCCGCAGCGTAGTTCTTCATTAAAATGTTTTTACACGGTTACTGAAACACCCTGTAGATTACCGTACTCCGCCGTAGGGCGCTATCCAGCGGCTCACGTAATCTGTGCCGCGATTTGCTAGATCAAAGTGTCGAGTTTCTTTTTTTTTTAATAACATTTTTCTCCATTTACTAAGAGGAAATTCGAATCTCACATCCACATGACAGGCAGATTAACGGCGTCGCGTATATTTATAGCAGACGACAAACGACCACAGTGAATGATTGATCGCCAAGCGATGCTTCTATGTCGTCTGCTTGTTGCGGAAATGAGGATGCGCATGCGTCAGATACATAGTCTGCAGATGCCGCCCTAAACTAACTAAACGAAACAAAAAGTGTTTCATAAAATCTCCATGCAAAGCTGAGCTACTTTGCCGCCCGGAGATCTAAGGTTACTTACGTCAAAGCAGAGAGAGAGAGAGAGAAAAAAAAGTGTGATTGCCGGAAGCGGGCGTGGCATGTACCACCTCCATTTCCCGGCATTCCGTTGCACCGGAAGCAGATAAAGCGGAAGTAGTAAAAAGGAAGGCCCCCAACGATGTCGCGTCTCATGTCCGGTGTTTTGAAAGACGCTTTCTTTGCAGGCCGTCCCGTTTATGACCGCCGTGTGTGTACATTGTAGTTTGAGATGAATATATACGCGTACTATGCCCTGTCTTTTCTTTTTGCTTCTTTTCGTTGATGCATCGTGTGCGGATAGCGAAGGCGGCTGTGTGCATGGTAGTCTTGTTTATGTAAGGGTGAAGTAGAGGTGGTGGGCTGCGTTACGGTGCTCCTTTCGTGTTTCTTTCATGCCGTAACACTTCCGCTGAAGTTTGTCGGAGTCTGCGACTCCGATTCTCGGTCGACCCAAAAATATATATATAAACAAAAAGAAGGAAAAGTCCAACATTGTAGGGGACAATGAAAGAAAGATTGAACAAAAATAGGGGTGAGGATGTCGTCCTTAATAGTTGGCATGCGAGCGAACGACCTGATGTACGTTGAATACGAAGGCTGTCCATAATGGTCTTAAATCGTCCTCATGAATCCGATGCTGTTTATCTTCTACTCCCCTCTATTATTATTTTTTTTATTCTTTTATTTTTTTTTGCAGTGCAACGAGAGCTCGCTTTATTCTGGCGTGTAACCGCCTTCTTTCTTTCTTGTTTCTCTTCTTTTCTTTCTTTTCTCTTTTTTTCTTTTTTTGCAGGTACCTATGCTGAAAACGGTGACAGCTCGGCTGATAGAAAGGCGTTATAGATGAAAGCACTCTGTGCTGATTCTTTTTCCTGCGTTCGGGGATTTTGAGCACTATAGGATTAAATATTTGGACTCGCCTTATATGATAGTGACGAAATATTTGAAAGGGGCCACGTCAGAAAAGAATATACACAGTGTATATGAAGTACGAGAGCTTTCGTCTTTGGAAGTTTCTGCTTTAGTCTGGCGTATAACCGCCTTTGATGTTGGAGGCGTGCTACCCACGCTACTTTCGTGTTTTTAACGCCTGATTAGCTGAAACCACGACCTACTAGATTATAACGACCATGTCATAAGCGGAAAGCCTTATGAGGAACCCGGTTTAGGTTTAGGTTTAGGTTTAGGTTTAGGGTTGCCTATTCCCTTGCCTATTCCCTACCCGTCCGCACGATCCGCTAGGGGCGCTACTCATCGGCCCGCGAAGTCTACATCGTGATTGGACAATGGAAATTTGAATTTTGAACGCGCAGAAGAGGACGTACGACTACCGTAGCAGACGACAGCAACAGCTCCTATGAAAACGCGGAGAATGATGATGATGATCAACTTTAGAAAGAAGCATCTCTCGTGGGACGTCAACCACTAGCACAAAAATACTAAGGTAAGTTGAAGTACAAAGTATTGCAGAAATTGAGGAAGCAATAACGGGGCCGATGAGTGGCGCCACCGCTAGCTTCCAAATGCGGTGCTGGGAAGGGGTGCCTATGACATGGTCTTTATAATCTAGTAGGTCGTGGCTGAAACACACGTTCGTCGTGGTCGTGTTTCATATGGAGCAGGATAGAAGAGTCAGAAAAGCTGTAAGGATAACGCAGTCGGTTCGAGCGTCCTTGCGTCAGACTTCCAAGATGAGAGATCGTCACTTTCGGGTAATTAATTGACAAAATAATTTTGTTCGATGAAACGCAGGAAAAATAAAACGATTCGAAATATACCGTCTTCAAGGATCCTTGAGCCAGGTGCGGTTCAAGGGTCCCTTCCTGCTTCAGTCCCGCAACTGTCTCCCACTGTGCAATACGACTGTCTTCACCTACACTCTAAGAAGAAAAAAAAAGGAGTAAAACGGGGAGTCATTGCAGCTTCTACTCCTCTAGATTGCAATTACTCCCCATTTTAGTCCCCTAACCCCACATTTAGTCCCGACATTTACTCCCCAGGACTGCAAATTGTCATTGAACTTCGCGAATGGTCTCCTGAATGCAACAGTCTACGTCAGTATGCGCCCTTGGTCAATTTGAACGACATAAGGCTGTATAACTCAGCCAACGTAGCAATTTTCCAGCCACACAGAGTAAGAAACAGTTAGCGCATCTTTCTTCGCCAATTGTGCCCTATGTATGGCGCAAGATTTTATATCACGCGATATATCACGGTTGACGGTTTGCTTCAAAGTATCTTCATGCATGCGCACGAATTATGTACTTGGGACTCTTACAACAGCGCGTGAAATGCAGTCTCCACTCTGTGACATTCATTTACTTCCGTGCATTTACTCCCGAAAGGGACTATTTTTTGTGGCAATGCATTTAGTCCCCAAAAGGAGTAAAAGTACTCTTTTTTTTTTTCTTAGAGTGTATAAGGATATATTCCACAAACTCAACAACATTGTCACACACTCTTCCGCTCTGTTTGACGCCCACTCGAGTCACTCAGGGGCTGCTCGAAGGTGGTTTAGCGCGCGCTTCGAGAATAAAAAAGAGTACCCTAAGACGAAGCGTATTAGGGTCCAGCGCGGAGCGAGAATACGCTGGAAAAAGGGGACCCCTCGAAGTGCACCATAGGCTCTAGGGGTTCCTGAGGGAGCTGGTTGAGGAAGTTTCTAGAAAGTATGTATGTTCTTGTTCTTTATGAGGTGAAGGAGAAGCTAGCCAAGACCGCTCAGCTACGTTCTCCGTTCTCTCTCTCGCCTCATTGGAGGAGTTACTTGTTGTGACGTCACGGCCGAATGAGTTTCATTAGCCCTTTTTGCTGTTTTACCCTTCAGATGGAGCACATCGTGGAGCGCATGCAGGATGAACAGGCCGGCGTGCCCGTGCGTACGGTCAAGAGCTTCATGTCTAAGATACCGAGCGTGTTCACGGGTGCCGACCTCATCACGTGGATGATGAAGAACCTGGACGTGGAGGATCAGACGGAGGCTCTTCACCTGTCCCATCTGATGGCGTCGCACGGATACTTCTTCCCTATCGATGACCACATGCTCACTGTCAAGGCGGATGGGACCTTCTACAGGTTCCAGGTAAATGATTTCTTCTTTCGGACATTGTTCTCGTGCTGCACGAATACACCTCTCCCTGTTTGTAAGCGCCACCAACTTGGTAGAGTTGAACTACGTTCGAAGCTAGGGGGGCGGACAAGGTCGCGCCCGAAAGCCACGGTCTTGAGGGGATTACGATGGTCCCTGCAAGTTTCCTACTTTTCTTTCAATAGGAAGCAGCCAACAAGTGCCCATTCGTGGAACCTAGCCCTCCCCTTCCGATTTGTTTCGGTTTCAGTCTGTCTGCCAACGTCATGATGACGTTTCTCGCGTAAAAAAGAATATGCTTAAAGGAAGACTCCGGGACAATTCGAAATTCTTATAGCGACTCTGTAAATAAGTTCGGTACACTCTTCGGAAATGAGAAACAAAGTTGGTTTGGTGGGCGGGAACTCGTTAGTTTGCCAAAAGATCTGGGAACCTTATACCGAAACCGAAACTCCTGAATGCTGCTCTCTCCAGCCGCCTGGACCCTGCGTGACGTCACAGGTATAGTCTCGTGCAGGCTGTCGGCTGTTTACTTTTGTAAAGTGTACCACGTGGGGATGAGAAACTGTGTCCACTGACTGAAACGTCATACTGTTACTTCGACACGTTTTTGGTACGGAGTCTCCCTTTAACGTGAACCACAGTTGTAAAGCCAGGACGGCGTCGAAAAAAAAAAAATATATATATATATATATATAAACTACAAAATCGGTAAGTATCGGGCAAATCCGGGATTTATCCATGAGAGAGACAGACCCTATTAGTGATTGTCGAAACCTCTACCGCACGCGAATCACTCCTCGCTGACAGAGATTTCCTCCCTTGCCTCCTTACCGCACGTGCCTTAATCGGTAGGACAAAAGAGCGTCATTTCACTGAGCCATGATCTCGCTCCAGCGAGCACGAGAGAGATAAGGGTGGCTGTTTCTTCTTCCGCTTACTTCTAATCCTTTCGCCCCCTCCCCCCCCTCCTCCCCTTGTGAGTGCTGCGAAGGAAGCAAGAAGGATGTCCTCATCTGCTTCATTGGTGCGCTCGTTAGGGATAAGCACTTGCGGTAAGAGCCCTATAGGCCTAGCTACTTTCGGAACCGCGCAGAGAGACTGGCTCTCCCAAGTTTCAGTAGGAGGGTGTCAAGTTGGGACCACATATCATATGAATGTTGTCCGAGGGTTATTCTCGTTTGAGGCTGAAACGCATGGAGCGTTTTTTTTTTTTTTTTTTCGACGGCTTCAGGGCTAGCGCGCGCGCGCTCGGCGTGCGACCTATAGGAAAAACCAGTTTTCCAACGCGCGCGGAGAGTGGGACGTCGGAGCCTGTCGACTATACGAAGCGATATTCGCGCGCGTCTCGCGTCGCGTCGCGTCGCACGTCTGTGAAATGTGAAAAGCCTGAGTATGGGCCCAAGCAGAGGGAGAAAACGAACAAACGACTCAAATCAGCAAACGTGTAATTTTCACGTAGCAACTCGCTTACATATAAACGTGACTCGTGAAAAGAAGAGGAGGAAAATGGGTTAAAAACGCCAATCAACCTGCGACAGAAAGGAACCAGGTCAAGCGAAAGTAGGGAAGCTATGTCGCAGAAGGCGTCCGTCGGCTGGATGAATAGACACCGGTTGCGACACAAGCACTCTAGCGCTTGGTGTCTGTGTCTCCTCTCCTCTGGCTCGTCTACACGCCAATTTTAGTCTTTTTAGTCCAATTTTAGTCATTTTTAGTCCAATCTTAGACTTTTTAGTCCAATTTTAGTCATTTTTAGTCCAATCTTAGTCTTTTTAGTCCAATTTTAGTCTTTTTTAGTCCAATCTTAGACTTTTTTAGTCAAATTTTAGTCATCTTTAGTCAGATTTTAGTCATTTTTAGTCCAATCTTAGACTTTTTTAGTCCAATTTTAGTCATTTTTAGTCCAATTTTAGTCATTTTTAGTCCAATATTAGTCATGTACCAACCAGTCCAGCATTCTACGCTTCTCACTCCATAGTCGTGTTCTCTCTTCCACGCCGTTCCACCATTCCAACCAGTGATTTCCACCATGACTTCCATTTCCATCGTCGGACTCTCGAGGCAACGAAATATTAATTCTTCAAGTATCCAGGCTTCAAGTATCCAACGGCGAGTGTCCGTTGTGGGACACTCGCCAGATCGCTCGCCCTAGACACGGTCCCATGCGTTTCGGGCAGTCGTAAACGCGCGATCCCTCACCGCGCGAGCAAGGACGCCGCGTGTGCCCATTGGTTCTCGTAAGCACGTGACCGCGGCCTCCCCATTGGCAGAGGTGCCTTCGGTGGTGTCAGAGCCGGACGAGTTTCGGTATTCCTGATGCCCGCGATTTTTTACGAGTCTTTTTGTTCCCCTTTCCTGTAAAACTTGGAATGCAGTTTCTCATTGGTACAAATAATCGTCTCTTATATTTATCTGGCATAGCTGTGGAAAAAAAGAGAAAAACCCGACTTGTGTACGTTCCTTGAAGCTATGCGGGGTTTACTCGCATGACGTCATTCGCGAGGGAGCGCCACTGTAGCTACGGGATTTGCCTCCATGATGTAGGTCCTGACTATAGTCCTGACCGTCCCCACTGTTAATTCAGTGTTATTAAATTCTTGCAATACTATGCAATACTATGCAATACTTGTTCTATGTAATATTATTTGTGCAATATCCCTTTCGTTTAACTTCCATATAACTTTCATAATTTCGACGTTAACAGTCTTCCAAATAGCATATTGCAGCCGAACGAAATTATGGCTGCGGTCTCTTATTTTCTAAGATACAGTCAAACTCCTTTACAACGAAACTCAGGGGACCGCAAAAAAAATTCGCAGTAAAGGTATTTTCGTTAAAAAGGATGTCTATTATTGGACCTACAGGCTCCAGCGGGACCGCAAAAAAATTTGCTGTAGTGGTATTTTCGTTAAAAAGGTGTTCGCTATAAAGGAGTTTGACTGTAGCGCCCTCTAGAGGGGTGACGTCACTGAGCAGACTGCTGGAGGTTGCTATGTACCCATTACTGCATGTACCACTGCACCTATATGTCGCATCTCGGCGTAGTATCAAAGAGAACGCCACCCGTGGCCGTAACCTTTCTGAGATGTCTCCCCATCAATCAGACACCGGCTGACGATACACCTGAAGCGATCCATCATTTGGGGGGCAGAAAATAGCAGCGGGCACAGTTTCGAGAGCAGAACCACTTTGTCATCCTCTCGCAGACAATCACCCGCAGTAATTTTACGCGTGTGCATTGTGGGTTTAGTTCACCCCGGAAATCATGGCTCCATTGGTAAGATGAAGTGTTTTGTACATTAGACTCACACTGTTGAAAACTGAGCCTTCGTTTATTTCTTATTTGTTCTTTTTTTTTTCAGACTCCTTACTTCTGGCCTTCAAACTGCTGGGAACCTGAGAATACTGACTACGGTAAGAACGCTGCGTACTGATGTAAACTGGTACTAAAAGCCCTAGCGGAAAAGAAAGAAATAAAGAAAAGAAAACACCTTTGTACAAAAGCCGAGAACGTAGAATTTGCTATATTGGTGCTTGCTACACGAATTTTGCATTATTGTATTTACTGCAGTGCACGGTATGTAAGGTATGCGCTTTGTAGCTGTCAGTAACTTTTAACCTTCCTCTACTGATGTTCAACGTAACTTGTAAGGTCTTAACGCATTACGTTTTCTTGTTTTACTGTCTTGTGCAGCTGTGTACCTGTGTAAACGAACAATGCAGAACAAAACGCGACTGGAACTCGCGGACTACGAGGCAGAAAACCTGGCTCGCCTCCAGAAGATGTTCTCTCGCAAATGGGAATTCATTTTCATGCAGGCGGAGGCGCAAGCTAAGTAAGTTTTTATTCCTGTAATTTTCGATTATGAGCCCGGATAAAACGATTTCCAGCTTGATACGATTTTCCTTCGCGTCACGAAACTAAGTAACTCCCGTTGTGTTCCTTTCCGTTTATTGTGTACGTAAAAATTCGATGACACGATCCCGGATAAAACGATCTCCCGCTTTATACGGTTTAAATTCCGTGTTCCGCGAGTAGTGTCTCGCTTGTCGTGCTTTCCAGCTAACGATTTTCCTTTGTGTCACATAACTATAAGTAATTGTCGTTGTGCTCCTCTCCGTTTCTTTTTGTTTGCGTGAAAATTCGGTGACACGATCCCGGATAAAACGATTTCCCGCTTTATACGGTTCAAATTCCGTGTCCGGCGAGCAGTGTCTCTCTCCTGGTGCTTTCCCGCTTCATACAATTTCCTTGATAATACGACTTCCCCTTTCGTTAACGCAAAAACAGTGACATATGAATGACGTATTTAGTCGCCAAATACCCACAGTCACATTTTCATAAATGTTGCGTTCACAGTCACGTAAATGTTGACGTTTGCCATGACGTATCACCAGGATCTGTCCAATCTGTTCTTTAACTTGCACATAATGGGCGTTATCGTTATTTTTTTAAGTTAATTGGCGCGATCTGGTCGTCACGTGACGGCCTTCGCGCGAGAGTTCGTGGCGAATCAATTTAAAAGTGATGCATTTATCGCTCGCTACCGGAAGTATCGACATATAAATGATCTGTGTCCAAAATGCAGTGCGGTCGTCTGGCGCACTGTCGTCTATGGGTCGATATATGGTAGGGCATCCCTATGCACTTGCCCCACGCTCTTTCCTCTTATCCTCAGGAGGCCTCCCCTTCTTTTCTCCACTTTTTGAAAGAGGCGCAGCATGCCTTCGCAAGTTCCGATCTCGGGAAAAGTAGGTGACGTCGTCTCGAGCGTCGAGCGCGAACGTTGGTGTCCTAGCAACGACGTATACGCATCTTCCCGATTACCCAGTTAACGTTGCAGGATGGCCGCCTGTCAGCAAATGGTGTCACTTGTCTTGCGGGGGCAGGTTTCTACGTCATACTTCTAAAAACAGTAATTTCATATACGAGGGCGTTCTGAAAAATTCACGGACCGATCCACGTCCAGATATATGAACGCGGTCTCCTCATCGTAGACACAAAGAGCGAGACGAAGAAGAAGAGAAATTGTAGGTTTTTAACGCGAGACATCCATTTTTGCTCGGGCTATTAACAGTGCAACGTGCAACATGTCGCCACACTGGGCAGGCACAGCTTACGTGTAGCATCGCGGCACCATTATTTTTTTTTTCGAAGGTTGAGCCTCTAGCTGTCATGAAGTTTCTGTTCATGCAGAAGCAAACTCCAAGGGCACCCAGCGTACGCGTGCACGATGCAAACATTAAAGCGACGAGTGCCCATCATACTCAATCGTGAGGAAGTGACGTGCCAACTTGCAGCGTGGAGACTTTGACAAGGTCCGGGAGACCTCCAACGGCGCCAACGCCCGAAATTGTTGATTGGCATCGAAAGAAAAACGGTGCGGGCGAAGCTATACGGAAAGGAGTTCTCATTGTGTAGGACAATTCACCGGCTCACAAAGCGGACAAGACAATGCAGGTTTGCGATTTGAATGCATATTGAACATCCGCCGTACTCGCGTACTCGGATCTTGCCGCATCGGACTATTTGTCGTTCCGAAACCCGAAATAAGTTAGAAAAAGTGAAAGAGATTCTCCGAGAATTCGGAGGTGGTAGGAGCAGCCGCATATTTCGGAGTGCATACGTCGGATTTTTTTTTTTTTTTTTCAAGTGTTAAAGAAGGAAGCTTCAGGAGCGATGTGCCAAGTGCGTTGAACTTGGAGGTGAATATGTTGAATTGTAATAAGGGGAGAAACTGATGTTCTGAGGCTGGAACAGCATAGAAGGGACAGATACAAACAAAGCCTCAAATGCCTAAGAAATCAACGATGAAAGATGAAAGTCGCTGAATAGGTTAGCCGGCTGTAGGGATCGAACCCACATCCAGAAGATGTGGGTTCGATCCCTACAGCTGGCTAACCTTTTCAGCGACTTTCATCTTTCATCGTTGTAATAAGGGTTTATGACCCTTGGCCGCGTTTTTAACTTTTCAGTCCCCCCACCCCCCTTTACCCGTACAATTTAGAGAAAGAATGTTTCGCGAGAATACAATGTGAGAAATGTACCTATGTCACCATGTTATAAATTGAGTAGGATTTCGGAAGAAAGAAAATGAGAGGACACTTTAACTGATGAACGAAGTCGAAATAGCTACAAGTTCGTCTCCAGCAGATACGCTGACTTGATAGCGGTGTACTTTTTAAGGCATGGGCCATCCTGTTGTAGACGTATGTATTCGTTCATGAAATAAATTATTGTTATTACTATTACTAATACACACAATGTCTCAATGGTTCTCTTTCGATTCTAAACCTCAGTATATTTTGAGTTTAGCTGATGACACATCTGAAATCTTGTTTTTCTTTTTCAGGGTTGATAAAAAGAGAGATAAACTAGAGAGAAAGGTTCTAGACAGTCAAGAACGGGCGTTCTGGGATGTACATAGGCCAGTGGTAAGCGCCATCATTAGCACACCTATACCCATGTACTGATAAACTGATAAGCACCTCTATGTCGCTGACAAACCATCGCAGTTTCCAGTTTCCCTGTACGTTCCCAGGTGCATGGTAATAATTACACAGAGAGTGGATTTCTCTTTCAGCCTGGCTGTGTAAATACGACAGAAATTGATATCAAGAAAGCTTGCCGTATGAACAAACCAATCAAAAGTGCAAAGGTAGGTGAGAGATATATATGAGAGAGAATTATTACATATACAGAGAGAATGAGAGAATATGTCGAATATGAGAGAGAGTTATTACAGTCGCCGGCCGACTATTCGGAATTCTACGAGTCGTAAAATTGCCTCGAATTTTCAGTAAAACGCAGAAATTGACACTTTCCCAAAGCCGATATTCGAAACAGCCAAAGCAGCTTCAAAAGTTGTGTTAGCAACAGCCGCATTAACGTACTGAAAACGAAACTCTTCCTCGGAAAAGTGGAACGAAATCGTTAATGTAAGACTACAGCGAGTTGTACGGTGCCAAGGATGTCCGAAAAATCCAAGTCTGAAATTTCGGAGTCCGAAAAATCGGTTGGCGCCTCTACGGTTTCGTACGATTACATAAAGTCCTAACTGTCTTTCATTGAGACCTTTTTGTTTTCTTTCCAGCACATGCAGTGCGCAGTACCTGGTGGACGAATTAGTCCTAGCGTCTCCGAAGGCGATCTCAGTGCTCCTCCTGAGCCATTAAAACAGGAGGTGAGGCCAACGCTAATGCAAATCATATCTCGAGTTCATTGTGTACCAAGGAAGGCCCGTTCGCTGCTTGTAGTCATGTTAGTAGTAGTTAGTAACCGCAACCAAGCTCTTAGGACCATATAGTCATGGAAACAAGTCGCCCCCAAGTCGCCACATGACGTCGTCTGCCCACGTGACGCGAAGAAGGAGAGGGTGCCGAGCGTGGCCTTCTTTAGGTTAGGTGTCGTTGGCTGTGTACGCACGGCTCTGACGGCTCTGACGTACAGTTGCATCATGCATGGCTGATGATAACATGATGCCGTACATAAGCACGTGTAGTAGTATGTAATGAATATAAGAACCACGTAACGAAATATGATATGATGACAATATATAGTGCTTAACCAGCATTAAAAATCTGGAAGGAGCAATTAAATGACATTTAGTATTTCTGGAAACCCTGTTTCATTAATCGAGCAGCCAAACAGGGAGCTATAAATGCAAAATATTTTCGTCGAACGGTGCCACGTCATTGCTACAAAAACGCCCTCAAAAACAAGCCACGAGATACACGGCGTGATCTTGGAGGCACGATCTCCTGGCATGACGTAATCAGATCGCAGTGACGTAGCATCAGCGTATGGCAGGCAGTCGCGAGGTCTCGTTTCGCCTATAGAGTCACTATAGCCCATATTTAGTGACTCTTAGTTTCCCCGACTCAAAATTCGTCCGCTAGAGGGACACGACGCGGCGCTACTTGCGAGGTACTCCATACGTCACGGAGTGACGTCAAGGGTACTCCAGGAGATGAGAGTTTTCTGAGGGCGCGCACAGCTCTTTCCCGCGCTACAGGTAGGTTATGATCATGGTTCTTTTGCAAGAGCGCGCACTACCCGTTGCATAATACGCCGCAGTCAAACGAAAAAATTGATGGACGGGGCCCCCTTCCACTGCTCCTATAAGGTACAATCGTCGTCAACAGAGCAGTGTCTGGCGTTTTATTTATTTATTTTTGCACCAAGGGCCAACATGATCTTATTGATGGCAAAGTATTCTGCATGAACAGAAGTCTGCAGCAAATGTGTCTTGCTTTCTTTCAGATTGAAACTCTGAAAAGTCGGCTAGACAGACGGAATGTCAAAATCTCCAAAGTGGCAGAATCGTGAGTCCGCACTATTGCTTAGAAATTGAATATATCTGATACTCTCCTGTGCGCGGGAATCGCTATAAGCGGTTCGCGTGCTTCAATAGGTGTTCCCCGCTCAACGGATTGCGCATTCCTTGCTCGCTATAGGGTTTGTTCACATGACGTCATCCGCAGGAGACCGCCACTCTCGCTGGCGGGCAGATGTGCTGCATTCGGCCGCCATATTGTAGGTCCCATCCAAACCGTTACCCATATCGTACTCACCGTATATTTGGGAAGGGAGTTGCCTCAGGACAGAAGCCGCCGATATTTCGAACAGAGACTGTTCTTCTTCGCCCAGAAGAAGAACAGTCTCTGTTCGAAATATCGGCGGCTTCTGTCCTGAGGCAACTCCCTTCCTACATTCTACCGGTTCGCTGGATTTCTACCCATCTATCACCGTATATTTGGTGTTTCAAAGTTATTGCGCTGTGTGATTTATAGCATATCCAAACAATTTCCATGTTTCCGACGTTAATAGTCATCCAAAACGCGTATGGCAACGAACAAGACGGGAACATAATTTTGAGGAACCTACAGTATGGCGGCGAGGTGACGTCAGTGAATAAACCCTTCGGCGGTTGATCCGCCTTTTCTGTTCAACAAGCTGCTGAGGAGCTTAATTCGTGGTCTAAACTAAAAGTTTTGCCATTTTGAAATAATGGCAGTTGATATAACCTGATAGCGTGTGTCTTTGTATTATTGCTATGTTGATACGCACATACATACCAGCGTTCCGAACACTGATTGTGATATTACTGATATCGATTGTTGAACTCATCTCATTTTGTTTTCAGATTTATCAACTACTTTGAGCAGTATCAGGAGTACGACCCATTCTTGTGTACACCCGAACCCTCCAATCCCTGGATATCTGACAGCACAGACTTCTGGGAAATGGAGAAACAGACGTAAGGACATGACACTGTCACTCTTTATCACTTCACTGTACCTTCTATCGCTTCACACGGCAAACTGAGCTAGAACCGTTTATAACGATGACACGTATAGCACGGTAAAGCAGGATCATTATGAGAAGTGCTGTTGCATTCACCCAGACGACCTCGTTTCGCTGCCCGTATGGCATTTTAGGAATGCCTTGTGCCAGGTTTGGGTTCTGTGCTTTTCACAAAATTTCAGGATTGACTGTTACTTTTTAATCTGTATTCAATACTACACCTGTTTCAGTCCACTGGTTCATTGGAACAAAGATTTCTGTGTGAGAGGAGCTTCATCGTAATGCGGGTGTTCGCTTTATGTCGAAGGTCGTTATAAACAAGTTACATAAACTGTGTAGGGATCGAAACGACCCTCCCGCTAAATGATCGTATTATCCAGAAAATCGGACGCTGCAGAACATTACAAAGGTGCCGCTACGTGGACGGAACATGAGAACGAAGAAATGTGTCACGTGGGAAATTGTGTAATCCGAGATTGCACCGTCCAAGTTTTATGCTAATTCTGTTGTGTCTATCGAACGCAGACGTCCCGTGCACTGAAAAGCTTGTTTCTTTGAGTATAGGATGTAGAACAAAGACTGGTTTTGTAACTTTCAGGAAGGACATTCCAGCGCGTCGAGTGCGTCGGTGGGCGTTCTCGCTAAAGGAGCTCTTCCGCGACCCAGCGGGGCGAGAGCAATTCTTCCACTTCTTAGAAAAGGAGTTCAGCGCTGAGAATCTCAAGTGGGTAACAAATGCTGTTTTTTTTTTTTTTTTTGTGAGATGCGATGCTGTACGATGGAGCTCACTTTGTAAGCTCAAACGGTTTATCTCAAGCTAGTTAGCATTTGCTAGAGGGAGATGTTTGGAATGTCATGCTTGCACTTGAGATTAAATGAATCTGGACTATATTGTGCTACACGTGCGGCCATATTTCCACGGAAAAGCTCCGCATTAATCATCTCAAATAAAGTTCTTGTTGTTCTACGGAAAAGATCACTGTATCCGGTACATCGCTGTATGCGGTACGTCGCTGTACGCGGGGGCAGTACCCTAGCTATAACAATGTTGTGGGAGGGGTTCTGTGGGAACTGTATACACATGGAGGAGGATTTCACCCACTTTTACCCTTTCCCAAGCGCACGGCCAAACGTACGAGTTCGGGGGAGGGGGAAACCCCTGTGGCTACGCCCCTAATGGCGCGGTGACTGTAAGCGGGCGCCATAGTCAAACGCGTGTTCCGTGCCTTTTTCGGATTGTCGGGTCTTCGTCGCAACCTCGTCAAACGGAAAGGGTGGATCTTGGGGAGGGGCTAAATTAGCCCCTCAGGGTGGGCTATGTATCTCACCATTTTCCTCTTTTTTTTTTTTTTGTACCAGCCGAATTAACAGCTGTCATTATTTTGAGAGTCGCTAGAGTCGCTAACCGATTTTTCGGACTTGTACAAGCCATAGAGTCAGTCCGAATTATCGAGCACTTGGAATTTTTCGTCAATGGGAAGGATGGACCTTTCCCACAGAGTCGTTTACACCAACGTCGACGTCGTAGCTAGTAGTCTAGACTACCGACGTAATGGAAAGAAGAAAAGCAAAGAAACTGAAAGCATGAACGTTAGCTTTTTTTTCGGAAGCCAGCGTTGAGAGCCTCGCAAGCCGTGAACATTGTTTTTCAGTGCCTGCCCTGGCAACCTAGTACATGAATGTGACATGAAGCAGGTTATATAACAGCTTATCTTCTTTTAGATTCTGGGACGCAGTTCAGGAGCTGAAGCAAGTGCATTCTAAAGACGTTCCGATCAAAGTACAAGAAATATGGAAGTAAGTGTCCTAGCCTAACCACGCTTCGATTTAGAGTTTGGACCACGACCTACTACAGCTAGGTTTTCCCGCCGATTTTAATCCAAGCGCCATCGAAATTAATCCATGTGCCATGCAAACTTTATGGGGCATGGATTAATTTAGCTGACACTTGGATTAAAATCGCCCGGAAAACCTGTAGATTATAACGACCATGTCATAGGCACCCCTTCCCAGCGCCGCACTTGGGAGCTAGCGGTGGCGCTACTCATCGTCCCAGTTATTGCTTCCTCAACTTCTACATTACTTTGTACTTCAGCTTACCTTAGTATTTCTGTACAAGCGGTGGATATTCCACAGATATGTTTCATTCTGAGGTCGATTATCATCATCATTCTACGCGTTTTCATAGGAGCTGTTGCTGTCGACTGCTACGGTAGTCGTACATACGCGTTCTGCGCGTTCAGAATTCAAATTTCCATTGTCCAGTCGTGATGCAGATCTCGCGGGCCGATGAGTAGCGCCCCCCTAGCGGACCGTGCGGACGGGTTCCTCATATGGGGTTGCCGATTATGACATGGTCGCTATAATCTAGTAGGTCGTGGTTTGGACTAATGGACTATTTGTTCGGGACTATATTATATCTAAAAGTTCCTCTCGTTTTTCCTTTTGCAGCGAGTACTTAGCGCAGGATGCTAACTGCCCCATCAACATCGACTCGAGGAGTTATGAAATCACCAAACGCAACATGGAGTGCCCCGACCGGTGGACTTTCGAAGAGGCAGCCGTGAGTGCAATTATTATTATTATTATTATTATTAATGTTAACGAATACATTGGCAACAATTCATGAGCAGTATTCTTTCACACTGTTGCTCGTAGGCGATCCTACATTCCTCGTTATTTATTTAATAGCAGTCGAGCCCGGTTGTAACGATATTGACGGGAACGCGAAATCCGATCGTTATATAACAGTATCGTTATACGTGGTGTTATTTTTATTCGTTAAAGAATTTTTATTAAAAAAGCTAGCAGAGCAAAATAGATGCCGTTTTCGCAGTTGAGTTGTATGGCCAGGCGAACATTCTCTCGAAGAAAGTATGTAACTACAAGATCGCTAATTTCCTAAAATTAATGAGTAACTCTTCAATTAGGGGTTTTCGCGCAAAAGCGAGATAACAGAACGGGAGGTATTCCTCGTTGAAAGCCATTCCAGGTTTAAAAAACCCTTAGACACGCACGTGTGTTGAAATATCCATCGCTGAATTTCGCTATGCAAATGAACCGAAACAGGAACTAAGCACTTTTCGAGGGCAGAAAGGCGAGGAAATGGAGCTGATTGGTGTAGGAGCTAATCTGTTGGCCAGATAGGCCGCTTTCCGACCCAGATAAGGCGCATAAGGCAGATTTCTGCGCTCGCAAAGTGCGTAGTTCTAGTTTCGGCTCATTTGCATAGCGAAATTCAGCGATTGATATTTCAGGACAAGTGCGCGTCTAGGGGGTTTTTAAACATGGAATGTCTTTCAACGAGGAATATCTCTCGTTCTGTTATCTCGCTTTTGCGTGAAATCCGTTAATTAGAGAGTTCATTAATTAACTATAGTTAATTAGTGATTTTGTAGTTACATACTTTCTTCGAGATAATGTTCACTTGGCCATAAACTCAACTGCAAAAACGGCATTTATTTTGCTTGCTAGAGTATTATTATTATCATTAATATTTTTTTTTAATTTCGTGTTAGCGCCGCGAAGCAACTGTGGCTATGAGCGGCGTATAGACGTGGACAGATGGAGAGAGGACAGCAGGAAGGAGTGGGGGACAGGGGGGTTAGTATGCGTCCTGGGCGGACTTCAAGGGGAACTGTGCCGACATTCGTCTAGAAAGTCTTCGGAAAACCCAGGGAAAACCTCAGCAGCACAGCCGGTGACAGGATTCGAACCCGTGTCACCTCCCAGTCTCGGCGTGGAAAGCGATCACTCTAACCACTATGCCACGGGAGCTGGTATATCATTAATATATATTATTATTATGTATCGATGACTCCGTCCATTGCTCGTCATCCAATGCAGTGGTTCATTCAGAATCGCAAACATGGGGGATGTAGCAAAAAATAGGGGGTGGGGGGTCATCCTTACAGCTATGTCGTAAAGATAAAAATTGGGGGTGTCGCCAAAAATGTGTGTATGGGGGGGTCTGGATATGCGACTGATCCAGTGCCGTCGTTATCGTCGTTTTCCTTACTGTCGGAACAATGTTGTCTATAGAGCGCGTCTCGACAACGGTAATTCGTCGACACGTGTTTGAGTGGCACCTCGCAACTGTCTGCCACCTCACATTATGAAAGGCACCATAGTTCGCAACGAGGTTTCGCACCGGTACAAAGTCCGTCAAGCATCGCGCAACTTCGAGTGGAGCCACGCCCCTTTCCTGACGCTTTCCGGAGCCAGCAGACGTCACCGTACGTAGGGTCGTAGCACCACACAGCTACCCAGAAAACACTTGAGGGCGAGAGACCGATGTGGAGAGGAGCGACCTCGCAGCTACTCCGTGGTCGCGAGCTCTCGCTTTCACTTGAATTCTCACGGACGCCATGGCTCTTGAAAGTGCCCCCTTTCTTTGTTTTCAATTAAGAAACCGAATCTTGCTACTCAATTTTCGCGCGTCTTACCGACCGCCGGGAGAATTCTGATTCTGAGGATTTCATGCGTTTACATGTACTGCAATGGGTGAGCTGACGGGAACCAGCAAATTGATCGTAATATCCGAGTTATCGCTATATCGAATATCGTAATAAACGGGTTCGTCCGTAATATTATTTGGATTAGTCGTAATCGAGCACTTTCCATTGTGTTAGGAGGTGGTGTTTGCTTTGGCTTCTCTGGGGTATGCTGCAGACATGCTATCAAACAATGCCGCCTGCTGTTTTCTGCAACTTTTCTCTTTTGTTAGAGTGTCATTTTTTTTTCACTGAGGGGACCGTAGTAGCGCTGGCGACACCCCTTCTTCCGCATTTATGTGATATCTTCTGGGGACAACAAAAGAGGGATTTATTTTTAATAGGGATCTGCCGTTCCCTATTACAAAAAGACCCCAGAAAGACTAGCTCCAGAATGAACGTTGGACTGGCCGCGGAGAGCGTGCTACTCATGCAGAACAATGCCGCTAGTGACACTGTACCACAGTTTCTTTCATTCTGTGCACAGCGTGTGTGTCACGAAAAGCATATAGTGCACACTGGTAGAGGCATTTTTTTTTCTCAAAATTCCCCCGCTAATACTATGGGCACACCATGGGAAAGAAGAATGTACAAATCGCAAATATTTTTTTCCTCGCAGCTCTCATGTGATGCGGGTTAACAAAATCAGCAGCTTCCTTTATTTTATTTTTATTTTTTTAGTGCCCACTCCTCCTTCCGTTCCAGACAAAGCCTGTGTGAAGATTGTTTTTTACGCAAATGTTCACTCGCAACATGGGGCACGTGTGGTTTTCGCTAAGATTCAGCCACACACACACACAAAAAAAAGCCAGTTCTTGCATGGAGGGTCTGTCCGCCCTGGGGGACGAAGAGCCGTAATTCTGTTGACGGGTGACATGTTTTCCTTCTAGGCACATCTATATCTTCTAATGAAGAATGATAGCTATCCGCGGTATCTACGTTCTAATATGTATAAGGAGTACCTAAATGGAACAAAAAAGAAGGTAAGTACGCATTTTACTCCCTGTGAGACTCTTTACGAGTGTAAGTACGAGCAAGAGAGAGACGGGCCGAATGTTTCGACTTGCTTCTTAACCTAAGCCCAGATGTTAATTTTCTGCCAAACACTCGCGGTTGAAGGCGGAATGATTCTCTCCACTGCTCGTTTCTCACTTAGATTTGATTAGATTAGATTACCACTTTTTGTATTACGAATAGTAGTCATTATTATGCGCAATACTCCAGCTGCAAATTGCTTGTATTGTGATATATTTGTGTTGCCTATAGAGTCACTAGATAAGCTTCGCTTCAGAGTATGGACACTGAGGTCCAAGGGAGAGCAGGAGCGCCATCTTGTTTCCGCACCGCACCGGTACCATCCCCATTTCAGGATCAAAGACGGCAAACATAATGCTCCCTGTGGGATACAGAAGCGTGTATGATTTTTGCGCGATAATCCATATATTGTCAACCACAACGTCCCGAGGATGTCAAGGTGAGCTCGAGACCGTCAACTGCTGCTTGCAAACGAAAGGAACATTTCATTCGCGCACGATAGATGGCATCATGCGCTAAAGTGCGCATGCGCGTGGGGAGCGTGGCGAGGAAAGAAGATGGCGCACGCTCGCTCTTGGAACTCAGTGTCGATACTCTGAAGCCTAGCTTATTTAGTGACTCCAGTGTTGCCTAGTATAGCATCGTTCTATTTGTAGTGATAATTGTGCACTAGACAAGTACTTGTGAGTACTGTCTTATATGTGTACGCGAGTACTACTATAGTCGTGTTCAACTTAAGAAGGAAAAGAAGTATAGTTCGTCAACTACATACGCCGTTGGAGCTAAGGAGACACAATAGTATGGCAGGAGAAATACTGCAGTGCCACATTGCGCCGTCAGTAAGGGAGCGCACTTTCTGCCGCAGCGTAGTGTCATGCGGCCAGTCTTAGCAGCCAATAGGGAAGCAGAGTGAGTATGATGGATTACATTATCTGGTGCACGGAGAGAGCGTGTCCTCTCTATGTCCAGCCATCCTATCTGCGGCGCAGTGATATTTTGAGAGCTGACGGACTCGATTTCTTTTCCTTCTTATAAGTTGAACACGACTACAGGTTGCTTACATAATCACAACAACATGTTGCTCTGACATTACCATGCTGCAGCATCACAAGTACGACACTATAAGATCAACAGAATGGTGCCTTATCACATCTCAAATATCACTGAATTAAACCAAGTCACCGCGCACAATTCATTCGATAATTACGCATGCCAGTATAGCACAGTACATCAGATTAATTATTGCTCACAGTGAGGCTAGGCTTAAATCATCGAAGCATAGCTGCCCTAACAGCAAAGGTAAAGTATGCAGTGAAATAATGAAAGAATAAATACAGGTATAACGCAAAAGTGACGCTGCACTTTTGCACAGAGCTCACTTCACCGTTGTCACCTCCACCCCAATGTCACCGACGTTACACCCGCGAAAAAAGAAAAAGAAAAATAAGATTGTGTGAATAGTTGAACTCAATTAATTGAATTGAAATGTGCAAGGGCTCTCCATTTAATGGCATTAAGTTTAAAGGGTTCACTTTGAATGTGTTTCCTTCCTTCAATTAATCTGTCGTAGACGAAAATAAAGGATAATGGTGCATTTTGCAAGCATAGAAGTGCGTTCAACATCACACAACCTTGCGTGCCTCAAGATGTCACGTTGAAGTCCTTTCCCAACACGCAAGTGATCTGCCAGTGTTTCCATGCACATTGACATGCACATCTCTGCAAATTGTGTCTGGACGTGTTTGTGCAAGAATTTGGCGGGTTCCAGAAAAAAGGGTCCCGGAAAAAAGGGTATAGGAAAGAATGGGCCCGGAAGAAATGGTCCCTGGCATGGGAGGACAAAAAAGGTCGACAAAAAAGGGGAAAAAAAGGGAAACCCGAAAAATGTGTTGGTTCCTTCTTAGGATCCCGCTATGGTTTAGTGAGCCTCGTTTTCGAGCCGATGTCCATACTTCAGCGAGTTGCGTTTTAGCGAAAAAAGGCGCGTTTTACTGTGAAGTTCCGGTTTTCGTATAGGGGAGGACACGCGGGCCAACAGCCGGTATATACGTATATAAACCGGCAATGTATGCCATTTCCAGTCCAGGCCACCCTCTTATTATTCGACAAGGTCTGCAGCTTTTTTTTGCATTTTCAACTGTGCTCCTCAGAAACCTAAACTATGGGTTTGTGCTCTGTGAAGGGCACAAAAAGGAGGATAATATTTTTCAATGCAAACTTCAAGTAGACCAAGTACCTATTTCCCGGCTAAAAAATGGTTTGAGCATCTGGTCTGCATTATGATTGGTGAGCACGTTTTACGGTTTCACTCAAGGCGATCATTCAACGAGAAAACCATTTGCTTCAAACGCGTTGGAGCTTTCCACTACCGATTATTCAGTCGTGCAGTTTTCCGTAGCAATCACCACAGTCACCGAAATAGAAGCGGTACAGATAAGGGTAACCCGTTTTGTTAATACCAAATGTTTCCGTTCTAGTTCTCCGTCTCTAATTTTACAATTACAAGAAAGTCTACATTTAAACGATGAGTGTAATTGTCTATCTTGATCTCTAAAGCTGAAGTATGTACCCGCGAAGGTCCGGTATCAGTTGTTGCACTGCTGCAGGTGTTAATATATACATTATAAATCAATGTATGCAAATGGGTTAACAGTTCATCTTGGATATAAGAGCCACCAGAAATTACCAAGACGCAGAAAAGCTTCCAGAGTGACACCTCGTCTTCTCTGGCGCATATACCCTCATCGAAGAAGGAAATGAAACCAAAACAAAAGTCACCGTGGAGCCATGTATTTCGCTAAAAACGTGGTTCTCAAAAACGATTTTCGCTGAGACGTAACAGGTCGCCATTTTCGCTGTGATAGTATACGCTGTGCAAGTGCGTCTCTGCGCATGAGAGGAGGCAGTGAGAGGGAAGAGGGAGGGTACCGCCGTAGCCAATGGGGCTCCCCGAGTGGAGTAACCGGGAGAGGAGATATGCGCAGAACGCTCGGTTACTTGCAGGGAGCGTATTTTCTAGAGATGGGGAGGAATCCAGAATTTTCCGAATCTGACTCCAAGGAAGGTTCTATGAATCAACGAATCTTGAATCTTTCAAATCCTTTCTTTAAAAAAAGGGTTTAGAAAGCCACGGAAAAAAACTTGTACTGAAGTGTCTTGAAGCGGAATATGATAACAAACAATATTTCAGTTTCAGAAGAAGATATATGCCCATATATAGTTCTTCTTGAACGTAATTTATTTAACGTGTTGCTCATTGACTATACAAGAAATACATAAATTCTCGAGTCCGAATTATTTCCATAAAACTAAGCCACTATATCAAAAGCAAAACCATGTTATACTTTCAAACTTGTAATGTAGCCGTTCTTGCCTGAACTCTTTTAGTCGAGAGCAATGTAAACAAACAAACGAGAAAACACGCGTCGGTCAATGAGGCTTTCGGCGGTCTCCGGAGGCGTCAATTTGAAAAAGAAACAAACAAACGTGGTTGGTGGATTCGCCAATTTGGGCACTGGGTTTCGGTTGGCACATCCCTAGTATTTTCTATCCGAGCGCACGTCTGCTCTCCTCGACAGCCAGCAAACAACTGACTGGGGCGCCGCGCCGCGGCAGCTACGCATGCGCGCGCGCTCCTAGCGCCCTCTGCGCCGCCCGCGGGTGGTTTCGGTTTCGCTCTCTGCTACGAGGCTCACTAACTTAGATTCCTCTAATGTTGAACTCCAATGGCAGATTCGGAGCGTTTCCAGAGCAACTTTCGTTGCTCCGCCGAGAGCAAGTCTGTTCGATTGGCAGATTGGGAACAGTTCTGGGGTCTTCCAATGGGAGCTTCGGAGCGACATTCGAGCCAAGGTCGCTCCAGACTGCTCCGCCAAAATAGGCAGATTCAACCGGAACTCTACGTGACGTGTCACTTGTCGCTCGTGCTACCTATTTCCTGTCTCTGCTTCGGCAACATGGCCGCTTCCCGACGCGTCTTCGCCGTGACTAGTATTTCGCGTCGTACGTTAGCAATTTCCTTTCTTGAAGAAAGCAATAAGCCAGACATCACCAGGGCAACGTTAGGAGATTAGGAGGACCTTGATGTTGCAAAACATGGCGTTGTATCGGAACATGAGTACAATCTTCTTCTTCTTCTTCCTCCGTCTCTGGCCGCCATCCACCAAGGAAGATTGGCCAGGGCTAAACTCCAAGTTGGGCGCAAGTGTTCCAGTCGCAGATTCGGACCACTTGCTCTAGGCCAGATCAAGGCTCCACTGCGGAGTGTGTCACTTGCTCCGACTCTGCCATTGGAATTCAACATAAAACGAGCTTCGCTCTCCTCCCTCCCTTCTTTCCCCACATATTCCGGTATACACAGTCTATAGGGCTGTTGCAGTGAAGTTTGCACAGCGCCATTTCGGGCCCAAACGGCCGCGGATCCCAACAGTAAGGAGTTCCATCAGCGGGTTTTGCATGGTGTGTCAAACGGTATGGTGCCAAGGAAGCTACAAAACCTGTAGGAAATCAACAGAAAAAGCGGTGCTTCTTGAAAAGCGCGAACAACTCGAAACCGTGTACTTGAAAGTGCCGCGTCGTCTGCTAAACTGGGGAGTGTTGCATGATTTGGGGCGCTGATGTTGCTGCTCACTCGCGCCACCTGGCCCAGAGCAACAGGCCCATAGAGGCATGCACCTGAGAGTACGGGACCATTTTTTCCGGGACCATTCTTGCTTACACCCAAATTTGTCGCACCACACGAAGTCGGTGTAGTTTACATTGTTGCACACTTGGAAATTCCACATAGTACTTACAATGTTTCCCATCTGGCACGAATAAAAAAAGAATTATCGATTCCAGTGGGCTCTGCCCCTTCGTAGAAATGTCATCGACAGGATATCGGCGAAATTATTGAAAATTCTGTATAAATTCTGATCATGCCAATGATGCTAGTACTTTTGGACCAGGGTGCCCGGAGAGCCTGTCTCATTTTAATTAACGATGTGGCGCAATCCATTCTTCCTTTGTGCGCTTACAAACTGCTCTTTTGTAAGATGTAGCGTAAATCTGTAAAAGCAAATCCGTAAGTTCGTCATATCTAAAACCTTTGGCCACATCTCCTCCCGTTATTGAACCCGAAAAAAAGTATGCATCCATGCAGCGCAAAATAAAATAACAAAAAAAAATTATATTTTTCAGTTCAGTTTATTTTCGTCTCAATTTGAGCTTCCTGAAATGATAGCGTACATACTATAGCTGCCTCCCCCATGAATGACGTGTTGCTGTGCTGCTGATTCACTTTTCTTTCCTGTTGGTGTTGTCCACATGTGCCGTGTGTGTGTGTGTGATATGAGAATGCTCTTTTTTCTTGCCTTTCTTTTCCCCTCTGGGTTATTTCTGCCCCCCCTTTCCCCTGGGCCCCCCTCACCCCCTCTTGAAGACTTCAGTGAAAGGCCTCCGGTCGGTGATATCGTTCTCTGCCAAGAAGGACCAAGCTGCATCTTAGCTTGCCTGCTACCGTGCATGCGTGCGTCACTCTCTTTTTATCTATATCTTTGTTTCGTAGATTCATTGATTTTATATTGATTGATTGATTGACGCGTTCAGTGAGTATCATGGTCCGTGTCTCTAAATGATGGGGGGTAGCACGTGAAAAGTTTGAAGATGAGGAAAAAAAAAGGAAGCTTGAAAAGCCAGGGGGAAATAAATTGAGAAGAGAAGAGTGCTGGCTATGCAATATAAGTCTAGGGTGAATCTAAAGAGGTTTGAAGCGAGGCAAACTTTTAGCTATTCCAAAATTAATATCTGCCGTGGGTCTCGAATGTGCATCTGAAAGAGAGTCCAAAGCCTATGTAATGAGATTAACGTGAATCGGTGGTGAGCTGAAGTAAGTCTAAAATGATTCAAATTATTCAAAATTAGCTAACCACTTACAAGACACTGCAAAAAAAGTAAATAAGAAACTACAAAGTACATTGTTTTTTTTAAAAAAAGCTAATCAAATATATATATATAAGAGAGGGGAAAACATTTTCAAATCACGTGGTGAATGAATAAATTGAATTGAAATTGAATTGAATTGAAATGCAGAAGGGTACCTGCTAGAACCAAATCACAACCTAAACTGCATGGTGTGCATTTTCTTTTTGTACCTGTTAAAATAACCGACCGTCGAGTCTCATGCCACGAAAAAAAGACATGGACAAAACTTTAAAAAATACACGCCATGTTGTTGCAAATGACCTGCATGTTTAGTGACATGAAGTAGCTGCAGTAACTTTTATGTTCGATTCGCGTCCTGAGTTCCACATTGTTTCGTTTCATGTAATGCTACATTGCACATGGCAGAAGGCCACAGTTAAGCCGACATTCAATTTTTGACCTGCCTCTTTGCTCGTGTGCTCTTTTGAAAAGCAGACGGCTTCTGCTTTTCTGTTTTTGGTGTTGGTGTGGTAGTGACATATTTTGGCTTCTTTCTGTATTGCGTTGTGTCGGCTGGCTTGAAGTGTTGCTGTCGCTTGAGATGGAGCTTTCAGCTTGGTCGTGGTGTGTGTCGTGTCCCTTTTCGTTATTGGCTTTCGTAATGTCAGTTATCTATGCCGCGTGATGTGTGTGTGTGTTTTTTTGTGTTTGTGTATTTTCTAGTTGAAGAAATGAGGAACAAACAGGTGATGGAGGGATATAAAGGGCGAGGAGGGCTTTCGTGCTGCTGTAATGGTAGGAGTGGAATAGAAATTTTAACAATAAAATTACATCGATGTGTGCGCGTAAAATTTATGTTTTAATGGCCTGACTTGTTCTTATAATAAGTAAAAACCCCCTTAAATTATAGAGGGACACAAAAGATGTTTTTGAGTGGTTATCTAATAAATAATCTCGTAATTCCGACTTGGATTATCAGGAGGCAGAAAAGACAGGTACGAATATTAGATTATACAAGGTCGATGATATTTGATTATTTGCAAAAGATAGAGGCCATACCAAAGTGCAGTACCAGATTAGTACTTTCTTTAGTCGAGCCCGTTTATAACGATATTGACGGGGACGCGAAATCCGATCGTTATATCAGAGTATCGTTATAAATGAACTTTTGCGAGATCGCCTGTCGGGATCACGTCAACGAAGCAGAACGGTACAACTAGAACGCCGCGGAACGTGCACGTGACTTCCTCCATTGCTCGTCATACAGTGCCGTAATCATCATTGTTCTCACTCTTGGAACTACGTTGTCCTTTAGAACACACCTCGCACTCGGTAATTGGTCGACACGTGTTTGAGTGGCGAGGCGCACTGTCTGCCAACTCACTTTTTGGAAGACACGGTACTTCGCAACGACGTTTTGCACCGGTACAAAATCCGTCGACGTCGAGCACGTGCAACTTCAAGTCGAGCAATGTGCCTTTCCTCATCAAAATGGGACCCGGAACTGCAGACGCTATCGTAGCACACGAGGAAAAAAAGAAAAAAAAGAGAGAGAGAAAAAATGGGGGGCGAGAGGACGATGTGGAGAGGGAGCAACCTCCTCTACTTCTCGCCTGCGAAATCCCGCTCTCTGTACGGCGCGCATCAAATCCCCGCGTTCTCACTTTAATGCTCATGGAGGCTCTAGAAAATGCATCCTTAATTTATTTTCGATTAATAAATGCAATCTTTTTCCTCGATTTTCGCGCGCGCGTATTACGCGCGCAGTGAGAATTCTGATCGCTGTATGCGAGAAAATTCTTTCTTGACGATCGCTATATCCAAGACTTCTTTGCATGTACCTCAAAAGGGTGAGCTGACGGGAACCAGCAGTTTGATCGTAAAATCAGAGTTATCGTTATATCGAGGATCGTAATAAACGGGCTCGACATATGTGCACTGGGGAAGAAAATCAGAATGCATAGTGTTTTTCTTCCAACGTTTTTTTTTTTTTTTGAACTGTAATATCTTTACATATGTATTGCTATATGTCACTGGCAGTTCAAGATTAGGGAACTTTGTGTCAGCTAGAAATCTTGGTGATAAAATTGCTTCTTGATCAAGAGGATATGCAAGTGTGATGGAATGAGGTGCAGAATAATGTGCAACAATGCTCTGGCCACTTGTTGTGCGTTCGAACTGTCGAACTCTGCTTATGGCTGGAGCACGCCCGACTTTTGTTTCAATTTGGTTTGGCTACCAGTGGCATATTTTGGCCCTCTTGCAATCATCAGTGCATTCACTATTGAGGACCCTCTTGTAACCATGTACAATGCAGTGTGTCTGTTTGTCTTTCGTCTGTGCCTTGCTCATGTTGAAACATGCTCACAGTGTCACTTGACATGCAGGTCATTCATACAACGTGTCTGTGTTTGTCTTGATGTGTTGAGAGTGTTCTGTGCAATGAGATGCTTTCTCCTGTTATCTGAGTGGAAGAACACAATTAGTGAGAGTGTGAGACTACATAGGGAAAATAGGTTGTGCGTGGAGAAGTAACCTGCATTTAGGGACAATAGGGAAATAACTCAAGGTAGGGACATTGTATTGGAAAAGTAACCTGAGTTTCCAGCGTGGAGAGGAATAATATAAGTTAAGGAATATTGCATAGTGTAAATAATGTAAGTAATGTACTTTACAGCAAAAGTAACGCAAGTCTAGGGATGCTGTACATGGTGTCTCAACTAACATGCACCAAGACGTAAAATAAGACGGAGTGCTCCATCCGAATGGGTCGAACTGAATGTTCTTAGTAGTTGTGTGTCATAGCTGCCGCTATACTTTCACCTTGTGCCTAATAAAACAAAAATTGATAAGAATAATTAGCAACTCTGAAAATATTGGTTTGTGAGCCGAGGTGTCAAGTTGGTGGCTTGGTTTCCAACAAGGTAGTATGCTTCGCGTAGCTAAAAAGATATTCCAAGGAATTAAAAAAGAAATACCACACGAAAATGTGGTAGAGCTGCTTTTTCCGTGACCCCGCCCATTGTACTGAATGGGAAATAAACTAAAATGAAATGAAATGAAAATGAAAATGTGCCCGAGCAACCGCAATTATAAGGCACGTCTTCGTGTTAGTTGGGATGCCTTGTACTACATTGGAAACTACTGGAAACTATTGGATACTACTGAAAAAAGAAAAACTTTAGTTACTATACTAGAGAAAAACTTTAGTGGAGAGACATTGCACTGGTGAAATAATTCAGCATTCTAAATTGGCCAAAATAACCCAAGCCTATAAAGGACAGTTTAGAGACACAGTTTTTGCGCAGTAAAAATAATGCGAGTTTAGGGACACGAAAATTACTGCTCTGTCGCTGTCGTGTGCATTTCTTGCTTGTCACGCTTCTGCGGCACAGTTATATAAAACGTAACGCTAAGCAGCGATTGCACAATTCATTATGCAGCATATCGAGCAGTTCTCTGACTGCACATGGCAACTTTGCATGAATACAAACATAAAAAGGCTGCGTTATCTGGAGTCCGCTGCCTCACAAAAAAAAATTACAGAAATTCTGTTCAAGCACCGTGCTCCAATCCAACTTACCAAAGAAATAAGTCGAATTTTGGAACACGATGCAAAACGAAACCACACGCATCACACCTCGTCTCACCTATCTTTCTCTCTCTCTATCCCTTTCCCTTCTTTCTTTCTTCCCCGAATCCAGCAAAGTCGATTGTTCATCCCGAAACTGCCCAGCCTTAGCATAGGATCCTAAAGGGTGACGTCGATGATGATGATGATGATGATGATGATGATGCGGCCGCCGTGGTTGGCACGGTGCGCTCACGTGCTGCAGACGGACAACAACCCGCCGGGGTTCCCTCCTCCGAAACCTGACCTCCTCCCCTCTTACACCTTCTAGAAACAAAGAAGAAAAGTGACCACTGTACTTCGTAGTCCCCCCAACAGCATCAACGACGAAGCATAGTGGACTCTACCCCGGTGACATCTTTTTCTTCCCCTTGCTCCAGTGACCTGTTCTATGAAAAAGAAAAATTGTCATTGTACATAAAAAATAGGAGAGTGTACTACTACTACTACTACTACTACTGCTACTACTACTACTACTACTTTCTCCCTGTTATAGCTACCGTGCTTTGCCAAATTGCACGAATCTCGGACGAGTATCGCCGATCACTATGTGTACCTTTAGAGGGGAAGCAGAACGTAGTAGAAGGAGGAAAGCTAGCTGGTGTAAAAGTGAAGAGGGTGACGTCTGCTTGTGTCCGAGGAGAAATGGGAAGACGGAAAGAAATGGACAATATGGACATCTGTACTTAAACGAGGCCTGCTCGATCTCCCCTTCGCAGACCACCTTCTCTTTGCAGAAACGAAACTACCACATGGTATCTCACCTCACTTACACACACGCACAACATTGCACACTGCTTACATGGAATTGCACCATATATATATATATTTCTTTTTTTCTGGGCATTGTCGCGATGCCAAAGTAAAACAAAAATAATGTAATCTCCACCCAATGCATTTAATCGTCATATTTAAACCAGCCAATGCAGCCGTCTCCTCTGCGTTCATGCCATGACCTCCGGGTATAGCGTCGTATGACGCTGAAACTGCACCGTATGTTAGAGGCCACCTAAAACAAAATCCAACAGATGATGTTATTATTTGGCTTGAGTAGGCTGGCCAAATGCATGGTGTGTAAATTACATAATTCTTTCGTTTTATTTTTGTATCGCAAGAATGGTGGGCAAACATTGTAGTCAAACCGCAGTGCAGACAATGTCAGTATGCAAAGTTCGAGTCAGGCAAGTCATCGCCCAGCATTTCATCAGTACGATCACGTGTGTGGCATGAGAGAGCAGAGTGCACAAGGCCTGCTCAATGCTTATCATTAGTCGTCCCACAAATCTAAGTCGCCCTTTGAGGCACAAGGCCAACGGAAGTGAGCCGTCTTCACCTGTATCTGTGCAGCCTCTTGTAATCTCTGTAGCAGACGACACCCAGACTTTATACAATGGCACCAAGCTAAACCAACGCCAGCTAGATAGAGAAAGCCTGCTTACTCGACGACGTGACGTAACAACTAAGAGTCAGCCAATCAGAATCGTGTTTTCAACGGCGGTAGCCAATCATGAACGTGCTTTGGTCGTAGCCATGGAGACGAACCACCGTCGTCTGCGAGTAGTGATTGAACGTCCTCGCGTACTAACTCGGAAATCTTTAAATATCGCTCAAAAGGGTCCCATATCTTTCTCAAGATTGATTTTCTGGAAAGCGTGTTGCACTTTTTGTCTGCGGATTCAGGTCTACAGGTTCCGAGTTATCTGCAGTCATTAGCGAGTTCATGAATTCGCAGAACAGCGAGTAGCAGAGGAACAGTAGCAGACGAATTCCGACTTTATATGTCCACGTAGAGAAGGGTGGAGAGGAGGCAATAAGCAGGCCTTCTGTATCTATGTGGCGTTGGCTAAACAGGGCCTGCACCCTCTCCCTTCTACGTTACGTGATAACATATATAGTGTCCAGGTGTCGTCTGTTGTTGCCGAATCACTCTCCAATGAAAATTCAGTACCTCGCACAGACGATTTCAGAAAAAAAGACGATTGACGGAACACTAGGGATGCGTCGCGTTGAGCAGCGAGCAGGTGGCCCATATTGGTACGGACCGTTTTATTATTCCTTTGTCTTTCCCGCTTCTCCTCGGAATCGAGACAGTACTACCCTCTTCATGAAGCCGACGACATTTACCTATAGTGAGAAACCTGAGGGCGTATTTTCGTCGTTAACGGAGTCTTGGCACTATAGTGTTATACGGCTGCTGACCTTGCTTTTGGCGGAGAGGTGGGCTTGTGTCATAAGAATTTTTTTCGTTGTGGTCCCGCCCGCTGTGCACGTCACCAGCGAAGACTGCCACGTAGACAAGATAACACGGAGCAGGAATCAAGAAAAGACATCTCTACCGTGCTACAGTTTCACATGTCTATCAGATATAAGCCTTCTTCCACCAGCACGTTCCGTATAGGTGGGAGCAGTCACGTGACACAGACACAACTCCCCAGTGGGAAGAAACAGACATCACGACCTGACACGACGACGAAAATGTGGCCTCGGGGACCTATCTTAAAAAAAAAAAAAAAATACGAGCGAGTGAATAAGATGTGCGTGTTCCCTCGAGACATTTTTTGTAGGGTGTACCTTTGTTGATGGAAAGGATGAAGACATGGTACCTTTTTTTTTAACAACAATTTTTCAGTTAGAGGTGGTTTACAAACTGTCTCTCTTCGGCTTACGTTCCTTCAGTTGACTCTGCGAAGAGCACTTGGAATTGCGAGACTATTGGGAAACTACAACTAGGACTATAGGACTATAAGTAACCACATGTTACTGGAGCAATTATGTCGAGGAAGTTTACAGTACAGTGACTTGTTTTACAGAGTCATTGAGCTTGATTTTGAGGCTTTTCATCCTAGATAGTTTAGTTAGTCAAAGTACCGTTTCCACTACTTTCCATTGCCTTCGTGAGTACCGATACTTAGTCGATGTGATAGCGGCGTGTTTACAGAGCCTCGCTGAAAGACATAGTACCTTCTAGCTTTGTAACGAGAAACTTCTATAGCGGTGACTTTGAACGTGTGTAAAAGTCGGAAGAATTTAAGTCAGTGCTTAGCGTGACAGCGAGCAATTTCTTTTTGTGAAGTTGTAACTTGAAAAGAGTTGGTCTGTGAGCTATACGCAGCTCTGTTGAACAGTTTCATTTCTTAGATGTGTCCAATCCGTTGTGGCTAAGGATGCAATTTGAATGTGAAAATATTTTGATACATTTGTTGTATGTTCACTGGTGCTTAAGCAGGGCACTCTGTCAAGACCATGATTTGAGTCACGTGACATTTTTGTTGTTGCAGAGATGTCTGCTATGTTTGTTGCATTTGTCGAGGTGTGCGCTTGTTAACAGGTCTGAGGCGGTGATGGCAGGATGGTGAGGAAAGAAGAGAGAGAGAATTTTACTATTGGCATCAAAGCTGCAAGCATTGTGGGATTCTGAGATTAGTTCAGGTATAGTGTGCAGGAACTCTACTACTAATGATCTGAGACTAAACACCTAGAACAAATCTATGATCATGTATCTAGTGTGAGAACTGACACGTAGTAGAAGAACAGTGTATTCGATTTAGTGTCTAGGAACCGGTACCTATCGCGAGGACACAGTGCTTGAACTTACACTTGAGCAGATACGTAGTATACCAGGACACTGTCTGACAATTGGTACAAAGAAAACGGGTGCATAGGTGCACTGGAAAACTGATACCAGGTCACTGTACTGAACTCACAGAGCCGCTTATGGGACCCAGTACAAGAACTGGACAGCTAGTACCAGGATTGTAGCATAGCTATAATGCTTGAGAACAGACACCTGGTACCAAAACGCTGTCCTGGAACTGGTGCTTGAGATGCAACACCTGGTACAAGAGCAGTGTACCGGACCTAGTACCAGGACTGACACCTCTGTACCAGGGTGCTGTACCATAACTATAGTGCCTAGTGCTCACCTAGTTCGAGAAACTGGGTATACTGAAAAGTGGCACACAAATCCTGCACGTACACTAAACCAAAAGTAAGGCACGATACTGATAACCACCAGTATATGTTCATATCTGGCATATCTTTAGTAAAAACGAGCAATATTTTGCAGCGTAACATTTCGTTTGGATCATCGTAGACAAGGGGCTGGCAACATTGCACTTGTAGTTGCTTCGCGGCGCTAACACGGAATTAAAAAAAAACAAAAAAAACAAAAAAACATTGCACTTGTAAACCCTGTTCCCTCCTGCCCCCTGTTCTGTCATCACCGGTTCAAAAATGCAGAGGGTAATATATTGTGCAGTGCAGCATTGTTTTGTTTGCTGTACTGTTGCTGTTGTTGCATGTTCACGGTTCATGTTCATTCCATTTCATTCTTTTTTTTTTCTCGTGCAACATAACATTGGCTGTATGCAGTGCCGCTGTCTATGGGGGGCAATTGCCCCCCTTGCCTCCCAAGCCCACTTGAATGGGCACCAAAGGGACAAAAATAGACGGCGGCACTGACTGTGTGACCATGTTGGACCACTTTCAAAGCTCATTTGAACTTTTTTTTTACTTAGAAATATTTATATTTGTCCCAGCTAATCAGATTTTCGCATCTGCTTTTCCACAAAAGATGTTTTTCAATGTATTTCGGGAAGCATGTAATTCAGACAACCCATGGTTAGTACAGAGGTGAAAATTTGTATAGTCGCATAATGCTTATCTGAATTATTGTATCTCAAGGCAACATTAACAGCAGTCATGCCTGTGATTGTTGTGACATGATGGATCTTTTGCGGAATAGATTAAGATAAGCATGAGCAGCATCGAAACATCAATAAGTGTGAGGCACCCAATATTTAGCTCTGCATCTCTGCATAAAAACAGGGAAAAAAATTACGAAGACAATCGGCAGAAAATGCCAAAAAGGGCCTGTTTATGCTAGTTTTTGCAGAACGGAAATAATTTTTCGTAAGCAACATGCTTTTTTTTAATACCAAGATCAAGTGTAACAAAAGTGTACTACTAAAGAGTGTACAATGACCTTATTTGTAGTACTAAATGTACAGGTAAGACATAAAAGTCTCCTTATGCTTGTGGGGCCGTAGCATTCCATGATTACAGCGTCGCATTCCATGATTGATTGATTTCATTGATTGATTGATTTTCTTTGAATGGGACTCTTGTAAATATTTTGTACAGTGTAGAGCTGCTTGTTTGTACATCACAGAAAGTTCGATACATTGCAGTGTGACGCTTTTCTTTTTGGTTTCTGCTACATTAACGAAATCCAATGCCAAAGTTGTTTAGATGCATGTTGAGGGAAGGCTACGCAGCATTAATTTTTGTTCAAAGGTGACGTCACTTCTCAATAAATTAAAATGAATAGCATCAAGTAGGTTCGCAGTTTCTTCTGAATTGCATAGGCGAAGAAGAACGAATGCATCCATACTGCTGTAGACAGTGACAGGCAATCATGCGTCAAAATTTGTTTTAGGTATAGCTGCATAATAAAAACTATTTTGAAATTAAATTGAGTCCCTGTCAGTATAAGAAATATTATAGCTAATGAGACACATTAATTATTTCGTAGCACGTTTCGCTAATGTGTTATTTCGGAACAAGGTACTGCAGCGAGTTAAAAAGTGACAGGTGTGGTAGAGAGTTTTCTAAATGCACATAAAAATCATCTATTCTAAAAGTAGCACACTATTTTGTTGCTACTGGACCGTGTTGAAGGATAGAGTCTGGAAACAAAAATGGCAACGCAATACTCTCATGTGAAACACTTTCTGGTACCCTATGGCTGACTTGCAAGTTCAGATAGACGACAGTGTAATTTCGAAGGTCACTGCTTTTAGAAATTACGAGCCACACAGAAGTATGTTTCTTGGAATGTCTTTTGTTGTTATTGGTTATGAAAGTGTCACACTAGCTTAAAGGAGCAATGAAATGACAGCATTGCTTGAAACCCTGCTTCACCCATCAAGCAATCTGTCAGGGGCCACCGTGCAAAACACATTTGCTAAATGGCATCTCATTGCTGCACAATTTAGTTTACAAAAACACCCTCAAAAACCATCCGTGATGGTTAGAGGCCCAGCTCGATCTCATGATGTGGTGTAATCAGATCAGTGTGATAGATAAGGTCAGCGTAACGAGCAGCTGCGAGGTCCCATTTCCCAACATCGTCTACTGGCTCTCTGAAGTTGCTGAAGGGTTTCTACAGGCTGTGCAGATCACGCGCATTAGAGGTCAGCTACGATCATCATTCTTGAACAAGAGCGCACGTTATTTGTTGCACAATCCGCTGCAGCCAAAACATGTATGGAGGGGACACTCACTGCTCCTTTAATACTACGTACGTTACATAAATACATATATATGTACATAAAATCATATATGCACACTTCCAGATAGAGTTTCCAGGCCTTAGAAGGGAATATGTGCGTGTATATTCTCGAAGAGAAAATGTTTGTAAACTGCCTTTAACAGAGATGTGTTCTCTATTTCACATGAAACCGGACTAGAGCGTGTAAATTAAGTGTTAATTAAAAGAGACGTTGTTACGGCAACCAGTGTTTCCTTCATCGCATGGACTATACTGCACGTTGTTGTACGGAATCTATGAAAGCCCTCTCTTGTATTCCATGTTAGCACCGCGAAGCAACTTCGGAAAACTGACGAGGACAGATGAGAGAGGACAGCGTGGGAGGAGAAGGAGGCAGATTGGTTAGTATGCGTGCTGGGCCGACTTCAGGGGCAACCGTGCTGACATACGTCTGGAGAGACTGCCGAGAAACACAGGGAAAAAAGCTCAGGCAGCGGAGCCGGTGGTAGGATCCGATGGAAGTGGTTTTCAATGTTCGCAATCGTCAAAGAATACCCAGCTGTGCCTCGTACGGAGAGCTCGAGCGCCCGTCGTCTGCGAACGCGCACGTTTTGTACGACAACTGCCAAAAAAGAAACAATACTCCCTTTCTTCCTGTTCGCGTGATCGAAAATGTTGCAAGTTTTTTTTCCCCCTCCTCTCGCCGGCCAACTCTACAAACGGACGGGAGGCCAAACATGTATAGGTGGCGCTTCGTAGGTCGGAGACAAAGAAACATGTCGGGTAAGGCGGGCGTCCGATTTCTGGCCATAAACAAGCTTAACGAGTTACTGTAAACTAACTTCCTTACGATGATTCACCACGTAACGTCGCCCTTGGGTACTCGTGCAGGTGTCATCGCCAAATATCACTGCAATTATTGTCAAGAAGACATCACGGGAATACGCGTCAAATGTGCCGAGTGCCCAGACTTCGACCTCTGTTTGGAGGTTAGTGACACGGTTTTATTGGTGTTTACCGCCGTTGTTCTGCGAATAATGCACAGATGCACGTAATTTATGTGCATCGCGAGTTTAATTTGGCTCGAAAATAAGAGCGATTACTGTGTGTATGTGTGCTGGGAGGTTGGGAGGAAGCGATTATGTGATACGGAACTGCGGCTGTATTTGAGCGGCTGAAGTAGAAGCGTTGCAGACGCGGCGTCCGTTTTCGAAGTTTTGATTTGTATTTATTTTGTACGCTGTTTGCTTCCGAAAACTAATCGAGCATGTCTCGTTCAAAACAGTGCTTCTCAAGCGGCGCTGAAATGGGAGCTCACAAGAATGGACACAGTTATCAATTAATAGTAAGCTTTTCTCGTTTGCGAAATGCACTCGATTTGAGCGAGAATCCGGCTTTGCGTTCTCTTGAGCGATGAGAGCGGAACCAGGCGTCGTTGGTTTTTACTTGCAGGATTGCGGGAATTTCCCGATCTTCCATCCACCGTGCAACTGGAAGGCGAAAGAAGAACTCACTCTTCTGGAAGCAATCGAACAGTACGGCTTTGGAAATTGGTGAGCTTCCTTGGCGGGGATACCAACATATCCAGCGATATATGCTCGCGTTTAACGAGACGTAGAAACGCTCTGTTGCTAACCGATCTGTCACCAGTGAATAGTCAGTTATTCCAATAGAATATCAGGTGATATGTAGCGATAGTAACTGCGCATGTGCATAACTCATTATCGTTCTTCGGTTTATCTATTTATTTATTTGGTCAAACCTAGTCCTTTTCTGTTTTGTCTTTTAAAATCCTAGAATTGAGTTAAAATTCGATAAGGGGGATGGTGGTGGCACTTGTATTGGCTGGGTACTTCCATATATATTCATATAAAAATAGAATTGGAAAATCTTGCGATTTAATAGAGAGCGCCGGTAAAATCCCTTCTGTAACATCACAGCGCATGCTAAAATGTGGCTAGCTCATGGGGTGCATCTCCTCGGAAGTCACACTTCGAGATGCTTATTGTGTGTACTATATATTTAATGTTAAAAATGTTTTACAGGGAGGATGTATCACAGTGCCTGGCTCCGAGAACTGCAGAAGGTATGAAAGGCCATGAAGTACCTAATGGGGTTCTGTTTAGTGATGTTGGAACTGGAGAAAGTTTGTGAAGTTTGAACATTTATTTTGAAAGTTCAAAAAAAGTTTGCGGGGCTCGCCTTTATTATTTCAGTGCGAGACTATGTCCTTCCCAGAACGATATACGATCAACCCATGATACGTGAATTCCCTCACTTTACGAACGGTTCGTCAAGAAACGAGACACTTCCCACGTGTTTTTTCCTCGATATCCGGACGGAGAACACATTTTGTTGGCGCCGAACCCAGGAAACTTACCGTTTTCTTGACCTCGATTTATGAAGAAGGACAACTCTGGTAGCCCGCGTCAATTACAGGAGGCCCAGCTTTATCAGTCTAACCTTATCGGCGGTCCAGACTGTAGGGAGGATGAGCAATTCGGCAAGTTAATCGTCAGTGACCGTGGTCTTACACATTTTCTCGTATTACTAACAGCGGGCAATTCTAGAAGCATCAACACGCGGTCAGATTGGGCTTTTCGTCTCTGTCCTTCTCAGACACGGTCTCAGATTGTCTTCTCTCCTGGGCAAAATCAGCACTGGAGTGCCAATGTGCCAGTGTATTATTATGAACCTTCTTTTTTTTTTTTTTTTGAGTTAGCCGACGTAGATGAATAAAAATGGGCTAAAATTGCAATCTGATGTTGTCAGGAGCCTCTCTTCTTTCATTACCACCCACCCACTTTCGTATGTTGATTTCTGAAGCCCTCGTTTTATGAACGACTTTCGAGGAAACTTATCTCCGTTCACGAATCAGGGGTTGACTGTGTACCTATAATAAATAATAATATAACTAAATGTAAGCCTACAATAAATGCCTGTAGGGAGCCCATTCTGGGTATGCCTGACGGTGCAGTGGAAAGCCGTTTCATGCACACACACACATAAAAAATGTGTGGACTCGCTATTTTAAATTCTAGAACATACATAAATGTCGGTATTGTTAACTTTAGATGACAAAATATCAATTCTGCAAATGTGACTTGAAATCGGAAAGCTCGTTTAACTGAGCAAAATCGAGCAGATTCGACTGCGAATCTCCAGTTCACAAACAGTTTGTGACATTGCATAGTTTGTGAACGCGCAGAGACGCGGAATTTTGAAGTTGCGTAAAGTTTTCTTGTTTGTTTACAGATGTAAAGGATCATTATAACAGCTTGTATATCCTTGGCAACATGGGAAAGGGTATGTGACGCAGATTACAGTTCTGTTGCCGTACGAGAGCCAATACAGAGCTGACTTTCTGGGACATTTCAGCTACACTGTCCGTGGGAGGCCCCTCTCAAGTCAAGGATCATACAATGCCTGAAGGAGGTAGGTGACAGAAGGTGACAGAAACATAAACAGTATTGTATCGTACACCCGGAATACCGCAAAACAGAAACGGACGTAATTTTCGGTAATAATTCGGGTACTGCAGGACCAGAATTATTTCTACCCTTTACAGTGTCATTTAGAGAAATTCATGGAATCAAGCTGAATAAAGCGAACTAAAATTAACTGAGGGGTCTAAAACTAAAATAAACTGAAGCATATCAGTAAACCGACCGATTTTCCGGACTTGACGGTGTCCAGAAGAAACTCTGAATGGTGCAGCAGTCTGAAAAATTCCGACGATCACTAAATTAAACTTTGTTACCTCAACCGCACTAGTCCAAATGGCGGTTTCAAAGTCTATGTCGTAGTGCCGAAAATAGTCCTATTCCTGCTTGTCCGCAAGCGTTTTGTACGGAGAATCGTGCCTCTCATTCTGCTATCTCACTTTTGTTTATGTATTTATTTATTTATTTATTTATGTACATTCCTCAAGGACCCTACAAGGGTGTTACATGAGGGTATTACATGGCGTTTTGCCCGAAATCTCCTAATTAAAGATTTAATTAGTGAATTTAGGAAATTAGTCATCTTGTAGTCGCATATTTTCTTGGAGAGGATATCTGCCTGGCTGAATAACTCAACTGCAAAAACGACATCTATTCTGTTCTCATAGCTTTTTTTATTAAAAAATCTAAAAATAGACACTGTATACGTAGAGGTATTAAGTTTTGTCACAGTCTCAAAGCTTACTAAAGAAACGAGAAGGAAAACAACAACAACAATGGCAGGGGCAGTACCGAAAATCGTAACGAAAAACGACAATGGTGGTAACGGAAAAAAATATGGTCCAGTAACGGAGGTGGTAACGGAAACGAAAAATGATTCAGTCACCTTTCCCTGGTGCAAATATGACTAACTGATGACGACTCTCCATGAATAGCCTGCCTTTGCTGAACTGTTGCAGCTGGGTGTTTGTCTGCTTAAAGCTACTCACTGTAAGCAACACTGTCACGTGTGTGATGCTCGGAGTTGTAGTGCAAAGTATTTCAGTTAGGTTTGGAGCCAGTTATTTATAATTTTATAGACAGCCAGTACACAGCCTAAAGTATTTTAAAGCTAAAATGTGTACACAGGAACTTGCGCATGCTTGTTCTGCAAAGGAGCTTAGATAGAATGATGATAATGAAGATAATAGTGACAAGTATAAAGTTTGCAACTGCAGCATAGTTTTTGAAGTGTCAATCTATGCTCAAAACTTCTTCCAAACTAAAAAATTTAAGAGATACAGTATACTCAAAAACTACGACACACTGGTGGATAACGTTTCGCATAAGGCATCTACATGCAACTTGCAGTGAAATGAAACGGGACTCAAATGTCCTAAAGTCCAGCCATTCATTGTGATGAAAAATTATCAAAAAATAAAGACAGCTCTATAATCTCAAAATCAGTCTCAAATTCATTGCATGAGTCGTGCATACAGCTCGGCTTTTCGACTCTCTGGTGAAGAATTCCCTCATCATCATCATCATCATCATCATCATCTGCAAGCTGTTGTTGCAGACTACTTGTCACATTGCCTATGCGGTGTAACCCCGTATTCAGCATCCGTCTTATTTCTCTCGTGAATCGTGTCTTCGTAGGTCCACTCTCTCCCAGCCTAGACACTCCGACACCGAACGTTGAGGTCTCATTGGCCGAACAGCAGGAGTTGGGCTACATGCCTTGTCGTGATGACTATGAAAGGGTAAGGCCTTTTTTTGCTTAATAGGCTAACTATGCTTGCTGTCAGACAGCAATCTTAGTGATGCAGGAACCTTCAGTTGACATATGAGAGCTGTTCAGAATGCATTCAGACTGGATTTGTATTAAAAAGTATAGTACCAAGGGCGTCTATCAACCTGGAAAACCGGGAATTGTCGGGGAATTTTGATGAACTGAAAGAGTCGGGGGATTGTCAGGGAAGTTGCCAAAAAGGAGAAGGAAATCTGCGGGCAAGTACCACGACGATATGCAGTGAATCGAGAGTGCCACGGGTAACAGAGAAGTTTGACAGCCTCACTAATAAGTGACCTTTCACAAAAGAGACTAGGGTCATAAATGAGGCACAGTACTAGCTCTCCCTACCGCAAGAAACAAATTGCTTCTCTTAAACAGTAAGGAGAAACGTGTACTACTTTGCATTCTGTTTGTTTGAATTCAATAAATGATCTGTATTACCCAATCGTTCAATAAATGACCTGTTCTATGAGTGATCTATATCAAAACATAGGAGCAGACGAGTACCATTTTGTTTTGGTCAGGGAACTCGCTTGAAGCAGTCGGTGAAAGCGTGGAAAAGTCAGGGAATTCGAAGGCTACAGTTTGGTAGACACCCTGAGTGCATGCAGATTTAAACCTTTGTTACTACCAAGGTAGCCCTCCTTCCAAAGCCACGCACCTACTGCATACTAGATCAATGAGGCATTGATGTTCAATCTCGTCACTACGCAGGAGTTTGACAATGATGCGGAGACGCTCATCAGCCAGTTGGCCATTCAGGCAGAGGACGACGAGATTGAAGTGGCGCTGAAGCTGGCCCACGTCGACATGTACTCGCGGAGGTTGAAGGAGAGGATGCGCAAGAAGGCGGTCGCCAGGGAGTACCACCTGGTGGCACAGTTCTTTCAGCACTCAAAAGGGAGGACGCCGTCCTCTGTGAAGGCTGCAAAGAGGCCGACGAGGGAGGAAGACAAGTCAGTGTTGCCAACCTGTTATTTGCTTCTGGGCACTGAGAAAGAAGTACAGGAGATAAAGCGCTCTCCCGGAAAAAAAAAAAAAAAGTAAACAAAACGGCGCACGGTTAAAGGGCCGCAGCGCTATCTGTTGTGCGGTGCTCGTGGCTAAGCTCCCTAGCTTTCTGCGGCGGAAAATTCACATTTCCGTGAAGTGGGATTAACAAATCCGCGGGATTTACAAATCCGCGGGATTTACAAATCCGCGGGATCTACAAATCCGTGGGATCTACAAATCCGTGGGATCTACAAATCCGTGGGATCTACAAATCCGTGGGCAAAAGAAAACACACAAAGAAATGTTGCAGCATTCTCCCAAGATCGCTTGCCAACTCGTCCCGCACGGTTTTCCAGCGTTTCGTAGCCTTTCAGTGGTGCGAAGAAAATTAGACCCAAACTCCGACGATTTCGCTCCGGACGTTCCTGTTGTTAAACCTTCTTTTGTCACGGCACGTTCAGCCGTGCAAGCGCCAACAGTATCGGTCGCGACTGATCGCAGTTCGATCAAATTCCTTACATAATTCTGTAATATATAGAATATTCCGTGAAAAACACGCGATTCTGATGGAAATATAGTAGATCCCGTGAGACAGGCCAGTTCCACGGAATTGTGGATTCGCGGAAAGCTAGGGGCTCCGCTCATGGCTGTTGCACGGTGTCGTCGTGTGGTCTGGCGAGCCACCGACAGGACCGTTCTCCTGGGCGTTGTCCGTTAAAATGCGCCGAGGTTGTCACTCCTGGTTTGCACTGGATGAGACGCTGTGCTGATATCTGCTGCAAACTCACGTTCCTCACTGAAGTCAAATTCGCTTGTGCAAAATGTAGCAAAATGGCAGAGCGCTCGGAAATTGCGAGCCTTTTGGCCGTGCTGGGTCATGTGACAGCTGCCACCCGAACGTGAATGTGGGAATCTAGCAGTTTTAGTTGCTTGGATCACGCTAGGGGCAGCGTGGTCGCCCGTCTTCGGGTTTCGTCGTCTGCTAACCCACGCGAATTTCGACGTGCGGGCCGATGCGGGTGCTTGCCACGGACGCGGTGCAGATGTGACGACGAACCAGACACGGTTGGGCAATCTGCTTCCTGGTTGTGACCAGGCTGGGCAAAAAAAAAGTGCTAGCTTGGAAAGCGCCACACGAACACGCGAGGTTGCTGCGTTTTGACCTAGTGAACGTGATCTGCTCGGGATGTGGGAGAAAAAGTTGCCACGAAATGAAATGGCCACGCAAATTCACCATAAGTTTAGTCTCATAAAACATTGAGTCTGCCATATAGCCAGTGATTGCCAGTAGTTAACTACATGTAGCTAAACCACTAGTTAAACTACATGATTGTAGTTAAAAAGTTGTTATCAACTACTTGGAGAAATGTAGTCTGCAACTACTACTTAAACTACTATTTTGAGTAGTTAACTACAGTAGTTAGGTTACTGCAGGCGCCAACTACTTCCGATTTTGCCGCAAGCTTTACGGCACGATTGTGCTTCAGAGTTTTACCTCGAGCTACTTGTTTGATGAGAACGGAGGTGCAGAGCAATTGTGCCGTGCACGTGTACTAAATACTTTTATCGCTGCTTGTGATTCATATTTAGGTGTCCTAGAATGCTGTAGAATGGGATTGGTGTTGATGGACAACGTTAAGTAGTTATAGATGTAGTTGAACTACATTGTAGTAGTTTTAACTACCTCCACTGAAAAATGGTTAAACTAGTTAAACTACTCCATCGTAAAGTAGTTAGTAGTTGTAGTTAAACTACTGTAGAAGTAGTTAGTGGCCATCACTGCATATAGCATGCCAATAGCATGGTTATTCCTATAACTTTCCAACGTGACAGTGCAGCACAACCCGGGCACTACAATTTAATCTGTCTCGTTGAGCCTAAGACCTCCCTTTTCTCACTTCCGCAAATCGACATTCCGCGGTCGCTCACCTGCGCCAGCTCCAGTGGGAAGTTGCAGCGTCTGTACTTCTTTCACTATGGTTCTGGGGAATTTTGAGAAGTTTTTTGCAGTTTTATGCTGCATACCTTTACGCATACCCCATATTACATGTGGGTATACGGTCCTACATAAACGCATTTCCAGGCGATTTCATCCAGTGCCCTTGCAAAAGCGTAATTTACACGAACGAGCTTACGGCCCCGGCTTTCTGTTGTGGTGGTTTGCTAAGGCTGTAAGAAGATCACGTTCAGACTTACGGGTTGTCCACAACCTGTCCCAACTGCCTCATGCTTTTGATGGCTGATCAATGTAATCACCAGGACAAAGCAGATTCTGTAAGGTTTTCGAGAATGTGGGAGAAAACTATGGGACTATCAATATGCTCGTTTAGTGATCTCGTTGAACCATAGTTCCTCCGGGGTACGTTAATCGAAACGTAGCTATGTGGCACCTTGCAGGGAATTTCAAGAAAAGATGCGACCCTTCTGCCAATTTCAGCCTGGTGCAGATCATGAGCAGATGTTTGAAAACCTTGAAAGTGAGTTCACTGCCCTCTTAATCATTATCTACCAGAGAAAGTGTTTCTGTGTGTCACAGCATTATCTCTCTTATCTCGTTAGTTCATATTTATGTTTTTGTTTACGACCAGGGGAAAAGGTGCTGAAAAGCAGAATCAAGGAACTCATGCGGTACAGGCGAAACGGAATCACTAAGCTCGAAGGTGAGACTCTTGAAAGGATTCGTCTCGAGATTCGATGGAGTTTATGTGTTGATCGATGAATTATTGACGTGCTTCAGAATGCGGAGAGTTCGACCTGGCCAGGCATCGAAGGGAGAAAAGGAAGGAGAACAAGCGCAAGTCGGTAAGGCTCTTTACGTGCTCATTTTCTTTTTGCACAGACCAGGTTACAGGTCGTGGCAGCGTCAGTAATGAGGTGGTTGTCTTCCTGTTTTGACTGTACAGTTAATGCACTCGTTTCACCTGAATGGTGAGCCGTAGAGGGAAGGGGCATTAGGCAAGGAAGGTGATTTACTGACAGCTCAAGAAAACAAGAGAATAGGCCATTGACAGTACAAATGTGCGAGCGTATTCTAAATTGGCTTACGGAAAACATCCGGAAAGCTCATCAAATTTTCGTGAGGTTTTTTTACCACTGCGTACATCACTGGTGAAACTTTTGACATCTGCCATACCGCTGGTACACTTTAATTCCACTAAATGCTAAGTTACTTCGGAGGCATGTGAACAGCAATCACTTTGTGGTCCTCAATCTGTGTCGGGGGAACTTTGAACTCATGTAGACACGTAGACTCATGTATGACAGATGCTGATGGTCAGGCTGGGGGGTCCCCGAAATCCACCCTGAAGAATAAACGTTTAAGAATAAAACATTCAAGAATAATCTGCTTAAAAAATATGCGGTTAAAAATATACCTCCTAAAATAAACCGCTTACTATCCCCGCATAGAGATCACCGTTTAGTAATCCACCATTAAAAATAAACTGTTTCAAAATCCCCTTACCATCTAGCACGGAGGCGGACTGATTGCAATTTGCGCCGGGTTAGATCATGTTATGTTATGTTAGGTTAGTTTAGTTTGGTTTCGCTTAGTTTTGGGATAGTTTAGGCTAGTTTGGTCCTGTGAGGTTAGTTTAAGCCCCTTGCTTGCAGTTCACCTAGATTTGGGCCATACCACATGACTCTAGCAGCTGTAGGGTGGATTTGGGGGGGGATTCTGAAATGATTTATTTTTAACGATATATTCTTAACTGTGGATTCCTTAGCGTTTTTATTAAGTGGGGATATTTCGGCGATTATTTTTGTGCGTTGATTTTTAAGCGTATATTCTGGGAGATATATTTTTAACAGTGGGTACTTACGCGTTTATTTTTGAAAGAATATCTTTAATGGTTTCAAACGGGATACACCCTTCAGGCTTACTGTTGCATTGTACTGTCTACAGTGTCTTCTCCACACTACTCCATTCATCTCATTTACTTATGTTCCGTGGCGTTTTCTGGTGAAGCTCTCTGTGCTGTGTGTGTCTTTGTGCTTGTTACGAAGTGTGGTGTATGCGAGATATGGTTGTAGTCGCCTAAACCGGGAGGGCGGGCTGGTATCTTTTTTATAGCAGAAGTACTTCTCGATCCTTGTAAGTAGGAGTGCTGGCGAGCACAAGTAAATTAGCTGGTGCTCTGTGTGTGTGTGTCTGTGCGTGTATGGAATGGAGTGAGCTCACTGTGCATCAGTTTGCCTTCCACACAGGGCTGCGTAACGTCTGCCCACCGAAGAGCATCCTCAATGGGGTCAAGAAAACACGAGTGAGTCATAGATGCATTTACGTCTCTCTTTTAGTACAGAATTAAGCGAAAGTTAAGGTGCTGGTTATGTAGGCATGAGTAATATGTCATAGTAATGTGGAGTTTATTGCAACACGTGTAAAACTAATAACTATCTTGCACGAGGCTTAGTTAGCCTGCATTGCATATTCAGACCTTTGTGTTTTGGGGGTTTTATGTTGGTAAAAAATCGGTAAAATTGGTAAAATTCAGTGATATCTGGTTGGAAAAGCAGGTTTCCAGGTGCAAAATTGAAAAAAAAAAAAAAGAAGAAAGAGAGTCTCGTGCTTTATGCAAACAGAAGATGTCAACGCCTGTGCATTACATAGAGTGCTTTGCATTCTACAGAGCTTTTATTGGATGCAGAATTTGCACTTTGACACGTTTCTTTCCGGGGTATTTCGAGTTTTACTTCAAGTAACAATGATTCAAATTGGAGGGGAAGGGGGTAAAAATGGGTTTCGCTAGGTTTAACCCGAAACACAATGCGCTGTGCATATTGCTTTGTACCTCATTTTGTGCCTTATGCTTGTCCATTTCATCACATTCACGTCAAGCTATAGCACTGTTGCACCGGAGTATAGTAACAGCACTTTGAATCGTAGAGCTGTCACTTCAAATTGTATGTGTAGCACCGTTCTTTGAACCTTTGCTCACTATTTTATCTGTCCCCTTTTCCGAACAGCGAAAAAGGAAGCGTAGATACTTTACTAGGAGACCAAGGTGAGAGATTTTTTTTTGATATGACGTTCAGTGTTGGCAGGCGTCCGATTTTTCTTCGTAGAAGGTGACACGAAAGAAGAGCCGAAAGAGGCCATCGACATTGCAACCCTCCCAGGCTACGAGCTTCTATCCGAGAAGGAACGCAAGGTTTGTTTCGTACGTTGTTATATCCCGGAGGTGACCCAGTAAGTCCTACTCACACACTAATTCGTGATACATAATTTGGCCATCTTCATTCAATTTGATTGTGCTAAGAAAACTGCTGTAATGACAGCATCCCTTCTTTGTGTTCATTCTTTTCTCAGTTTACTTTGCAAAATGATCCGTGTCTGTTATTTATATATTTTTAGCGATGATTTTGGAACCTGTTTCTCTATATAGCTTGCAGTTTCAATGGAATAGCACTGGTACCAGTTTACATCTGGCACTGTAGTGATGAACACAAAGCCGACTAGCAACAGACTTTCAGTAAAATATACTTAGAGCCTGAAGTTTTCGGGAAATTTTTTTTCCCAAATTCGGGAGGTAAAAATCGGGGGAATAAAAATGTGCTCTAAATTCATGCGAATTCGGGTCGAAAAGCTTCCAATATGTTAAATTTAGGGAGAAATCGGACTCTATTACTCTAACGAACTGCACTGGTTTGGTACAAACAGTGAGGTAATTTGTCTTTCCTGCTATACAACCTAGGGTGCATTGCTACAGACAATTCAGTGAGGACAATTTGCTGGGTAAAAATCGGGTTTTACCCTAACGAGGCAACCTTTAATTCGGGGTGCAAATTCGGGGAAGAATCGGGTTAAACCCTAAAACTTCTGGCTCTAAATATACTTCATTAATTGGAACTCGTAAATGGTTATGCTTCTTAATTTGAGGTAACATTTATTGCTTTCACATTAGTATGTACGTAAATGGGATGTTGAAGGGCGAGGCTTTCAGGTCAGATCCCACTGTACGTATTTGGCATATCATATATGGTGGTGTAATTTGTCTCATTTCAGCTCTGCTCCTCGTCAGGCATTAGTCCTGCCTACTATATCACCTTCAAGGCTGTTATCCTCAAGGTAATTTGTGTTACTTTTTTGTCTCGTTACCGTTTCAGTGCTACGGTAAGCATCGGAGTATTATAAAACAGGAAGCGAGACTGTCCATTAATTTTTGGCAGAGTTGAGCCCAAAATACGAGTCTTGTAGCAAGGCCAAGCTGTCCTGAACAGGACGGAGCACATAAACATCCAGGAATGTAAAGTAGCCAGGTCAGAATCCAACTGATGCAAAATTCTTCTACCATCTTGGGTCTTCATGACATCAAGAATGTAATGGTAGGATCTTGCTGTTAGTTAACATTATGAGCCCCCTTTTAGCAGGCTCCACCAATTTGGAACTCTGTACCGAGCTTAGGAATGCAAAGATGTGCAGGTTACGTACAATATAATGAACAAATTTATCGTACCATTAGCCCTGCCAAAATTGGTCCCAATCAAGACTGTTTCGACCTCGCAACCGTGCCGTAATGAGTAAAGTTAAAGTGTACCGGTACCTGCTGCCTACGGTACATTTGCTCTTACCGCAGATCAGATTGAACCAGATTGAAGCTTTTTGTGCCATTCTGGAGCCGACTGCTATAGCAAAAAAAAAAAAAGTGAACCGGAATATTTTCCACCAGCAGATTGAGAACTGTACCGGTTAAATATGCTCAATTTTTAGTTCTGCTGTTTCAGCACAATCATGCGCACAATAATTAGAGCCTGAAGTTTTAGGGTTTTACCCGATTCTTCCCCGAATTCGCACCCCGAATTGAAGGTTGTCCCTTTAGGGTGAAACCCGATTTTTACCTGGAAAATTGCCCTCACTGGGATGCCTGTAGGAACGCAATAATTTACATGTTTGGCAGAAAAATTCAGTTAGATCACCGTTTGTACCAAACCACTACAGTTAGTTTGAGCAACCTAAGCCCGATTTCACCCCGAATTTAGCATACTGGCAGTTTTTTCACACGAATTCGCACGAATTTAGTGCACACGTTTATTTACCAGATTTTTTTACCCCCCGAATTTCGAAAAAAATATTTCCCGAAAACTTCGGGCTCTAACAAGAATTGTTACGTTTCAGGACCAAGGGCAACAGCAAGGTTCCTCGTCGAACCGCACGATCCGTCCCCCGGCGGGATTGGACCGAACGAACTGCCGCCGCATCCTCAACCACTTCGCCAACAGCGGCTGGATCTCGGCCAGCCGACGGCAACCTCTCGTCTAGTCATGAACCAAGGATTGGGCGGCTACAAAGGTGTCTTCGGAGACAAAAAGAAATTGTGCAAAAGGAACTCTTGTCTCGAAGAATACTGTGGTCGCCCAGTTTAGCTCAAATGGTGCATTTAACGTCAGACGGACATCCTACGGTGCTGAACAACTGATGTTCCCGCGTGTGTATGTGTCTTTGCAAGTGCGTACATGTGTACATAAATGTACAGATAAAGGAGACTTTTTTTTTTTCTTTACTTAATGCTCAAGTTTTCTCGTTTTATTCAGTCATTGGCTTCGTGAAAAGTTTGTGAGCTAGATTTTACTTTCTGTGCCTTAAAAGCAAAGGTGTAACAGGTGAACTCCAAGGTAAGTGATGACTTTGGTAACAGAAAAAAAAAACTTTGAAACTGTTCAAAATGTCGAAAAATTTGTTGTAGATATCTACACTCACAAAGTGGGATTCGAGGTGCAGTAGACTGGTTTGGTTGCCTGCAAGGAGCAATTACTGATAAAGGCCCGGTATACCTTCGTTTATCAACATGATGAGATATTACGTTTTGAATTCGTGGAGACGTGGAAACCGAATGCAAGGTTCATCGAGAAAAGCAAGTCTCGCACCGAAGTGAAGGTAATGCTACATGTGAGGAAACCGAAACCCGTATTTAATAGCAAGTGTATCTGTTGATATTTTTGTTGCTTTTCAAGCAAAACAAGCTAAACGAAATCTCCGTTCATCCTGTACCTTCTGCACAACATATAAACGTATTTACGCACTGTTATAAGCAGTTACAAAAATCATAATCTTAAGCCAAGCCAGCTTCATCCAACATTTAATCCAATCCAATCCAGGCGACAAATGGCGCTTATTATCGTTGTGGTTGGGGGTTCCCAGTTCATATGATTCATAATTCATATTTGCAGACGGTCTCGTCCAAGGCGATCGCACCCATCCTTTTGGTAGCATTATAAGATAGCAAAGGAATCAACAACTGTTTTGGCGATCTTAGAGAAGTTGAGCTTGATTGATCGCAACACTGGCGCGTGTGATACATGTATGCAATGTTTTACTACCTGGGAATAGCAACTTCTAACCAAGACGTTATCATTTACAGACAATGTATCCTTTAATTGTTATTGATCCTGCTTTTCGTCGACATTACGTCACGTCTGCCGTTAAGCATTCTTGACCTATGCATAGATAGAAATGATGATAAGATAGCAGACTTCAAAAGCTTCGTTGCAGCAGCGACGAAGAAAGCTTCCCACGGAGGAACGCCTTCAGTTGTATGTTGCACACAGTTTTTTTGCTTTCTCTTCGTTACCTAATGTAGCCTCGCGCGAAAAAAAAAAAAAAAAGAAACATTGTTTAGATGTTCTCAGGGTACGTGTTAACACGAAATACCAAAGGAAGAAGGCATTTGGTTGTAACCTGAATCTGTCCTGTTGACGTGCTTTCAGGCATTCGGAAATGGTGTCTGCTACTTCATCAGCAGGGAGAAGTTGCTCTATTTGCTCTGCTCAGATGAAGACAACGGAGATAGTGGAAATCATGTTTCGACAGCCGTTGCCATAGAATTTCTTGAAGAGTGAGTATGTGGGTTTTTGAGCGTTGGCGAAGTTCAAAGTTTATCTTGAGCAAAACTTGCTAGCCGTTCCAAAATGATCTGAGATTGTGTTTGCATGGTTTTGCTTTGGTAAAGCGACATACAGTGTTGAAAGTGTTTACACTGCTCGCTACTAATGTCAATTCAGAGCTGTATGTCACAAGACACCCACGGATTTTCCCAGTATCCCCCAGAAAAGAGGGAAAAGAAAAAGTATTACTGTCATCCCCATTTAATTCCAACAAAAGTAATTTCATTGATGGAGGCTCCTGAAGACTGCCTGGTGAATGAAGCAGGGTTTTGAGCAAGGCTAAATATAATTTCGTTGCCCCTTTAATGTCCCTCGTGTAGGATGAAGTATTTAAGCAACTTGTACCTTGCCACAAAATTGTCAGTGTCCTTGGTGGAGTTCTAACACGTAACCTTGGTAACAGGTAGCTGATACATTGCGATCAGGGGCGGATTTAGGGGGGGGGGGACGTCCGAATGTCCTGACCCCCCTTCAATTCCAGACTTGAACATAGGGTTCAATAAATGGACCAATCCCAGCATGCACCTGGGAATTAGCGGACCCATAGCGGACCCCCCCCCCCCCCCCCTCGGAAAAATTCTAGATTCGCCCCTGCTTGCGATCTGATCTACCGGGGCTTTGTCCAGTCTCTTTCGTGTGGGCTGCACAAATGTAATTTCAGTTCACATGGGAGCATGTTATTGTTCTCTCTTTATTATTTCATTTCATTTCATTATGGCATCATTAACATTTTGATATTTTGCCAGTACAGCGTTATTAGATCTCTATCATGTATCGCTGTTATTTGCCATATTCTCCACCTTTCTCTGAATGCAATGCTATTCAAGGAGCCCAGTTTCAGAGAGTTTCTTGAAGACAGTTTTTGCTGTCACGCGCTGAAAGCATGGGACAAAATACGAGCTTTCGCAGCATGCTTGTATTTCCCGCATTATTGCACCGTGTTGGAAGTGTGGAGGGTTATGATATGTTTTCTTTTGCCAAGGTTCTATCACCTAATAAAAGCATTTTGCGGAACGGCATCTGAAGAAGGCATCAGGCTTAACCTTCTGCTAGTTGAAGAGATAATGGCAGAAATTCTAGTGAGTATCACCTACAATCAGGTAGCATCATTGTATAGAGATTCGTAACACTTTTGCAAAACAAAAAGAAGGCGCATAAAACTGATAGCAGCATCGCAAAAGGGGGTGTAGACAATCGGTACCACGAATACCGAAAACTCGTCTGGCACAAAATCACCACTGCGACATCACCATGGGAATCTCCACCAGTCAGGTGGGAGAGGTCACATGTTTTCAAGAACCAATAGGAACATTCGGGGCCCTCACACCTCTGATGTCAGAGCCAGGGAAAGGTAACAGAATCTCTTTCGTTTCTGTTGCCGCCTCCATCACAGGTCCATATTTGTTTCAGTTTCCGTTGCCACTATTGTTGTTTTCGTTACGTTTCTGTTTCTGTTTTCGGCACTGCCCCACCCCCTTCTTATTTTCCTTCTTATTTTTGAAAGTAAGCTTTGAGACCTTGACAAAACTGAATACCTCTACGTATATACTATTCTGAAATCTATTTTGAGGACTTGCACACAACAGACAACATTTTTTCGAAAGTATGCATGCATGGTTTCTTTGAACAGCTAATATTAACATGGTTACACAAATGTTACTTACGCTAGCAAATTGCAAGCCATCATAAGGGCCTATCCACATCATCCTAGCCTCATAGTAAAAGAGCATATTTAGCCTCGAGTGAGGGTGCAGTAGGTCAAAATAAATAAATAAATAAAATAAATAAGAACTATGCTTCTTCTGTTTACTATACACTATGTACTTAAATGCTCCAGTTTGCTAGTTTATTTTAGTTTTAGTTCCTCAGTTAATTTTAGTTCACTTTATTCAGTTTATTTCGTAAATTTGTATAAATGATACGGTGAAGGATTGTAATATAATTTGGGTCCTGCAGTACCCAAATTATTCCCGTAAATTGTGTCCGTATCTGTTCCTGTTACAGTTACCTGCTATATTTCCGGTATAGTACCGTTTCCGTTACCTTTCCCTGGTCAGAGCCCGACACGGAAGCCCGTTCATGACGGGTTTGTATCCTGCCAACTACGATACGTTGAAAAACTAATCATTTTCCACTCTGTACTTGGGCGTGCACTACAATGTGTGCACTGTTAAGTGTTGTGCCTGTCCTTCTATGTTTCATCGGCACTAGCTATTACGGCATGACTGTGTTGCTCTGCTTACCCCGCTAATCACGTTATGGAAGTAGATTTCTGCCGTGCTGCTCTGTTGTGTAACTTATCGTCCGCGACATTACAGAATCAGGGCCACATTGTGACAACAGAATTGAGCAGCCTGCGTCCATTGATATACAGCGAACCAATCCAGCCGAATCGCTCCGAGGGTATCTTGTCATCCTTGGGTCTGGTACCGCAGACTATGGTAATTATTTGGTCCGCATTTATTCCTCTTACGCGTCCAAAAGGCATTTACACCACAAAAAAAAAGTGACCTTTCCGTTGTAGGAGTAGCATGTTTAAACGAGATTCAGTCCGAAACTGAACTAAACTCAGTTCAAATGAGAATACGTAAGTTATGGCAGTTAAAACCCTTGGCACCGTCTCTGTACGGATTCTGTACATTCAATAATGTGTCGCAGGCTACAATTATGTTATGCTAGCTAAGGACAAAAAGTATTAAAAAATCGCCAAGGTGGCCGTATGCTTTAAGGTGACAGTGACTGTTTGCTCCAGCACAGTTTCTTTTTGTTCTTGCCAGTAAAAAGCACTTTCTGTAAAGTGCTGGTGTTGCTTAATTATACGTATCGTATTAATCAACTCGCTCTAATCATCCTATCGTCACTAACTCTGGCACAGTTTATGCTATGTGAGCAACAAATCACAGCCGAAACATTGGCATGACCTTCATCGAAGGACATCTGATGCAAACGAGTGCAGTTCAGTGCGTGCATCAGCCTATCGCTACTGTTGCCAGCTGTTCTTACGAGCCTGCATTCTAAAGAGCATTTGCAGCGTCAGCATAGTGCACCTTTTAATCGGTTAAATCGGTGTACTGTTGCAGGAATCCAAAGCAAGTGCTGCCTCGGTTCGACCAGTGTTTTCAACTCGACAGCCTCAAAGGGTACCTCTTTCTTTTGATCGAGAGAGGTCTTGTCGGCTGAAATCGTTGTTCTATCCTTCCAGGAAAAGCAGAAAGGCGAAGTTTATGTGGACGTCGTGGAGCGCATTTCTGCAACCGTCTTAAAAGATGTCAGTGGAATTTTTCTTTAAAAAAAGCCCACGCCAACTTCACTAGATCGTAATTGTGTTTTATATAGTCAGAACTACTCCGCATTTGTTGCAAAAGTACGTGTTATGTTTGCATGTTTCATAAAAACACATTCCAGGGAAGGGTCTCCAACTTTGAACTCTGCGGATCGCTGATGTTGAGGTGCTGCCTCGACAGCCACGTCGACATAATGTTGGGGCTGAACGAGAACCTTATCCTCCGCGATAAACCGCAGGCTGAAGGTAGGCTCCACGTCGGCCTCCGATTTATCTTGCTTCTGTCGTGTTTACCCAAGTGAAAGAAATTTTACGTTCCTGACCACCGATATGCATACGGTTGTTACATGGCAGCGGCGACAATCCAATCCAATCCAATCCACTTTACTTTTGTGGCTATAATTAGTGGTTTGCTTTTTAGCATCCTACACGACAGACCTGGAGCTTGACAGCTACGTCCTGCATCGTAGTGTTAAGTACCAAGACTCTGACTCACAACGAACTCTCATGGTGAGAGCTCCTCAGGGAGAGGTGAGCTTGACAATTACAGCGCACACACTTCAACAAGTTGTAGTGCATTAATTAAGATCAAATTAAAAGCGGCACTCGGTACTGAAAACATGCAATACGTATAATAAGGGTCTGACTTTTTCGGGTTAAATGCCTTTACCACATATTAGGGACAGAAAAATCGGGTGCTATATTTGAACCTGTAATTCGAGGTTGAAATCGGGTGTTACTGATACATTGAGGTGCTAACGGGTTATCGTTTTTTGCTTTCTGTCCAGCAAGTCACCCGCAGTTAAAGTTCGTGTGTTGGTCAAACATATACAAGGTGTTTCAGTTAAATCCTCGGGCTAAATAATTCGCGAACGGGTGCACCAATTGAAGAACTTTCTGTTTTTACAAGTATCTGTCCGACACCACCTACAAAACTGCGCACCGTGTGAATGAGTGGGAGGCGCTCAATATTTAAATAAAAATTCAATTGAATTTCGTGAAAAACATGACTTCTAAAGCAGGGTGCAGTCGACATTAAAATGGGTACAACCTTTTTTTGGGACCTTCAGTGGGCACCTTTTAGAGAAAAATCTGCCACCGAAGCGGGTCATTTGTTGCAGTAATTAATTGGTTTCGGTTTACATATTTTTGTCGCGGCTGGTCGCGGTGACAGTAATGCTTGTAATTACTATAATAAGATACTGAAAGTGCTTGTTTATGGAACCTGTTTGCTTATGTTACATACCCATGTTTATGTTACATTGGAATCTCATTGACGTAACGTGGCTTTTAGTCCAAATCCACTTAACCTAAAAGGAAGCACCTGATATAATTGCTCCGGACTACGGCACAATACTCTGATTCAATGAACTACAAAAAAAGAAGTGTCTTGTGATAATACGAGGGAAGATAGAGGAAATTTGCCTGTATGTTATGAAACACCACCTGATGTGCATATATCATGTTGCAGGTTCCTTTGATGAAGTACCTGATTACGAGGGTTCCACAAAATGGCCTTCCATTTATAGTGACGACGGAAATAGCCAGCATCTCAAACTCGAAGTACGTCAGAGTCATTGTACGGCGATGAACTGAAACAGTACTTGCATCGCTATATTGCATTGATGGGTAGAAATCCAGAGAACTGGTAGAGATGTAAGATGATGAGGATGGTGCCCAGAAGAAGAACAGTTTCTGTTTGAAATATCGGCGGCTTCTGTCCTGAGGCAACTCCCTTCCTATATTGCATTGAAATGTTCAAGAAACCAAAGTGTTCAGATCACTTGAATTGTTAGTGCGATCTCCAGCTTCAGGATAAACAGGAGTGGCTCCAGCAATTACCAGTTCGCAACTGCCTCAGTTTCAGAACTGCACTGTTTCTTGCAGGGACTTGAATTTGACGGCAAGGCTACGTTGCGAAGGGATCCCAGGGTCCGAGGCTGTCAACGTCGTGGTGCGCATTGTCGTGCCGAGCCGTATCACAGCGTGAGTGAGTCGACGTCATTTTGAGATGATGCACGGTGCATTTGTGTCGAGAACTAGGAAGCGGTAATTGAGGCGCAATTGCCGTGCAGGGTCATGAAGAAATTTGCTCAGCCAAACCAGACAGCGGAACTGAAGAACCAGAGGATCGTCTGGAAGATCCCGAAACTGACAGCCAAATCAGAAACGGTGGCGAGGTTTCGTGTAAGTGTGGCCTCGTAGTTGCCTTATATAGAGAGCCTGAAGTTTTCGGGAAATATTTTTTCCTACATTCGGGGGGTAAAAATCGGGTAAATAAACGTGTGCACTAACTTCGTGCAAATTCGGGTGAAGAAACTTCCAGTACGCTAAATTTGGGGAGAAATCGGTCTCACTTATGAAAACTAATTGTAACGGTTTGGTACAAATGGTGATGTAACTGCATTTTTCTGCCAAACAAATAAGTTAGTGCATTCCTACAGACATCCCAGTGAGGGCAATTTGCCGGGTAAAAATCGGGTTTCACCCTAAAGAGGCAACCTTCAATTTGGGGTGCAAATTCAGGGAAGAATCGAGTAAAACTCTAAAACTTCAGGCTCTACTTATATAGTACGTTTAGAGCCTGAAGCTTTAGGGTTTTACCCGATTCTTCCCTGAATTTTCACCCCAAATTGAAAGTTGCCTCTTTAGGGTGAAACCCGATTTTTACCCGGCAAATTGCCCTCACTGGGATGTCTGTAGGAATGCAATAATTTACATGTTTGGCAGAAAAATTCAGTTAGATCAGCGTTTGTACAAAACCACTACAGTTAGTTTGAGCAACTGAGCCAGATTTCACCCCGAATTTAGCGTACTGGCAGTTTTTTCACCCGAATCCGCACGAATTTAGTGCACACGTTTATTCACCTGATTTTTACCCCCCGAATTTAGAAAAAAATATTTCCCGAAAACTTCAGGCTCTAAATACGTTCTCTAATAATAATTTGCGGATTTACGTCGCGAGACAGCCGTCATAATGCGCAACACTGCGATCGTCTGTCCTTGGATTAGTCTAAACCACGTGAGAGTTGTTTTAGCTACTGTAAGCGTGACAAGCTGTCTTCTGTGACTGAGGCAGCCTTTGTGTGCTTCATGTCGGTTGTGGCAATTTGCTGAAAGAAACGACGATTATGGGGACATTAGTGAAGAACGGAGAGGAAGTATATCGTGTGGAACTTCTTCGTCCTAGATAACCTTGCAGATGCCACGACGACATGTTATCCGGTAGCATAAGCTAGTGTCTGATTGTGCCGATTCATGACTGGCTGTCTGCTGTGGTAGCGAAGAGATGATGCTGATGATGTCTAGAGTGTGGGAAAGCACAGGCTCGTTATATTCCAGTGGCTCCTTACGTGATTCTACGGTTTACGGAACACACAGACAAAATGTCCGTTTATAACGGACGTTTACAGACAAAAGTTTACGGAACACACCCGGGCACATTCCTTCCTCAGATTTGTCATGCTAGCAGCGAATGGTACCGTACGGACTTGCAAACGGGTGACATGTCTCTAAGTCCGTACTCAGTCCGTACATGTCTCTAAGTGTCACTCAGAGGAAGGAATGCAACGGAGCGTGTTCGGTAAACTTTTGACCAGCACTATACTATACGTATTTTCACCTCGTTGGGTGCTGTATCATTTTTGCCACACAAAAATTGTTACGCTTTTAAATGCCTGTGAAACAGTACACGTCACTGCATCTTTACAGCTAGTTGAGGCCAACCACGGCGAGGGAAGCAAGGTTGGGATTGGTCCGCTGGTGGTGGAGTTTGAGCTGTCCAATCACTGCACGTCCGGCCTCCACATCAGGTTTCTCAAGCTCAGTCCGAACCTCCCGAGTCACCGTTGGGTGCGTTACATCACTACTTCGGCGTCCATGGTTTTCCTTCTGAGCTAGGTACCGGGAGCTACATGTACAAGGAGCTGATGTACATAATTTATTCGGACGCTTCTACCACTGCTTTTTGTCACTAAGTGACATGCGGACAAAAAGGTTCTTGCGGATCCAATGGTCCAACCAGCCAGTGAGGAGCTGCTTCCGGTTGACGGTACGGTACAGTACAGTCTTCCAGTACATCTTGTAAGTATAAGATGGAACAAATTGCAAACAAAAAAATACAACCAGTAGGAAGATATTTATTTGTGTAGTAAATAACTTTTGTTTATATAAACACGTTCATGCAACGGTTTTGCGACTATCGATGCCAGTGCCCCGGTGGCACGAAAATGTAGCTCCAAGGCAACAGACGAGGCTTGTTTTATACACCTGGCCGAAAGGACCGAAAATGGAACCATACTATCATGTCCCATACATCATCGGATTTGATTCGTCACCAGTGTTCCATTGTTTGTGGGCTGTTATAGTATAACAAGTGGCAGGGGGGGGGGATATGTTTGGGGGAAGGTGCGGTTAGCCTGCTCTAGGTTGGTGGCTCGATGCACCATGGGAGAGGACAGATGATGGTGGTACGGGAGAGGGAGCGGTGTTGCCCAGGAGAGCTACCCACTCCAGAAAATATGCGGCTTCCCTTAGTAGCCTTCATTGGGATGCTCCCTGTGCAACGGTAACCGTTTGAACGATTGGCAAAGTTAGGCCATGTGCATGCAAAGGAAAACCAGGGATTTTCCAGGGGAAAACCAGGGGAAAGCGTGGCAGGTGTTGCCAGCGTGGCGTATGGGGTAACGTCTTTGGCTGCTAAACTGGCATATAAACATTTTCCCTGGATTTTCTTGCAGACTTTCCAGGTGAATGTCGGCACAGTTCCTCCTGAAGTCAGCCCAGGATGCATACTAACCCCCCCCCCCACACACACTTCTTCCTGTTGTCCTCTCTCAATCTGTCTACCTCTGTCAGCCGCTTATAGCCACAGTTGCTTCGCGGCGCTAACACGGATTTTCAAGAAAAGATTAAGCGGTACAAGAACTTGGGGAAAATGAAATTAACGGTGTGTTTGCGGCCGAGCCTGAGTTACACGCGCACGTGTCATCGTATAATTGATCATAAAACAGCTGTGCCTATGATACGGTCCCCACTGAAGCGCTCGTAAGGAAGGCGTCAGCTGTTCCTCTGCCGTGGTCTTCCAAGCATCTTTGCAGTAATTCAAATAGGTTTACAAACGTGGCCACGATTTGGGTCTCAATTATATTCGTCACTATAGAAGTAGTAGGTCGTGCGTTCGGCAATTCTGCCTTATTTATTTCATTCCGCACTTTTTTCACAGTGCACTACCAGCGCCACCTCGCGTGTGGTCGTCGCGGTGTCGTCTGCTTCGGTCAATAGCACCGTCATGATTGGCGGGCTCTCAACGGGACTATCGCGTCCGGAAACGTGTGCATTCGTATAAGATCAACATGGTGGTGTTCGGCACCGCTTCACTGTCTACTTGATCAAGTTTCTGTTCCGAAAACAGCTTACACGTTAAATAAACGAGTTTTAAGATTCGCAGTTGCTCTGCAGCTAAGAAAGTCCCAGCGATAGTAACATCATGGTGACGTAAGCCAGGCTAACGAATGGGAACACGGCGATTGCGTCCGAGGTCGTCTGCTTCGCGTTCGTACCACAACATGGCACGGTAAGTGAAAAATCCTCGGTAAATACGTCGACTTTATCTTACCAGTGTGAGTTGGGACGGGACCATGTCCCGTGGAACACTGTGTTACGCCGCTGTGAAGTGATATTCCACAAGCTGATCACAAACTCTCCGGTCCGCGACCTGCAAACGCCGTCCCACGTGCCCGCCGGTCGCCAAAGTCTCTCCGGAGGCTCCCTGATTGGACTAGTCCACGTAAAGCTGGATTCACACATACGTTTTTTTAGCGCGTTCGCGGAGCCGCAGCGAGTTTCCAGCCACTTTTCGCGAACTGCTCCGTGCTGTAGCTTTGGAGGGCAGCGACGCGAACACTTTTCATCCCCCCCAATCGGAGAGCTGGCGGAGGGGTTTGTTTGGCGCCTTTGGGCCTCCAAGAACAACAGGTATGCCACGCGGGGAACCATGTGTGTTGATCGCGCGCAAGGTAAACATGTGTCTCGCGTCTTCTGTGAAACATAAGCAGCCAATCGCCTCGTTTCTTTGAGGCGCGTGACATCAAATTGATAAGCTTGGATTTGATATCTATCTTTGTCGTATCGTCATCGTTGAGTCATGTTGACGTACTACCTAAATGCTGTTATCCCAAGCAGCACAATGTACTGAAAGTCGAGTGCAATAGGGGTGGACGGCATGTGTCTTATCAATGTTCTTTAGTTTCACGTGTCTGTTCAAGGCCTTCCACCTACCCGTCCACCCCTATTGCACTCGACTTCCAGTACATTGTGCTGCTTGGGATATTTTGTCATGTCTGTCCCCAAGCAGCAAAATGTACTGAAAGTCGAGTACAATAGGGGTGGACGGGTAGGTGGAAGGCCTTGAACAAACTCGTGAAACCAAAGAACACTGATAAGACACATACCGTCCACCCCTGTTGCACCCGACTTTCAGTACATTGTGCTGCTTGGGTCGTTCCGAGGTTTGACGAATGATTCACAATGTAAATTTGAACGGAGAGCGCAAGAAGTACAGGTATGTACAATCATGACATAGCAACAACAACGAAACGCGTTTGCACGCTCACGGCAGACGCATCTGTGACTTGCTCTTCTCGGTCGCGCCGCGAACGCTGAGGTGGTGACGCTTTTTTGAACGCGTGTGTATGAGAAGAGCCCTTCCTGACTGGAGTTGTCCGAGTGACGTTTTCTCCGATTTCCAGAGAGTGAATTCCGCCATACTCTTCGGTCCATACATCCGTCTTCTGCTCTTGCCATGCATTACATCAAACTGCACAGAAACTATTCCACTTTATCGCGTCGGATTTTCGGCGTTATACGAGGAGTAAAACTGGGAGTTTGAGAAGTAAAACTGAGGAGTAAACCGACAAGGTAGTTTCGGAACCGACCGGGACGGGCGCGACGGTCCCTTTACCGTGTATTCACACGAGCGACATCCTCACGGAATATTCTAGTGGAAGAAAAAGCGGAAGCACTGCTCACAGAGCCGAAGTTCCGTCCCCTGTTATGTTGAGCATTCACACGGTGCGGAATATCGGTAATGGCGTACTGCGCATTTAGCAGACGACACTTAGCAGACGACGCCGTCAGCGTCTTTCCTGTCGTCTGCTACGGAATATCTTGTTGCTGTGTAGCAGGATATTCTCCACGGTTAGCAGTGTACGTGAAGACACGACGTTGAATGCTGCCGCTCACGTAACAGCAGAAACCTATGACGCTTTTCGTATCTTCCGCTTCTGGGGGAATGTCGCTCATGTGGAAGGCACCTCCAACGAGTATTATTATTATTATCACTATTACTTTACTTCGTAATATGAACATACTACTACCTTCAGGGACTGTTAGGCGAAGTATTTCCTTTAGGACTCGTGCGAATTTCCTGGGCGCAGATCACCGTCGAGAGTGACTGATTTCCTCTTCCGACTCGGTTCGCTCGGTTGCCAAGATGTCCCTTTTCAGGACAACCGATGCTAGTATTCGAACCTATCACCTCCGAGTCCGTCCTCCCGCGAGCGTTGATGGATGGGACAGGAAAGGCGATGACAATTCCCCAGCAACTAATTCTATAATTAGGAAAGCTCCTTTAGAAGAGCCATCGGTCTTGCTCGGGTGGAGCCGCCTTAATAACGGCGGACCAAGATGATTGACTGCATCATATCGAGGAGTAGTCGCCCCGCGATGAACACGACGACATGAGTGACGTCAGCTATGCAGGGTTTAAAGGAGCTACGAAATTTTCCCTCAACGGTACCTTATCCTATCAACGTCCTGAGAAACCAGCCTTGTATTGGGCGGCGTGACCTGGGAGGAGGCGGGACCCGACGTGGTGCCATGACGTAAGCAGAACGGTGTGACGTAGGAGCAGCCGCGTATCGGAGTATGTGAACTACTCATTCTCTTTCAGGCTCTCTGAAGGAGTTGCCGGGAATTCTAGAGCGTGTCCGATAAAATACCTCACACGAGCGTCAGCTACGAGCATTGTTTTTGCGCGAGCATTTGTGAACGAATACGAAAAATATAAATTTAATGCGAAAAATTCAAGTACACAGCTCACACGCGGAGGAAAACATGATTGGGCAACAGGATTGGTCATCGGAGAAACTACGATGTCTATACAGGTACAGCTTGGGACAAAAGTTCACGAAACGCGCTACTAGCGTATCTCTTCATCGGAGCGGCCCCCTGCTAGCTATAAGGAAGAGATCGAATAAGAAACGGGTGACCGGATATTCTATCAATCTCTCAGTATGTGTGTCCTCTCCTGTTTGCTGTTTAGCGTATCCGACATCCCTGAGACATCCCTGAGTTCCGCAAACTTTTGTCCCAAGCTGTACTATACAAGCGTCGTTCAAGGTTGACAGAGACTATATTTGAATAAAACTTTATCATATCATATACAGCATCATAGCAGCATCAACAGTTGTAACAACTGGCAGCACCTCCTAGATAGTAGAAGGCCTGCGCACTACGTTGCACAGGGAGGCCCGCTACTAGAACTGTTGATGCTTCTATGACGTCAGCGAAAGAGCGAACAAGAAAAAGCTCGTAGCCACTCGCAAATCCAACACCTATTAGATAGCAGAAGGCCCGAGCCCACGTGACACAGCGTCACACAGGAAGGCCGCTGTGAATGCTGCTATGACGTCAATGAAAGAGCGAACAAGAAGAAAGCTCAAAGCAGCTCGCAGGCCTCCGTACGTGACGTAGATCGCAGACCTTCTGCTATCTAGGTGGTGTTGCAGCAGGGCTCCATGTGCGACGTAGTACGCATGCCTTCTACTATCTAGGTGGTGTTGACCAACCTCGTCGTCCACGACACACGACAAAGACGTTAGCTACTGACTCATGTGGATCACGCAAGCCATAGCAAAGAAAAGTCCTCAAGTAGCATTAAAACAGCTACGAAATCAGGAGGAGCCTTGCAAAATATTGCAGAACTCTTTTTGTCTGCAGAATCTCTCTTTCTTTTCATCCTCATGAATACGTATGTATTTGAAAGTGAAAACAAAATGGAGACACCTGTTTCAGAAAACTAGACTTGCCTACTGCAGACTAGAACACAACAGTTACTGTGGATGAATAAAAGGATAGAAGAGCAAAACGCACCATTCCATGCATTCAGACAAGCGACATTCCCCAGAATACTCTAGCGTAAAATGCGAAAAACTTCATTGCTTTTAGCTGCTGCGTAAGTATGTACATACAAGTGCTGAACGTCACGTCTTCGTCTGCTGCTAACCGCGGGAAATATCCTGGGGCGCAACCACAAGATATTCCGTAGCAGCGCAAAGTCGATATTGCGGCACGGTGAGAATGCTCAAACTTTCACCCCGTTAACAGTTCTTTATTTTTGCGTGCTCTTTCACTAGACAGGAAACGCGCACTGTATCGCAATTTGTGATAGCGTGGACGTGCAGTAGGATACAGTCCTGTACGACATCCTTTTGGGATAGTTGCACAAAATCCCGATCCCGGGATTGTATAAACTGCGCGGGATTCCGAGCCCTACACATGCAGCGAGCAGTGTGTCTGTATAGCTGTGGAACAGCGATGCGCCACCAAGTTCCTTGTGAAGGAGAACGTCAAACGAGCTGAGGTTTTCAGGCACAGTGTGGGTAGCAAACGATGTCAAGAGGAACAGCGTGTGAATGGTGCAGGCAATTTGGCGAAAGACCGGATATGGTGACGAATGAGCCACGTAGACACGTTCGTCCGACTGCAGTCACGCCAGTGAACATCGCAGGAGTTGGGCAAGCCATCCTCGAGAACAGTTCGGGGCATTGCAGCCCAGCGTAATATTAGTGTCGGCAGTATGGAGACAGTCATTCACGAGCACTTAGTGTTCCGTAAAGTCTGACCAGAAGAGAGCGTGCATGACAGTCTCTGGGCAGCTGCTGAACCGGTCACAATATTTCATGAAACCCGGATGCATCATCCCCCACCCCCCCAGAGACAAAAAGAAGCAGCATGGAACGGCGACATAAGGGTTCCCCGCCACCAAAGAAAAGCAAGATGCTGGGAAGTCCATGGGAAGTGTCTTCTGGGAAATCCATGTGGATTTCTTGGAGCAAGGGATTAATGCCCAATACTACTCCATGTTGATAAAGGGTGTCGTGCGAAACTTAATTCGCGAGGGAAGGCCTGGGATGTTGTTCGGAAGGGTCATTCTACATGACAATGCCCAGCCCCGCACGGCGAATTTGACGTCAGCAAAGGCCTGTCCGAAATGCGCTGGGCGGTTTTGCCCCATGCCTCTTAGGAGTCTAGATTTAGCCCCAAGCGATTGCCATTTGTTTGGGCGCCTTAAAGGACACCTTTGAGGAAAGACGTTCCGCACAGATGAAGCTCTCCAGAAAGATGTCCAGCAGTGGCTACGATCGCAACCCATCTTTTCCTACGCCATAGAGTTGAAACAGCGCTGGCACCGGCATCTTGATGCGCACGGCGAAGAAAAACTGACGTAGTCGTTAAAAGTCTGTCAACCCTGAACGACCCTTGCAGTTATGTCCAACCTGAAGACGGCATCTAGAGCTCCGCGTCCGCATTGCATTGAACCATCGAGGTAATTATTGTTGAGACAAATATGCGTAGAGAACACGCTGGACAACCTTGCAAAAGATGCGCCGGCAATGCTGGAGCGTCGATCCACGCGTTCTAGGGACACGACATGCAACATACGACAAATACGCGGAATATGTGTGGCAGCGACATATATTTGCGATTTTTCTGATCCGGTACGTAGTAAAACAGGACACGTATATGGCTCACATCCCATATTCAAAGCGTTCAGTCTCTTCCAGCCGCTTCTTTTTAACCTTCGCTTTGTTCTTCACGGACATTTGATCGGCGATGGAAGGCCGCGTGGTGTCCACAGCCTCGCTCGGAATACGACTTCCGCCGGGTAGCGTCTCGGGTAGTGCGAACAATTCTTTCTTCAGAACTTCTTTCTTTTCCGTGGCTGCTTCCGACCCTAGCGAAGAATCTCTCATTGTGCGTCTGGACCAGCTTTCTTGTATTATCTAAGGAAAGAAAACAAGCTGGGTAATCAGACAGCATATTATACGCCTTTCCCTGCATCGCGCCCGGTGTCTAGAAACCCTTATTTTGCTGCTCTGAGAGATGCCCGTTCAATCAACGCCTTCTGGACTCCAAAGTCTATTAGATTTGCAGCACTCACTACACTGTGGGCCTGCAGTGTTGGCTCAAGACAATTCAAGTGCAGCTTCGACACTAGCGAACCGGCAAACGAATGAGCCAGTACAGAAGCAGTGTTGTCTGCTTCTTGTCGTCTGCTTCTGCTTCGCTTCGTTCTTCTGCTTGTCTGCTTCATTGTCGTCTGCTGCCGACATGCAAAACTAACAACGCCACCTAGATACGGTAGGCTAGTGGCTGCCCAAGCAACTAATTGCTACGTACGCTGAAGCGCGGTCGTCATGGGTGTCATTTTAGTGATCAGGCTTTGCTTAGAGGTAGAGGTAGTGGTGGTGGCGGGGTGCAGTCTAATCCCGAAGAAGCTCGCTTAGCAACAAACATATCTTACCTTGAGCCGAATATCGGTATCGCTTCCCAGTTTACTTGCACGGCGGCTGCCGAAGGATTCCTGTTGAAGAGCCTCGAAGCTCGAAGCGTAGTCTTCCCTGGTGTGTTGGCCAGAGACCCCGTGGACTGCGAACGTAGATGGCATCCGCGCTGGAATCGCGATAAGCGGGGATCCGAAATCAGCGCTGCTGTCCAGGTCACCGCGCTTTTGCCACCACTGGTTGGCCGCGCTGTACTGTGCGGATGTGCTGCTGGCCAGGTTGGACTCTTCGCGGATCTCCTCGGGAACCTCCTTGATCCGATGCCGTCTCGGCGGCTGACAAGACGACGCAGCCAGGCTGGAGGGTCGCGACGCAAGCGTCGTCCATTCCCACGGAGGTGGTCCGAAGTCCTGTCTGCTGGAGCGCTCGCTAGAAGGGATGTAGGCCACGTCGTACGTGTCGTCACGAATGAAGACCAAGTACTTGTAGTAGACGAAGTAGAGGATTGTTATCTGAAAAGGTATGGAGGAGGAAGGATGCGAGTTTTCAGTTGCCAAGCAGATAATGCGTAAGGAGGCGGTGCTTCTCTCACAGCTGAACCTGGTGAAGAACGCAACATGCATAAGGACAGCGTTCAACTAGCAACTGATTTATTCATATAAAAAATTTATTCGGATAAAAAAAAAACTCCAGTCAGGAAAGCCCTGGGCAACAAGGGCAACATCTAGCGGTTACAGGTTCACTGGCCTATAACTCATTGTTGGCCACCACTAGAGGTTGCCTTTGGTGCCTAGGACCTTCCTGACTATCAGTTGCTAGTCGAACACTGTCTGTCGTCCTTGGCCCTTTGTTGCGTTCTTCCATCGTGTTCAGTCCCAACCAACATGATCTACATCTTCTTGCGTTCTCTCACAGGATCCCACTACTGCTGTAAGGCTATTGTCTTCGCCGTTCAAGTTTCGGGGAATAACCGCAAAATCTTAACGTGGCATTTGTGCCGACAGAGCGTTTATCGCTTCTAGAGAGCTGGTGCTTGGTACTCTGGTCCAACCTATGGCCATTTATGATTCAAAGTCCCCACATTTAGCGTTCAATAGCAGAGCCGTGGAGACTGCCTTTCAGTCGGACGTTCAAATATTCCTGTTAACATCACAATGACTAATGAGCTACAAACCATAGTGGATACGGTGTAAGCATGCATATGACATCGTGTGGCACCAGCTTGGTGGAAACCTGACTAAGCTAAGCTTATAGCGTAGCGGTTGTTGCCTGCTCAGTTCTGCAACACTGTAGTTTAGTAATTACTGTAATTTAGTGAATACATAACCTCGCTACAAGTATGCGAAATATTGCGAAGTACGCGAAAATTGCGAGAGCTTGTGAAAATGGGTAGGCTACCAGAAAAGTTGCGACGGGACAAAGCAAATCGGGACAAGCGCTGATCTCTGCTGTGTCCCGTTACTTCGCTCTCAGTTCGTAACCCACACTTGACTGGGTAGACTACATAATGAACTACAATTTAAAAAATAATAATAATAAACACCCGAGTTGTATCTGAGGAAGGCCATTTAAAGAAGGCTTCCTGGCATAGCACAAGTGTTATGCTAGGAAGCTTACTTTAGACACCTTGTTATATGTATACCGCATGCGTACCTTAAAGATGGCGAGGACTGTGTAGAAGAGGATAAGGTGCGCAAATAACCGCACCTGCACACAAGTTTTTCGTTAGTAGTCTCGACACAAAACGACGAACGAAGACTATTTACCCCTTCTTCGGGTGCTGCGATGGTGCTGTTGGGATAAGCAGTTCCATTCAAACTGGCAACGGGATCCAATGCTGTAACGTCTTTACGTAACTGCAGGAACAGACTACGTTATATAACATATGCTACCGTTCGTTGTAGAGATACTGCATTGATACTGGGGTCAGTGTAGATGAGACGGTACGGAAGTTTTTCAAGGGATACTCCACGAAATTTTTCCCTTAAGACAATTTGTTGTTGATCGCGTGGTGTGCACTACTTACACGGATGTCGAGCGTCACAGCTTCCACGCATGCGTTGACGTAATGCAAGCAAGCGGCGAAAGCATTCCAAGTGATGAACAACACCAGAAGTGTGCTAGTATCCTAAAAATTACAAAAAACAAAAAAAAAAACAAAAAAGAAACGCAAGTCAGAACTTCTCACACGTTCCGCGGCAAGTGCTCTACAGCGTGCTTCGCAAATACTTCAACAGGACAAGTAGAAAAATAAACAGCAGAGGAATGTGTCAAAGGGACGGGTCACTCACCCATTGGCACCTATCTTTGATGACTAATGAATCTTTCTTCTGCAAAAAGCGAAATAAATGATAGATAAAATAAAATACTCTTACTTAATCTTAGCATTAGTACCCCGCGCACATTTCTTACAATGGACTGCAAAATTTGTCCGCAGGGTTCTCATCGTTTAACAAAACGGACAGCATGGACACAGATTTGCACTTAGTTTTCGTTTCCGTGCTACCCGTGCTACCTCTAGCGCGCTTCTCGAATCCAATCCAATCCAAGTCGCTAGTATCCGAGGCAGAAGCGGCGCAAACATCGGACACAGGCGCGAAGCAGAAACAGGATTTATAGATATAGCTACCTTAATGAAAAGCAAGGGAAGTTGTGGGTGACACAGATAACGCCACCGGTTAAAAGAATGTAATTTGTCGACGCGTTGTTCAATCATGCGTTGACGCCATCTTGTGAGACACGTAACGGATTGGCTCCTTGTTTCCTTCAGACAAGGGAACGGACTTCATCTGCTGTGCAAAAACAACCAGTGACAGAGGTCGCCTCGTCGTTCAGGTACGGTGTCACGTCACGTTCTCATACAACTGTTACGAATGCTTTGAAATCGGGGAAGTCATTCTGCTTTTACTAATGAAGCTTATAGGTCTGTTACAACCAGCAGGTAGAAGAGTCACCGGCTTCGTGGGAATTTTGTACTTAACCGTTTTTTTTTCTTGCCGTCATCGCGTTTATCTGCATATAGAGTTCATTCGCTGACGTTACCCCTCCGAAAAGGCGAAATCGCCGCCCTGATGTTGGTCCCTCGAAGTTTGGTTTCGGTTTGCATTCGCTGGCACATGCTATTTAGAGCGTTATTAACGTTGAAAACATTGAAATTACTTTGATTGTGGTACAAATAACGTTCTCACAGTACAGTAGCTTCGAAACGGCAGCAAATGTACGGTGAATGCGATGAGGGGTAAGACCTGGACTGTCAAAACCTGAGGACCTACACACTATGGCGGCAAATTTGCTAGCCACAGTGGCGCTCCCCTGGCGTCATATAAATAAACCCTATTGGAAACGCAATACTCACGCATGAAATGGCCGCGAACAATAGGAGGTCAGTGGTGGCATTCGTAGCACTTTCCACGATGTACACCATATCGAATATGAAACTGGATGCTGAAAGATCAAAGTTACCTACGTGACATAAAAGCAGTCATGGTGTTGATACGCAATATGTTGGTACGTTGATATGTTGATACGCAAATGAACCGAAACCGTGGCGACCGGGAGCACAGGGCTCATTTCACGTCAGAGGGCCACTTGCTTTGGAGCAGGGAGTTGATCGGAGGAGGGTGCTGATCTGATGGCCGGATCAATCGCTTTCCGGCCCAGATAAGCATGCGTCGTCGAAAGTGATGCGGTTCTAAAGAGCGCACCCAAGCAGGTCAATGTACTGAAAGTCGAGTGCAGTGGGGGTGGCCGTGCAGGTGAAACTAAAGAACATTGATGAGACATATACCGTCCACCCCCCATTGCACTCGACATTCAGTACATTGTGCTGCTTGGACAGTTTCGGTTTCGGCTCATTAGCATATCAAACATTCAGATATGGATATTTTGCGGCACGCGCTCTTTACTGGCTTTGGAAAAGATAACTGGGCTTTCAACGAGGATTATCTTGGAGTCACTAGATTGGTCTCTCTTTCTGCTATCTCGCTTTTCCACGAAATTTCCTAATTAGTTATTTTTTTTTTAAATGAATTTTAGGCAAGTAGTCATCTTGTAGTTACGTATTCTCTTTGAGAGGAGGACCTCCTGGCGGTATAACTCAACTGAAAAAAACGACAGTTATATGCTGCCTATCATGGCTTTTTTTATTTAAAAAATCAAATTGATAAAAAAAGAACGCACTGTATGTTTAATGGCTGCACTTTGTAAATAGTAGTTATCCGGATGCCCTCTCGAAATCTCAGTCTTTTAAAAAGCGATAAAAACCGGGCTGTTTGGTGGTACATCCTAAAAGCGATAAGCGATGGAGCCTCCCCCAAGGTTTTTATCACTGTGTTCGTTACATTCAATAGATAGTTGTAGCAGACCGTTGATAACGTGGCTTGCGTCGAACCGTATCAACCGGAACCAATCAGTGGGTAAGATTCTGAGTCACGCACCACTGCGATTGGTTCCGATAGGCACGATAACCTTATCGACGGTATACTAAAACTCACTATTGTTGAAAAAACAGTGCTTCGCCTGTTTTGTCTGTTTCCCCTGCACCGGGGTTTTATCGCTCTTTTATTTTAAAACATTTTTTTTAGGGGGATGGGACAGTCGAAATTAGCCCTCTGGCGTAGATGTTATGAAACAGCAATGCGATGGACGTACCGTCCAATGTACTTAGAAACCACAATAAGGGACTTTCTCAGCGTCACCCACACCCCCGAGAATTTTATAATCCCGGCCCCCCTCTGTGACGGGGGACTTAACGACGCCCCTTGGCCTCCACCTTGAGCTACAAATTTCATTGATAAACTGGAACACAAATGGTGATCGACTTACGTTCATTCTTTCTTATCAGATATCCACCCATGTTATATCCGGTACCGTAGACAACGGCGCAGGCACAGTTCCAGCACTGCACAGAACACACGAGCTACGGAATCCATGCACTAGTACAGTAAGAGATATCGTTATCACACGCTGGGGCGGCTGAAGGGGGGTTACAGGGGTTACTGTAGATCCCCTGAATTTACGAAGAGGGCGAAAAATTTCCATGGAGGTGAGGCGTTGTTATCTCAGGTGCCGCAAGCTAATAAAATGCAATAAACCCTTTTGCTTTGCCGTTTTGGGACCCGGGCATGAATTTGTGGTGGCGGTGTGGGACTAGAGGGGGGGGGGGGGGGGGGCGCCGGTCGGAATCTGGGGTCCCCTTGAATTGAGGACGTTGCGCCGCCCCTGATCACACTTATAAATTAATGATAATAAGATAACTTACAAAGCAGCCGCTGGTGACATACAAGAGGCAGGGTCTGGACATGGCTAACAGTCACACGGTGCAAACCGGCCAACGTCCTCAGTGACATTCAAACTTCGGTATACGTGGTCATCTTCTTCACGTGGTTCGGGTCGCGAGGTATCGTTCACGTTAATTTCTTCTTCTTTCTTCTTCTTCTTCTTCTCCCCAGGAAGATGGCCGCGATCCGCAAGGGAGATTGGCCAGGGCTAATTCAGTATGATATGAGTGTGACAGTGACACTAAGGGCTAGAACCGGTTGGAGCCGGCAACGAATGACCGCCGGCTCTTTAAAATGTCGTCACAGACCCGAGGTTGGATTTTAACTGCACTTTTTGTGCTTTTAGATCGAAAACAAACTTGGATCCCGCAAAAGCTTTGGATGGATTTTTGCAACCGAGAATCAGCGTGAAACGCTTCCAGTGTTTCGGAAATATGCTAATTATTCATAATTTGTGGGTCTAATGTTGCCAGGAAGCTGTTATCGTCAGTGAACCCACAATGCCCCCCCCCTCCCCCGTCGGTTAATTCAACCCAGCCAAGGGTTCTTGAAGGTGCACTCAAAGCTCAGCACTCAAATATGTTGCTATCAGGGGGCGGATTCAGACCCTCACTTCGGCGGTGTGTGTGTGTGTGTGGGGGGGGGGGGTGCAGTGTCTTTGTCGAAGCGCGTAGAGGGGCAGCGGAGGAGAGGAAATGTAATACTTAACTTGATGACTCGGAGGGGCGATCGCCCCCTCCGCTCTCTCGATCCGCCACTGGTATGATATATTTCTGCAGTTCACCTTGCATATTCTTCTTCATCACTCAACCTAAACGTGCCAACCGCCTATCCTGGCACTGTGAAATAAATCACAGTCAGAAAAAGAAGAAGAAAGAAGAGAATCACGTCTGAATGAACATCACAAGAGATCATCACATCAGAGCGAACGAAAATACATAAACTCCACACTGCCATCTTTGATGTTTGGTAGCTGTTGACGGGGTCTCCCCTCCACTCGTCCCCGTAAACCAAAGCTGATGTGACCATTCGTCAACATTCGTCAACATTTTCCGAAGCCTCCCCTCTCGGAACAAATCTAACCCAACCGCACATATCGCTCATCATCTGCATATATATAGGGTACCTCGTAATAACCGGCCTCCAAAAGACTCCCATAAGGCCCACAATGCGCTCTGACGTCAACGATGACGTCACCACGATAAAGGTCGAGCCAATGCAGCCGGGACTGCCTGTCAGGATGCTAGCGAATTGATGAGCACGAAGTGGGAAACACTGTGCCAAGCAGAACAGTGTTTCCAGCGAAAAGCCATTGGCAGCACCACTGGGCATTGGCCCCTGGCGGATGAAAAGAGAAACGCGAAAACAAAGACCTTGTTCCTTCGCTGTGATTGATTGTGGTCATTAGGCAGCCAAGAGAGAAATGGAATTAAAGATGGCACCGGGAGAAAAAAAGTCGTCTGCTTTTTCCAGAAAAGCCGTCGTCCGTTTAAACTTGTCGTCTGCGTCGAGAAAAAGCGAAGCAGAAACCGTCTTTCGGAGGGGGACACCACTTTGTTGGCAAACGGCTTCGAAGGGCATGTGTGAATGTCACGCTAATTGGATGTAAGTGTAGTGTGTGTACGGCGCTATTATAAATAGGACTGAAGTATAGAGATGTGTTTCTTAGATTTCTTCCAGCCGCTTCTTCTGCTTTGAAAACACACACAGAGTGCAGTTACCCGGATGAGACGTTCAAAATGTCATCACTCGATGCGTGCTGCTCGAAACTGGAAGAAGTTCCCACTGGAAAGTAGATAATCTGCGTAATGTCTGCTGTGCGTGAAAGTAATTGATGAATTACTTTCCAGATGCAAACGTTTTTGTGCATGGTGACTTGGAACAAGCCGCAATAACGCATCTAAGCACTGATAACCGCTGTATTAGATAAAATATGATAAACACAGCAAAGCCAGGGCGCTGCACAGCTCCCAAAGCTTTTAATATTTGGTTGGTATTTTATCGATTTCACTTCCCAAGTGAAGTGAACCGCACTCTCATCTTCCATGACCCTCCCAGCAAACCATTAATATCCCTGAGACATCCCTACAAGGTCGCGAACGTCCAACGACATCCATAGGATATCTATGGGATATCGCACAGTGTCATTTGCATTTTGGGTCGCTTCTCTCGATAAATACGTACTATACAACAGAAACAAATACCACAAGAAAATCTTTCGAAACTTGTCGGTATACTATCGTATTTGTCATTTGATTTAATAGCAATACAATATATCCAGTATATAATGCTAAGAATTGGGCTGTTCTGTGACTCATTTAAAAACGATAAAACCCGGTGCAGGGACTGTACAGATGACACAGACAAGGCACTGAACTTGTCCAGTGCTTGTCTAGTGCTGTCCAGCACTTGGTCCAGTGCCTTGCCTGTGTCGTCTCTTAGAGTGGCCCCTGCAATGGGATTTTGTCGTTTTTAAAGGAGTATATCTTTGGCAAATGGTTAGATCCATCAGGCAACGTTGATACAATCGCGCCGTCCGCTATGAATACCACTGGTTCCTTTCAATTTGCGTTCAATTAAATCAAATTTTCAGTAGCCAAGTAAGTAACTATACAAACGAGATGCTCCAGGCGTAACTTATTAGCGAATAATGACACCCCAGTTAAAAAATTACCCACACTCCAAAAGCACAGTCGACCACCAGAAGTCTCTCAAACGTGAAGAGCACGCGAACATTGCGCCACCATTAATAATCTCGTTGTGTGTACTTGTTTAGATAAGAAAAGAGGGAAGGAGATAAAGCGTACCCGAGCAAATTACATTTTCCCCACCGACGATCGAATGTAGAGATAAGGGTTTAGGGCGGGTCTCGCATTATCAATATCCCATCTGGTTGCCCCAACTTCCAAATGGTACCGATCGTGTAATCCCTCTCGTGTGCCCATTATCAGTCCCTTATCGCGAACTGAGGTGGATTATGTGTACACTTGAATAATGAACAGCTTACGGCTTCAATATCGATAATGAAGAGGCGGAAGGGGGGACACGGGACGTTCCCCTTCGTTTGTATCGCTGGACAAAAAAACCTCTTATACGCGCTGTTCCTGTAAGTGAAAATCCGGGTAATGGCAACCGTAGCCGCGTAAAGTGAATTTCTTTTTACTGTTCGGTTATTGGAAGTCGTGGTCTTCGTGTTTTGGGTTCCAATAAGGTGTCAGTTGTGCGACGGATTCTGGGACTACGGGAGCACATATGCACCTTTTAATAGTTGTCAATATAGCCACAAAAGTCCATTCAAAACTAACTATACCCATTCAAAAAACTCTGGACGGTAAACCGTCCGAAAGGCCTTGTACTACTTTTTTTTTGTATTATGATGTTAGGCTGTCACCGGAGGGATTCGAATTCACATACATTGGAGATCACGTGACATCGCGACCTGGGAGCAAGTTGTCACGTGATATCTTGTATTCAGCGGGTTTCTTTTTAGAAAAAAAAAGCCACATAATACGTACCTTCTTGGAAACATATATCGGTGTGTCTCCTAGCGCCCTACAAACTTCCAATTGACACATCGGCTTTTGAACCAATAATATATATTTTGAAGTCAGCTAATTAGGCGTACCATACAGGGCTAATTAATTGTGCACAAAGAATAAGTACTGGCGACTACGGTACACGATTGTTAACAACTTTCACTCGGCTTCATTCGCGCGCTCTGTCTTCTTCTTTATTTCTTCTTTTTTTATATATAACTTAGATGCCTGTTGTTTGTTGGGACATCCAGAATGTTCGCCAACTGTGACGTCAACTGTGCGGAAACGGGCGCTTTCAACCCTCTCTCCGTCACAGCCAGAGCTGCTTCGCGGCGCAAAACTGCGAATAAAATAAAAATAAAAGGGGGCAAGCATCGATTTGTTCCTACCACGTTAGAGCCGTTTATCTCATACGAAGCATCAGTCGTCCTGACAAAACCGCGCAGCTATTAAGTATCTCTTTCCTCGCTATACAGTCATTCGCATTTTAAATCACGCCGCTTATTGCGAACCCGACTGCGATTCGTTTAATGTAAACGCGGCTGGAAACAAACTGACAGGTGTAATTGGTAATGGAGCAGCTACGTGCCGTCTCTCTCGTATTCCGGTTAGAGTTGCACTTTGGCTATAATCTAACGCGACAGCTATTCAGTATGGGGGCTCCATATCGGTGTATATTTGAATAATGCGAGGGTCCACTTCGAAGCTTACGCTGGCCGACGTGACCAGACCTTATAGTAAGCGACTCTTTTTTATGTTTTATGTTTCGTTCTTCGCTATATTATAACGGTTATGACCGTCAGCGGGACACCGAGGTCGCATAAATTGTGCTGGTGATTGTTGCCAGCTTGGGTTCCTAATGTCCTGTGCGGAATGGTTGTGGAGAGTATACGTAGCGTACGACAGTTAGCGAAATGCATAGCGAGCAGTATGCGTTGTATTGCCTTTAGTATATAGTGCCTTAATGTTGCATGCAGTGTTGAGTAACATACGGCATGTTGGTAGTGTGCAGAATATTACTAATAACGAGTCTTTGTACTTAGGCACACAGCTTTAGACGTCGTGGTAAGCGGACTCATAAAGTAGCGTTGTAAGCGGACTCGGAGGAGCCGTAATAAGACCGGCGGAATTTCGTGTAGTGAGTGCTATATACATACACAGTTACACACATCATAACAGGAAACACGGGTAAGCGTTTCGTTTAACATCGTTATAACTAGAGCCCGGATTTAAGGCATTTGCTTATATAAACGCCTAAATGCGGCATTTTCGGGGATGCCTGCCCTTTTATCGACTGTGTTGGATTGTAGCCTTTCTTTTTAACGTTTTTAGGTGCCATAATAGCCTTTTCCGATGTGCAAGTGCGAGTGCACGTTTCAGGCTAATGCCGAGTGCAGCGTTTTGCCCTTCGTTTCTGCGCGCCTTTTGTTCCTTTTTTCCGTTTCGTTTCCTTCAGTACCTTGGTTTGTTAGAAGGGGTTCATGCATATTTCATCAAAAGATTTGGCCTTTCTTGGAATTTCAAGATCTTCGAGGGCAGATAACACAAAATATTACTCAATATAGCGTGGTTCTTGGCTGAGTCAGCATTCGTGTTCCAGAAGTCAAAGCTTGTGTGGTACCGTAGCTTTTAAACAAGCAAGCAAGCTTTCCCGGAAGCAGCATTCTGAAACACCCACAAAGCAAAAGAGCGTGCCTGTTTCCGTCGTTTTCAGTGCCTAAATTTCTGGGTCCAATAGTTAATACATATACAAGCAGCATATTCCCTCACTTTGGTGAGAAAGGGTCGTGCAACAAATGCAAGACATTGCTGAACGGAGACCTTTTACCGATACGGTCCTTTTCTTTTTTTCTTGTGGGAAACAAGTACCATTTCAACTCTCTGGCATAACCACTTTGGTACATTGATGTTTTTTTTTAAAGAATTCCGTGTTAGCGCCGCGAAGCAACTGTGGCTATGAGCGGCGTCCAGACGTGGACAGATGGAGAGAGGACAGCAGGAAGGGGGTTAGTATGCGTCCTGGGCAAACTGTGCCGTCTGGAAATCATCCTATAGCCACTTATGCCACGGGAGCTGATACCCCAGTCTGGTTCCCCCCCAATATCCTCCCTTCCCACATTTCGCACTTTTTTATTTAAACATTCCTCTTTTCTGTGTTCCTGCACCTTCGAAGAGAGGAATTCTTTTCGTCCCACTCCATGCGCGAGACACCCATAGAGACAGACAGACAGCAAGTGGGGACAGCACATCTGTCACCTTGCCGCGCAATTTCGGCGACAATTTCTCACGCAGTGAATTCCAAGTGCAGCTGGCTTCTGCTACATTGCGCGCACGGCGCTTTATCTTGAAACGGCGATAAATGGAGAGGGGCCACAAAGACGGAATGAGATATCCATTTATACTTTGCCCAGTACCGGTTTCCAGTGGAAGCTGAGAGGGATGCATTTATTTTAAAGGGACACTCCACCGGTTATGAAGTTGAAAATAGTGTCCCACAGCGAGGTACTTGCGGGCGCTGTACGCCAAGTTTCATGCAGTTAAGCCAGCGTCGTCTAGAATAAAGAATATTGTGAAGAAGATCGCGGGGATCGCAATCATCCCCATCGCTCTGACCATCGCGCGAGACCGCGCCCGATTCGTTCTAGTCTCGGCTTCCGTCCTTTCCGGCTGTTGTTCCCCTAGAAGTCGGCCCAGGACGCACATTTCCCCAGGGCGTCAGTCGTGACGTTGCCCACATACGTGAGGCCGACAACGGCAAGCCCTTTCACCACCACCACCACCACCACCACCGGTTGTTGTTTTTTTGTCTGGTTCCCGTTCCCCTGGTTGTGGTTTCGCGGCTCAATACCTATTCCTCTTCTTCTCACTCCCTGTTTCGTCATTTTTCTAGCTCCACTAACCCTAGCTCAGGTACCTTCTCTTTTCTTAGCTTTTTCTTTTCTTATGAGTCCCAGGTCTGCGATACCTCGTGTGGTGCGGGCCTGGGTCTCTTCTCCCTCTACCCTCTTCTCTTTCTCTGAAAGTAATGTCATTGGGGGGTATTATAGGTTCGTGCTCCTGGAACATTCCCTCTTTCAGGGGATCACTTAACAGCTCCAAAGTCACTTCCGATGCACGTTCCCTGGTGCACCCTGCGCACCCCTTCTTCGGAGCTGGGGAGCCGGGGAACGCTGGGGAAGAGCGGGGCCAGTTCCGGATCGTGACGCATGTTCCGGTGTACTGCCTTTCGAAATGGCGCCACCGTTGCAACACCTTGCAACCGCCCATGCTCTTTGTGTTTCCGTAATCATTGGATGTCGGTGGTAAATAGGTATAATATTATAGAGGACCGCTATGGTCTACTGCTATGTTTACTTAGAAGCAGACGACAGAAGACAGCTCGATAGGTGGCGCGCGCTCAGCGTCTCTGGCGCTCGGCTTCCGGATAGCCACACAAACACCGTTAAGTGGAGACACCGAGGGTACGTTCCCCTGAGAACCCGGGATATGGCGCTCGGGAGCCTGCCTAACGCGCCTATTAAAAACCCCTCCTCCATTGGCTACACCTGTCCCAGCTTTCTGCCTAACAATATGCTTTCGATAGCCGTAGCCATAGACATGGGCCGCCTATGAGCCGCATGGGAACACACACATACATTGGATGATGATGAGGTGGGCGATTCACACTGCCCTATTGCGCATTAGGAATGGATGAGGGGATGATGATGATGGGCCGTCACCAGACCGGTGGAGCGCAAGTACTCCGCAAGAGGACGAAGGCCTTGCATCTGGTGGGCAGCGTTCGACCACGGTCCGAGGATCTTGGCGAGGCTGAACGGCCGCTTGTCAATACGTTGCATAGCAACTTCCATCAGTGCACGCTGAGTGGTGATATTGCCCACAAGCCAGGATGACGTGGCAGAGGTCGCCGCGCACTCCACAAGTGGGGCAGAGGGAAGACGAGGTGGAGCCGAGACGGTGTTGAAAGGCAGATGTAAAGGCAACGTTGCGCCTCATGCGGTGGAAGAGTGCAATAAAAGGGCGCGGTAGTCGCGGAGGAAGTACGAGAGAAAGCGTGGGGTCTACATCCGACAGAAGGGAGTGACCCTGCATCTTGGGGCCGTTGAATGTCGAAAGGAGGTGTCTTCGGTCGCCCGGAGACACCATTATCGTGGAAAAAGCTGCGTGCTGATGGGCGCTCAAGGCGTCTCTGTCTGCTTCTTCATTGCCGCTGATGTGCCGACATGTCCGGGGATCCACTGCAGTGCGACAGTGTGCCCTGCAACGGCCGCCTTCTTATAAACTTGCAGGACGTCAAAGACAACAGGACTGAGGGACCCACGTATCCCCAAGTTGGCCACACACATGGAGCGCGGGTCTTGAGTCTGTAAAGACGACCCAGGACTGAGCTGGGCTGGCTACGTTCCTCCCCCTAGCCAATCGCCCTCTGTCAAGTCCCAACAACCCATAACTAGTGAAAGTCAAAATTCACAACTACAGTTGGCCTTTGAGTTTCACCAGGGTTAGGGCAAAGGCCTGCCCACGAAAACATGAGGTTGTACTGTCAACTATACGTACTTGGTGCTACAAAGGCGAGCAACTGTAGAAGAACTGACTTCCGTGTACGCAGCATTCGTATCCATAGTAATTCAAGCTCTTCATGTAAGGTCTTCACACTCTTTTACTTCTTGGGAGGACATTCAGAAACAGTAGAAGCACCACGCTGTGAACCCATAAATATCAGTGTCGTTGGCTTTAAGAAACAAGAGATACTGGGAACAGCAGTACCATACCATACAGTACCATAACTGCACCTATCCAAAACTTCGAGACTATGCTATGCGGGCAACTGTAGAACCGAAAACGGAGACGTCGCAAATGATTAAATGTGCGAAAGTTAAAGGTCAACTGTAACGATAGTTTGACCTAAAACTTGATCCTGAAAATGGTGATAATTCTTGTCGTCGCCGTGGTCTCGTAGTATCATGAAAGACCACGCAGGGGGAAGAAACAGATGATGAAAGAAGGAAGTCAATGAAGGTTAGCCAGCTGTATAGGACTCGAACCCGCATCTTCTGGATTACCGGTCCAGAGCTCCATACTTCTTCCTACTTGACTTCCATCTTTCGTCATTAATTTCTTAGGCACTTGAGGCTTTGTACGTATTTCTCCTTTCTATGTGTTCCAGCCTCAGCAACATAAATTGTCTCATGAAGAAACAGAGTTCGCTTGCGTCGCTACCTGTATCGTATCGAGCCTGTATTGTGCTTGTGTTTGTTCAGAGGGGTCTACGCAATGATCGATGCCCCTTTTTGCCCGGCCGGTGAACTTTAGCGATCGCTTCGATTATGCAGATACGGGCGTCAGGTTTGAGGGAGTGTTTGCACGGACAAAAGTTTATACGTTCTGTGTGACCCGGATTATTGACGCCCTGCGACATGCTGCCTCACACAGGAGACCTGCTTGTAGGGTACGAACCCAGCGCCTTCCAAGCATTCACAGTGACCTTGGAGATAACACGATGCTGTGTCCACACCGCCCACAGTATTCAGCCCGCAGTATATCCAGCCCTCTGTACTCAGCAAAGAGAGAAAGAAAGAAAAAAGACAAATATGAAATAATCACCGCAAGCCTATCCGGTAAAACGCGCCAAAAGGTGTGCATTTCACGATATCCTCGATGAACACAACATATGGGCACGCATAAATGAGATCTACGATGACGACTCAGTCAAAGTTCGAATAAGATCCCATATTCTGCTCTCGGGTGGCAAAATGAAGGCCTTTCTTCGGTTTCCGGTAAACAAACGGGGTATTCTTTTTCCCATTGTTTGGACCCTTGTTTACTCGTGGGAAGACATTGGATAGGGTCCAATTGTCTTCCTCCCTATCTCCAGTGACAGCGTGAAGCTTTGACGCTTATCGCGAGTGACACGTTTGCAGTGAGTGTGCAGCCGAAACCGGTACTCCTTACATGGTTCGCGTATTACCGTATTTTCCGGTGTATAACGCGCGCGTTATACAGTAAAAAGGTGTGCTGAAGAGGTTCTGCGCGTTACCTGACGGTGCGCGTTGTACACGGAAATATTTTCCTGCGGAGTTCCTTCTCAGGTCGGTGACGTACAAATTCCAGCCTCTTCCAGAGTGTTGTGGCTTTCACCCATATCTCTTAGGGCCAGTTGACAAAACGGGCGAAAGGGCACTGGAGTTCATAAAATGTTAATGATGCTGCATAAGGATACTATTCAGCAGTCAATAATCTTGACTTCATTTCAGAAGAACGGCGTGATTGAGAAGGGACGTGAAACAGAAAGCAGAGAGGAGACTGAAGTATACTATGACAGCGACGCTGTTGCACCGGGGTTTAACGGATTTGACTAAATGTGTTTCAAATATGTAGAATATGCATATATGATATACCGCTTTGGTTTATTGTGTATACTGGTGGCAGTACAGAAGCTTGTACCACCATTGCGGTGCGCGTTATACATGGAACATTTTTCAAATTCGGCCCGTTTTTAGGGGTGCGCGTTATACACCGGAAAATACGGTAGTCACGTCGTAAAAAAAAAAAGAAGTAGTAGGCACGAATGATTCTTGTCTTTGTAGAGGGTAAGAGTCGTCAGCCAAAGTCAAGTGGCTTGCTACTCCTTAATGATTAAAATGGTTCGGATTGAAGCTCTAGTCCCTGGAACAAATATGGGAGCTAAAATATGACTTTTACACACGTCTACTTTACAGCTATAAACTTTTGCGTACCACGACACATGACTTATGTTCTTTCGTTGACTCCACCGCGAAGCAGCTGTGGCTATGGGAGTGCACAGAAACGGGTAAATGAAGAGAGGACAGCACGAAAGAGTGGGAAAGAGAAAGCAAAAAAAGGGGAGTGTCAGTCTACAAATGAAAAAGAAAAAAAGTAAAGAAAGGAATAAGAGATATGGAAGGCACCGGACGGACATTGCAAGAAACGGCACAGCAGAAGAAGGATGTACCATCTCTACCTCAAAGGAGAACATATTTGACGCCGTATCTAACATTACCCCGTCTCGAGAGCAAACACCCACACTTCCCAGACGACGACAAGAAAACTCGGTAGATCACAGCGCTTCTTCTGAACCGTGCGAATGCCCACACGGCCATACATCAGTGGCAGACGACGGCCCATCGTACCACGTGATCTCCCACGTCTCCATCACGCCACTTCTTCAACATCAACAGCACTCGGTCCGCCATCATCTTCCGGCATCTTCGCAAATACAGATTTATATCCCACATGTCGCGAGCAGAAGAAAGGAGAGCTCCTCTTCTAACGAGATATGGGCTGTACGCTAAAGTGGTATTTAATCATGTTTCTGCACGCCGAAATCCTTCTCCCTGCGATAGTGTCACATACACACACACATACAAAGGCCATACAAACGACAGAAAGCGTGAGTGAGGGAGAGAGAGCTTGAAAATACTATAAAATAAATGTCGTCCGCTTACAATGGAGGACGTTCGGATAGTTGGTCAACACATATATCAGATGTGTCGTCCTCCTGATGTCGTCTTCTGACATGATTCAAAGAATCCCACTCTCTATAGTGGTCCGTGGTTTTTCGGTTTTATCGAAGTAAATTGAGAGTGCACTCGTCTGTGGCGATGATGCCATTGGATTCCACGACGAAGTACAGAGGAGGCTTCTGAGGCATTTAATGGACGAGGTGTCCAATGAAGATAGGGTTCGTCGTCCGTTGCCTCATTACGGGTGGAAGGGGGTAGGGGGTGGGGGTGAGAAATGTCGTCTGCTTGGCAGAAAGCTTTTTGCATGGAAACGTGCCCCCTGCGTACAAAACACAGGGCTAGTTTTTTTTTTTTTTTTTTTTTTTTTTTTGCGTATTTGGTTTTTTCGTCATGCAAGTTTGAGTGATGGATCGTTTTGATTCTGTGGATTTTGTAGCGCTAGGAGGGCTGTCGTTCCATTTTATGCTATCGCAAGTAGGATCTTTCATGCAGACTACAAGTGGCTGATTTGGCGTTTAATTCAGTTTGTGCACAAATGAAGCAAGAGAGGACCACTAACTGTCGTCTACCCCACTTTGTTTACAGGGAACGTTGGAATCGAAACAGGTCTTCGAAAGATGTAGGCAGTGGTTTATTAACAATCTCAAGCACGGAGGGGTGTTGCAAAAAATTGGCGGAGGGGGGGGGGGGATCATTATTACCGTTACTGTAAAACCCTTATTGTTCGCGCGCCTTCAATTTTCGCGAATGTCGCAAATTGAAAATTTCACGAAATTTAAGGGCATGCGAAAATTGACACTTCCAAAACAATGATGCACTCGGAAACTTTATTTTCACAGACTGCTTTACTGCATAAGCGTTCGCAATACCGCCTTCAAGTGAACCAAGTCACGAAGCATCTAGATTTAGCATCTAGATTTCGCGAAATTTAGTAGCCGCGAATATGTGCCCTGTGCCCTACTCGCGAAAATTCGTGTCGCAAATTAAAGGGTTTTACAGTACGTGTAAAGCTGTACACAGGAAAAAAAAAAAAAGAAAAGAAAAAAAAAAAGCTTGGAATATGTCACCAAACATTTGGAGGGTGTTGGAGGGGGGGGGGGGGTCTGGATGCCCTTTCCCAATTACAGAGTCAGTCCTCGTTTCTTCGTTATGTCTTTGTGCGTATAGTGTTGGTCACGTGGACTATGCACCCTGGTCACGTGCTGGGAAGCGCCCATAAAAGCACGCCCTCTTTCTTTCTTTCTTTCTTTCTTTCTTTTTTTTTGTGTGTGTGCCGCACTTGGCAGCACACTTATCTGAGTTCGAGGTTTGTCTTAGCAAAGCCACGCGTCATCCGGATGTAAACTTGGAGAAAGTGCCTCCTCAGCCGACGTGATAGTGTCGCATATCTCTCAAGGTGGATATCGGATGTTTTTTTGCGCACGGATAGCGCCATTCCGCGCGTTGTTTTTATGCGCGTTATTTTCGGACTGCCGCCTCACAAAAAAAGAAAAAAGAAAAGAAAAAGCGACCTAAGTATTTCTAGTCTTCCTAGGCTTTCCTGGCTTGTGTGAATGTGTTGTCTGTTTACAAATACTGCCCTGTTTCACACATCTTATCTGTAGCAAGCGTAGAAACGGTACATTGGGTGGTAATACCCCTGTCGCACGGACTATAATTTAGTGTCACTTTCAACGAGTGACACTTGCGCATAGTGTCATTCGTGTGCTGTCACAGGGCATCTTTTAGTGACACTTGGCGGAAAGTGCACTAACGATTTAGTGAGTATACGCCCAAACGCACTGCACTTCACTTCGGCGGACCGAGTGCGTAACCTCGATAGCAGGCTCTGAGGTACACGTAAAAATATTGAGGAAAAGCAGAAAGGCCCTGGCAACCAGAATATTTTTGAGCAAGTATTTTCAACGGCGTTCGTATTTGATTTAAGTACAGTGTAACATCGTGCCGTAAGAACATCTGCTTACTCTCGTTGACAGTCTGCGAAAACTTTGCTGTCTGGCGATATGTCCGCGGCCATGTTTGTTGAGGTCATATGAAATACCAGATTTTGGATCTGCTTCTTACTCGCCCTGACTCGTGGCGGCTCGTCACAGTCACCTATTTGAGTCCAATTGCATTAATGTTGGAAGAAGTTTTGCGGGAAGTGTTTCTAAATCAAAGAAAGACATTCTTACGAGGCAATTGTGGCGTACGCCTAACAATTTTGCCGTCGTTCATTCTCATCTATCGTCATTGCCATGATATAGTTTAGTGACACTTGCACTTAAGTCGTATAGCAAGAATGTAGTGAAAGTGACATCCGCTTGGGAGGAGTGCACTTCACGAGAATGACACTAAATTAGCACGTCTGACTTCTTTCTTTATTTGTACTTCGTCTGCGGCTTTGCACCAATCACATTGAAGCGGAGGTGTGGCTTCGACTGCAGACGTTATATTGAGAACGACGATACGTTTTATTGCTTGGACGCAGCGAAAATCAGCGAAGCCGTTCCAACCGGCATCTGAAGACGAAATATTGTCAACATACATGCGCCAAATGCCGTAAAACCAGGCTTGTTTCGAATGCAACTCCTGTACTATCTCTCCATAGCGTTGAACCAGCGAAAGTTAGGGAATCTTATCTCCCTGTTTTGTTGTTTACGTATATCGTCCGATTTACGACAAGATAGGACTCAGGAGTGCCTGGCTCCGTCCCAATCAAGCTCGCCATAGAGTTCACTTCTGCGTTCTCGCGTAAGCAGACGACTCGCGGATGAAGCAGACGATAAGACCTTAGTTGGGCGCACAGCCGCCGCCAGGGGGAAATAAAAATGGCGAAGCCTATTATACTGGCAGACGGCTATCCGTCAAAGCCCTGGGCGTGCTTCGAAAAGGATAGTGAAAGAAAGAAAGAAAACAACAACAACAACGCACAACGACTGCCTTTGATGACGTTGCAGTTTTAGGAAGCAAATAAACTATTTCTTATGATGCATAATGTAAAAAACCCCCGAGACTAGGGAACACGAAGGGACAGACACAAACACGAAGTCTCAAGTTTTTGAGACTTCGTGTTTGTGTCTGTCCCTTCGTGTTCCCTAGTCTCGGGGTTTTTTACATTATGCATCATCTTCACCAGCTCGCTTGCTTCCTAGCCATTTTTTCATTGTTATTTCTTATGGTTTAGGGTGCTGGGTGTTCCTGTCGTACGATTTCGTTTAGCGCCGCGAAGCAACTCTGGCTATGAACGGCGTAGAGATATGGACAGATGGAGAGAGGGCAGCAGGAAAGAGTGGGGGACAGGAGAGGTTACTATGCATCCTGGGCCTACTTCAGAGGGAACTGTGCCGACATTCGTCCATAAAGTCTTCGGAAAACCCAGGGCACACACAGCCGGTGGTAGGATTCGAACCAACCATCTCCAAGTCTTCAGCACGAGCAGGCTTGATTTCTGATGAGGTTTTGGGAAGCGCAACATTAGCGATAAAAAATTATTCAATTTCACGCTGAAACCGCGGCGTGTTTGAAATGTTGTATTGACTGTGGAAACTGCTGTATTGGTAGTTACTGGTGCTTGTAAAAGCAGCGAAATTCATCGGACTGTGACACGACGGCAGGCACCCTCCACCAGTGAGGCGGCCGCGAGACAGGTCACGTGCTTTCGAGTACCAATAGGAGTGGATGTGGTTCTCGTCGTTCTGACGTCAGAGCTCGATGCCAACTTACGTCCTCCCCCTCTTTCGTTTTCTTTGTCATCGTCACGTCCTCGTAGAAAGGGTAACATCTCATTACGGCCGAAGTCTCATTACGACCGAAAATATCCTTTAATCCCTAAGTGTCTCATTACGACCGAAGATGTTTCATCAGAAGCATCCACCATGTTAGCAATTGCTGTGTTGTTTGCTTCCCGAAATGTCTCTGAGGCGGGCAGGGGCGGATTTAAGGGAGGGGGGGTGAGCGCCCCCCCCCCCCATGAAAGACCCTTAAATCTGCCCCTGGGGGCGGGTGTGTCCCCACGGCTTGTGTCACACACAATGGTTCATGCACGCAATACTGCGACAGTGTTTCATGCATCCCTCGTGAAAAATGTTTTTATTCCCATATTTTGTATCTATATTTTATATTTATTCCGTGATGAGACATCTTCGGCCGTAATGAGACTACCTTCGGCCGTATTGAGATTTTGGCCGTAGTGAGACACTTGGGGATTAAAGGATTATCGGCCGTGATGAGACATCGGCCGTAATGATATACAATCGTAGAAAGATACAATTCTACCTCAATACTCTGGTTGCTTGGGTCCCGGTTCTCAATACTCTTGATTCCCGAATACTCTCAATACTGAAGTACGATACGCGCTTGACGGAATGAGTCACAAATGTCGAGACCAACCAAAACACGCAATTGAACTGAAGGTGCAATCCGTATGGTGGGTGCCTGGAATACATGTAACCGGAATATTTCTTTTTGAAACAGTCGGAAACATTAGAAAATGAATTCAATCGGATTGTGCAGCCGGCTGCGCGCTCCCGACTGAATTCAGGCAACACTGTGCCGACCGACGTCACTGGAGTCTGTTATGAAGGCAGGCTGTTCGTCACAAAATGTGACCTTCCGGCTCGCAATCTGCTGCCGAACAGTCACTAGAAGCATCTGCGTTCGTGCTTTCGGTAGTATCGAATTGGAACCAGCCTAGCGACGCCCTCTGCTGAGCGGCAGGGAATCTCGCCGGCAATACCAATTACGTCACCGGAAGAGGCGAAGCAGGGAAGGGCCGTTTCAACCGGAAGCTGGCAATTGGTTTCGAATTCGACGTTTTTGATGTTTTATTAAACAACGCGAGCGAATTTTGCGAAACTTTTTTTTTTTGTGTGTGTTTTCTTCTTGTAAGGCATCTACAAGTGGATATACCGCATTGACTTTATAATTCCGGATTCCTCGCGGACACAACGCCGTTAAAGTAAAACCTACCGTGAATTTTCGGGACAAGTCACAGGTCAGCTTCGCACACAAATCTAAAGACGCCTCCGAGGCACAACGAAGTGCGGCCCGCATGCTTCAGCTATTGCTCCGCCACGTTCTCGCACACTCCCTTTCAATGTGCGGACTACATTATCTGCTGGCGGAGATATACGTCTGCGAATGCAGTTCTTATGTTGTTTTGAAGGATACAGGGTGTTCAAAATTAAGTTTCCACTAGCACTTTATAAATAGGCGAACAAAAGAAAACTGGTGTTATTTTTCTGTTCCTCGAGTAAGAAACAGGTGCTACATAATTAGCAGCGCACCTGTTTCTTACACAAAGTAGCGTAAAGTTATCATCCGGTTTCCTGTCATCGCTGTGTTTGCGTAGCGCTCGTGAAAGCTTAATTTTGAACACCCTGTATGGTTGAAGAAAAGATACTTCACCCTAGTAGAAACAAAGAACGTCGGACCGATCAATTTAATATATGCGCGAGACGAAAAAAAAAAAAATCACGAATTCAACGCGAGTAAACATGGCACGCTGAGTGGCCACACTTAATTCCTGCTGGCCTTGTTTTTCTGTGTGTCGAGACATTAGCAAGTCCGTACTTTGTTGTACGCGCGTTTATACTCTTGGTTATAGCGGGTACGGTGGTAGCGATAAACAGGATTCCAGTCCCCCAACATCGCATAATCGATCGCAATTTGATTACTCTGATTATGCAGCTGCACGTGTTGCTACTCTCTAATTGCTTCTTATCGCCTTCTTACTTTTGGAGCAGCGTTTCTGTCTGGATTCTGCGCCCCTTATTGTTCTGAGGCGAGCATGTTTCAGTATCGGACTGAGTTTGCGCATGCGCGACGTATTCGAGTTCCATTACGCATCGCTTTACCCCGATGCGTGACCACGATTGTTCACTTTGTTCATATGGAAATACACGCCTCGAAGAACATTCCGAGCTGCGGAAGTATTCTTTTTTAATTACGCGTTGGCCATGAGCATTGTTTTTTTTTTTAAATTCCATTTTAGCGCCACGAAGCAACTGTGGCTATGAGCTGCGTACAGACGTTGATAGGTGGAGAGGGGCACAGTAAGAAAACGAAAAGGTTTACAGGCCATCAAAGTACGATGCGTATCCAACTTACTTGGAAATACCTCGAAGAGATATCGAGATACTTATTATGCCGTAAAATATGTGCATCATATTTCAAGTTCCTCAAAAAGGTACCTCACTTGCCTTTAAGGGGACTATGAAATTTCCCGAACCCCCATACTTTTTTTTGGTGGAAACTGTTCTTCCCGCAGAGAAACTAATATGCCACAAATTTTTCCGGACGAAATCGCTCCACTCTGCGAGGAGCGCGCGCTGGAAATGTCTCTTCCGCGTTCCTCCTCTCCCGCGCATATTTCCCTGTCGATGGTGTAACTGTACGGACCGCACTTCGGTTCCCCGTTACGTCACCGGTGTTGCACAATGGCAAGTAATGCCTCGAGCTCGCGCTGTGGCTGCCGCCACTGCCGAAATCTGCCGATCGCGCGAAAGCTGCTGTCATGGAGATTTCCACTCCCGCATACACGGGATCCTACGGCGCATGCTCCTGGTGGGATTCCTCGGCTCGGCATCACGTCACGATGACGTGTTGCTGAGCCGGCCGTGGTGGCGTCAAGTTGCCCGTTGTGTCTCCGCTCGGCAGCTCGCTACGGCGCGGCGCCAGCTGTCCTCCCTTCGCCGCTCCGTTTAAATTCGCTCCCGAGAAATCCGCTCGCGCGACGAAGGTAAAATTTCGGTTCTAGACTCAGAAAAATGTCTTCTTTCGAACGAAACGAAGAAAAAAATCGTTTCATAGTCCCTTTAAAACGATGACCCGAAATTCCCAACGCTTCACGGCGGAACAAGTGCATCTGCAAAAGACACGCGTACAACCGGAACAGAGTGATATGTACAAGAATGAAGTACGTACCAGAAACGTACAATATAATAACCTTAAAAAAATCATCACCATAACAGTGAGTTTTAGTGTAACGTACGCTGTCAGAAAAACGCACTAATGAGACGCATAGAATGAAGTTTCGTTCTAATATAATATGACTTGACAAGCTATTCCAGTTCGATGTTATAAACTGATGTAAAAAAAAAAAGTTTCCCATATGTGCGATACAAAGCCCAGAAGAATTCATCAAATTGTAATAGCTCACGCACCTTAAAATAAATTCCTTAATGCCCTTAAACGTCGTTAGTGCTGCTGTGACGCAGAGCAAATACGCTACGATGTCCATATATAGGAGACACACACTGTACGTGCCTTTTGATCTCGACTGCACTCTCCCTAAAAGCTGTGTCGCTCCATTTCTTCCCCAGTCAGTGTCGCGCCTTTTATATATATATATATATATATATATAAAGAAAATCGGCACTTTGATCACGGGCCGGCTTGTCCCATCTCATTTTGATCGCGTGTCAAATAAGAACTCCGGGGCCAAAATTCTTTTCCCATCATGCTTCGCGATCAAACTTCATTCCACGTTAGGAGAACGTTACGTGGGCTAACGCCGCTTGACGCTCGCTTCTGACTTTGTCGAGTCTGCGTTCCTTGCAGAAAGTTAATTGAATTACATTGCACGAAATTTAACGTTGTTCCCCTTATCGTTAGGCTGCATGGGTACGAGGGTCGGTGGGGAGTCCAGACGGTGTATATATCCCACTTGAGAAGGTTGTCGATGTGTGTTTCTTTTAAATTCCGCGTGAGCACCGCGATGCAGCTGTCGCTGTGGCCATGATGTGGAGAGAGAACAGCAGAAGTGAGTGGGGGTTAGAACGCGTCGTGGGCCGACTTCACTGGCAACTGTTCGGACGCCACCTCGCAGTCTTGAGCGTGACGTACCTACTTAGCCGTACCTACTTAGCCGTACCATTTGTGATGGTAGGACTCGTTTCAAGGCTATTCAAGGTCACGTGACGTGCATGACACCAACATTCCTATAAGTCTTCGGAAGGCCAGCACAAACAAAGCAAACGAAACTAAAACGTACAGCCACGCTGTAACCAAGTCCCACAGTTCCACGAGCGTTCCAACCCGAAGATATTTCTTTCGCAGACGACGATGTAGAGGAAGTCATCGACCACCAGACGCTGTCAGAGACACCCCCGTCTGGCTGACGGTTCTGGAGCATCCCCTTTGCAAACCCACCGCGCAATTCATTTGGGTGTGTTTCTTTCGCTTAATCCTCTCGTTTTCTATCTGTTCACATTTTCATTTCCGCGCATGCGATGTACACACACACACACACGTGCGGGTACAGGCAGATACGTTTTCCATATTTACGAAAAGAAAAAGAAAAAAGCATCTCCTTTCGGCGCCTTTTTAAATTGATCTCCGCGTAAGGTGTCCGGGTTTTCAGCGACCGGCTAAAATGGATTGCCACCAACTTTTCTACAGTGCTTCCGTCCTAAAATACTTTTCTTATTTCTTTTATATACGGATATATTTATTATTGTAGCGCTATTTTCCGCGATATTGGTTCGCTTTTCGGCGCTCGTAGTGTTGAGTGGAAAGGGAGCTGGACTGAGTGTCTCGAAGCACCCGCCGTAACACCAACATTGTTTTCTTTTTCTTCGTAAAACGTGTAAAAAAACGTGTAAAAAAAGAGAGAGAGAGGACATCAGAAAGAAATGCTGGGATGGAGGAGGTATTCTCCTTTGTCTTGCGAGTTGAAACGTGTTGTGAAACTTTTAGATGTAGTATACTTATATCAGCACCTTTCTTCTGTTGAAAACTGTGAGCCAAAAAAGTGAGCCAGTACGCAATAAACCTCTACCGAAGAAACGTCACTGTGACGTAATCATGACGTTGGTAGACGCAGTGAAACCGAAACAGCGCTGACTGAGAACACCCCCGTGTCACAAAGCCGTATTCCTTCACGAAGGTCAAGGGTCGCTTCTTTCTATAGACATCTCCCTGTTTGTAAACAAATGACGTCACAGTTTTCGACAGCGCCACCAATTTGGTAGAGTGGAACTACGCTCGAAGCTATAGGGTAGCGAACAAGGTCGCGCCCAAAAGGCCACGGTCTTTACTTCTGATTTGTTTCGGTTTCAGTCTGTCTACCAACGTCATGGTGACGTTTCTCGGATAGAGGTCTATTAGCGGTACACGCAAATGAGGTCACGTTTTGAGCCGCTTTGGTGTCTCCATTCGCGTTCCCGGTCAACCGCGAAGAGAAAAGAGGTCTCCACCCAAGGGTTGGTTGCATCCTTTCGAAAGTCAATGTCGTAATCCTGTGCGGAATGTGGGTTGTTATGACGACTTAGTTCGCGCGTACTTTGTATAGAGACACCACGTGCACTCCGAGAGAAACTCGTGCCCTTCACTTCAGGCCCCTGAAGATACAAAAGCGCGGTAGCCATCTTTAGAAAGGGCTACCGAAAAGATAGGGTTACCGGTAGAATGGAGCAGAACAAGGCCATACAACTAATAACTTGCAAGGAATTGCATAAAAACCTTACAATATGAAAAACTATATTTGGACATGGATGGGTAGAAATCCAGCGAACCGGTAGAGATGTAGGAAGGGAGTTGCCTCAGGACAGAAGCCGCCGATATTTCGAACAGAGACTGTTCTTCTTCTGGGCTTCTGGGAAGAACAGTCTCTGTTCGAAATATCGCCGGCTTCTGTCCTGAGGCAACTCCCTTCCTATATTTGGACATGGCCTTTTTGTGACATTGATTTTTTGCTATTGTAGTTCTAGTCTACCAAGTTGGCGGCGCTGTTGTACCATCTGACGTCATTTGTTTGTAAACAGGGAGAGGTCTATACGGTGTATTGGCATCAAACTGCGAGTCCGGCCACAGGGGTTCTGGGACGCAGTCACTGTGTGCGATTTGTCAAGAAAGTTCTACGCAATATCTGACCCGGTCGTTTTAAATGTAGCGAGAGATTTGAAACGCTTTTCGTCGAGAAACGCCCTTTGACATTCTTCATGGTCGATGTACGTATTTTATAGTGTCTTAAAACATAGGGATGCGTAACTGTATAGCTTAGCGATCTGTTTCTCAATGGACCTTTTTCACACTCGCGTCGTATCCTAGCCGCTGTCCAGCGAAACACGATCGGCGCGCGCCAAAGCACAGCCGGTCAGAGAAATGGCTCTGCAGCCGGTGCCATATCAGCGCCATCTATTGAATATGTAGGGAACCCTCTTCGGCGCCGTCAGGGTCACAGAGCATGCGCAGAAGCGTTTTGAAAAAGGTCCATTCCGCGTGGCGTCCCGCTCATTGGTGGTAGTCAAGGTCGTGCTGAAGAAGTGGAGGTGGTGGGTTCGAACCCTACCACCGGCTGTGCTGTCTGAGGTTTTCCCATGGGTTTTCCGAAGACTGTCGAGACGAATGTCGGCACAGTTTCCCCTGAAGTCGGCCCAGTACGCATACTAACCCCCCTGTCCGCCACTCCTTCCTGCTGTCCTCTCTCCATCTGTCCTCATCTGTACGCCGCTCATAGCCACAGTTGCTTCGCGGCGCTAACACGAAAGTAAAAAAAAAATTATCGTGCGTATTAGTACTGTCCCTCAATTATGGCATTAGCAATGCGTATCGACGCCACGATTACCAATGGTAATCCAATATATCCAGTATATATTACCCATGGTAATCGTGGTAACCATATGGTAAGAAATAAAAATTCATATTTCTTATATATCTATCTTTCTTTAACGAATACATCCTCGGCACAAAGCGCCCACTCCGTTTTGAATCGATACCTTTGAGACGATTTGGCCGACAATATTTTTCACGCCAAATATCCGAGTCAAAATACAGGGAAAATGAAAGCACAATGGAGTGGGAAAAAAAAAAAAAGGCATCGGAATCCGTAATGGAAGAGACGCGTTAAGAAAATGCATGCCTTCCACATGGGGAATGTTCTTTGGCGCTCGTCCGAAATGCAGGAAGAATGCACTCTCATTGCCTTTCTTAATGATGTGCATTATGTAATATGGAAGCGAAGGAAGACGTAATGGCTTTGCGAGTTGAGTTATTCGCCAAGATAGTTTCGTTTTCACGGATACTGATGACGCTGTTAGGGAGAGTGTTAGATGTCTCGTCATGTTAGAGACTGTTCTGTTCGGTGACTTAAGTTAGAGAAAGAGAGAGAGAGAAGTTAGAGACCATTTTTTTCTTTTACATTCAAACTCAAATTCAAGTTAGAGACATTGTTGTATTAACGAGGTGGGTCGGATACGTATGAGACCTTTTTTGATGTTAGGAACTTTGCTATATGTTAACTGCTGTAGAAACGGTCGTGTTGAATGAGAGAGATTTTGTAATCTTGTGGTATCTTCCGCTGGCGGTACCGATGCTCTAAGCCAGAGCGCTCCTAGCTGGAGGAAGAAAGAAGATGCAAGAAAGAAACAATTGCCGAAGCTGTTGTCAGAGTGCTCCGTTTTGACCAATCCAAGATAGAACGCGTTCTCTAGAGCAGCGTTTCCCAAACTTCTCGTTGTGTCAGACCCCCCCCCCCCCCCCCCCCATCGATCGAAGACCCCCTTTAACACGATTCATGTTCATATAAATAAGGGACGTGAAGAAAGAAAAGGAAGGAAAGGAAAAAATAAAGAAATTTCCCTCTGGTTCCTTCAGTTCTATGGTAATTCTATGCATTGTATGAATGAATTCAATAACTATGGTGATTGATTGATTGATTGAAAGACAAGCGAGGCACCACCATGCAGGAAATGAGAAGATAGTATCTTTGTGCTTTCTTCAGTATCATATGTAGTCATATATGAATATCGTCCTCCTCAGAGATGACGTGACCACTCAAGCAGCACAACATGTTCGCCCAATATTGGCCCAGTATTGGTCCAGTCTTAGGCCAGTATTGGGCCGACATTGCCAATAGTGGGCCAGTATTGGGTCGACATTGCAAATATTGAGCCAATCTCGGGCCATTATTGGACCGACATTGCCAGTATTAGGCCAATCTTGGGCCAGTATTAGGCCGACATTGCCAATAATTGTCAATCTTGGGCCAGTATTGGGCCGACATTGCGAATATTGGGCCGACATGTTGTGCTGCTTGGGCAACACTCGCCAAGTCGGTCTTCGGGCTGTCTTCGATCGTCGCGGACCACACTTTGGGAACCACTATACTCTAGAGTGATCGGTGGCTGCCAGTCGAAGATGCCATTAAAGACGTCGCCGAGTTGGCCAGTTAAGTTTTCGTTAATAACCTGTTGTAACCGGACGCTGAGGAAATTATCGTACTAATAAACATGAATCAAAATTAAATACGAACACATTAGAACGAGTCCGTAGGATTATTAACCGGGGGCATTTGTATCTGAGAAACGAAGCAGTGCGTCGCATTTAGGCAGGAACGTTCCGATAGGCCTTCGAGCAACTCGTCTCGTCCCCTCGATCGTCCCCTCGCAGTGTGCTCTTTTTAATTTCGACTATCAGTGCCGTGCAATCTCCCTAACTCACGAACTAAGCCTACATCCGGAGTTTACCGCAGCCATGCTCCGTTTATTTATTTATTTATTTTTTTTTTTTGCGAGGACATAACCTTCCCTAACCTCTTCGCCCCCGTGCGAAGTCAATCTCCCGAATTTTATGCACCGCTTCGACACGCGCCATTGAACTGGCACTCTCGCACCTCCTTTCAAAGAAGAAGAGGGAAAGATGCAAAAGAGCGCGGCGCGCTAAAGCCAAGAAACCGGCAACGCTTTGTATAACGGGGCCGAAGTGATGGACGCCCCGTATAGGGAAAAAATAAAATAAAATAAAAAATGAAAAAGCACGTATAGGGGAAAATGGAAAGAATAGGAAGAAGGTCACTGTAAAGATAGGACAAAAAAAAAAGAAAGAGCCCCAACATTCACGGCTGGCATCAGATAGAGGCACAATGAGCATTCTCCTCCGTTGCCAGAATATAATACGGCTTTTATGCAAATTCCACTCAGGGTGCCGTTGGCTTCTTGATATCCAATGTCACCACGCGCCGACAAAGAAGTGACAGCTCCTCTGACGAAGGAAAAAAAAAAAAAGAAAAAAGATTTCCAGAAGCGCAAAGAAGGAGGAGAATGTGTGATAAGAAGCGGCGATGAATACAAATCTTACCGGAGGGGCAACACGATTAAAAAGGGAGAGGAGGACACCGTGATTATAATATTCCGTCCTGTGTGTGAAGAGTTTGTCTTTCTCTCTTTCTCTTTCTCTCTCTTTTTTTAGGGGTGATATGTGTGGGTGCCTGCGAGCAAAGACATCAATTTTTGACGACTTTGACGAGAGATTAATTTAGCAGCGAAACAATATTGACGTAAGGAACGGTTGGCGAAGATGGGTGGAGTGACAGGGTAGTTTTTTCTTTTTCTCTTTTTTTGTAGGGTATCGTGATGCTTTTTTTTTCCCCTGCGTGATGACCGTTCTTTTATCACTGAGGCATTGTGAAGGAATGTTAAGTAATCGTGACGTCCAGGGTTGTAAAAAATTGCGTTCGCAGTTTTTGTCTTGGCTGTCGGCTACTTCATCGCCTTTATTGTTCTCTCTCTCTCTCTCTCTCAAATTTGGTAAGGTTTGCGCACAACGGATTATGTTATTCACTTTGGTTATAGCGTATGCACTTTTGAGACTGTATCAAAAAAAAAAAAAAAAGAAAAAGAGAGAGAGAGAAAAAAAAACGACGATAAAACCTGAGACACGGAACAGAAAAAGACAACAAGGAAGTGTCTCAGTCTCAGGAAAGTGTCTTAGCAGTGTCTCAGGTTTTATCGTCGTTTTTACAATGTACGATCTCGCCTGCACCCCTTGCACTTCTACCATTGACACTGTATCCTCTCTCTCTCTGTATGTCATCATGCACGTGATACATCGATATTGATAAACCAATGACCCTAAATATAACTTGGGGGTGATCCGCAAAACCGATTTAACATATAGGATTTTACTGTATCTCAGATATCGCTATAACGGCACGGGAAAGCTGTTTCAGCTTCATTGAGACCTCATCAGCAGTACGTAGGTATAGGCGACGTTGGAGGAAGTGACGTCAGAGGGTCACGTGCGGCGTCAGGTCCTCCTGTGAGGGTGATGGCTTCATCGATTGAAAGCCTCATCACAAAGAGAGTCGAATGTAGATGGAGAGACGTTGTTTAATTCTACCAATTTGATTATTTACTTCGGTTACGTCCCTGTTTTTCTCCAGAGTAAGATATGGATATATTGCGAGCTCAAACTCTTTTACTTTCTTTTTTTTTTCTCTTTTTCTCGTGGCATTTCCTCTTATTCTCTTCCTCCAAGTACAACCTGCAAACCGATTACATAATCCGTGTACTCACACGCGAGCGATATCCTCACGGAATATTCTTTTTTTTTTAATTCCGTGTTAGCGCCGCGAAGCAACAGTGACTATGAGCGGGGTACACAGCAGGAAGGAGTGGGGGACAGGGGGGACGGAATATTCTAGTGGAAGAAAAGGCAGAAACACGGCTCACAGAGCCGAAGTTTCGTCCCGTGTCATGTTCAGCATTCACACGGTACGTGTACTGCGCACTTAGCAGACGACACTTAGCAGACGACACCGTCAGCGTGTTTTCCTGTCGTCTGCTACGGAATATCTTGTGGCTGTGCAGCAGGATATTTCCCCACGGTTAGCAGTGTACGTGAAGACACGACGTTGAGCGCTAGTGCTCACGTGACAGCAGAAAGTCATGACGCTTTTCGCATCTTCCGCTGGAGTATTCTGGGGAATGTCGCGCACGCGAACACACGGAAAAAGGTAGCACAAATAAATGAAAACGGGAAGCGGAGGTTTTCCTACTACCAGGGGAAATGGGAAATGAATGAAAGGCGTCATCCCGGGTTTTGAGCGACTCCAGAGAATGAATATTTCAGCTTCTCAAAATTAAGGTTTCGGTGGGAGAGGAAAAAAAAAAGAAAGAAAGAAAGAGCGCCGAAGAGGGAACAGGGATTCTCTGCTGAAATTGGGAGGTGCTCCAGTTTTTTTTCCCCTATCTCTCGGTCTCCCTCCCTCTCGCTTTTCTTTTCTTTTTCTTTTTTTATCTTCGAACCACGTCAGCTCATGTTTTTCGTTTATTTACGAATTTTCAACTCGCAAAAGTGCACATATTTTTTTCCCTTCAATATCACAAAGAAGAGAGACCCGTTAGTTTGTGGGGGCGTGTTCTTCATGGGCCGATGTTGCGCCATGTTGTACCGGGGAGATTGTGCATCCTGGGTCAACTTCGTAGGGCCCTGTGCCAACATTTGTCTTCTCAGGAAAACCTAGCGAAAGGACTCAGCCTGTGCCGGGATTCGAACCCGGTCACCTCACAGGCTCGGCGCGGAAGACCCAGTGCGCGCCAGATTGCCTTTCATGACATCGTTTTACGGTCATGATATAGTGTCGCGGTTGGGAAGCGTGAATTCTTAATAAATAATAATCGTCTAGTGAGCACAGCGGTCCTCTGTACGCGATAGGACGTCCAATGATAATCTTTTTCTAGTATCAATATTATTTCTTGTCAGTGAGCAACAACAACAACGACGACAACAAATAGACCTCTACCCGAGAAACGTCATCATGACGTTGGTAGACAAACTGAAACCGAAACAAACCTGAAGGATAAGGCTGGGTTCCACGAATGGGCGCTTGTTCACTGCCTCCTATTGAAAGAAAAGTAGGACCGAAGGTCGCGTCCTCTTCAGAGACCATCGTAATCCCCTTAAGACCGTGGCTTTCGGGCACGACCTTGTTCGCCCCTACCTTCCAGCGTAGTTCAACTCTACCAAATTGGTGGCGCTGTCGAACACTATGACGTCATTTGTTTACAAACAGGGAGAGGTCTATACATTGACGATGATGTATGGGGAAAATTCGCTACCTGAGTTCTGGCCCACTACCCCAATGCCGACGGGGACTGCATGAGATAGTAAAATGACAATGCACACAACAGAAGAACGAGGATTTCTATCGGAGGCTGTGAAACGAAGACACCGCTCTAATTTGATGAGTTTTTAACGTAAATTTAAATAACTTTGTGTCATGTGGAGAAACAGTTCCAAAGTATAGCGGAGGACACCTATGTTTTAACGCGGCATAATATGTAAAGACTATAAAGGCACGGTATGTACCACGGAGGGGGCCTTTTACAATATCCCCTCCTCCACGTTTCACAGATCATACTCTTTTACATCATTCTCTATGTCGTTTGGTTTCTGAACGTGCAACGTGTGATGATGTTTTGCTTTTAAAGAGTGTATACTTACGAATAAATAGCGAGTTTTAGTATACAGTCAAACTCCTTTACAACGAAGCTCAGGGGACAGCAAAAAAAAAAAAAAAAATCGCAGTAAAGGAATTTGCGTTAAAAAGGATGTCCATTATTGGACCTATAGGCTCCAGTGGGACCGCAAAAACAATTTGCTGTAGTGGTATTTTCGTTAAAAAGGTGTTCGCTATAAAGGTGTTTGACTGTATCGGAAGAATGGACGACCGGCTGTTTGCGAACAAAACTACGTCGTAGCATGTATGTCCGCCAGATATCGCCACCCGTCGTTGGCAAAAGAAAACCGCGTGTGTGTTGGCAGCCGCCGATCACACGCGTTGTTTCTTATGGTGGATGCTCCATCGCGACGAAGGCGATACGTTGGAAAACTGGATGTTCGAGGCAGATAATACTACGCTGACGAAACGCGAAAGCCACGACGTTACACGACGGCAGGGGCATAGCGTGGGATCCCGTTGCGAAACGAGTACCGTGCCCCCAAACAAGAATGCATCGGGTACTATAGCTGCCCCTATAGCTCCCCCATCCAGTAGAAAGTGCTTCACGGACTTTGCGCTTCGATTGCTTCACTTTGAGAATACAGTGAACCCTCGTTAATATGACCCCCGATAATCTGACATACGCGCTATACGACCATACTCTTGGGGAACAATGCTGTGAAACCTCTGCAGATGCCCCCCGTTAATATGACAATTCGGCATTATGACCAAAATTTTCGGGAACGACCATGGTCATAATAACGAGGGTTCACTGTATATGCGCTGCTGTTTCAACGCACACAGTCCACTGTCGAAGCACACAGGATGCAATTTTACACCGGCGTGGTATATCGAACCGCGCTTCAATCGCCTCCGTCCTTGAGGCGCCCACAAGATCGTCCCAACAGCGCCCAGTGTTAAAAAATTGAGATTTTTTTCAAGTGATAAACAGTTTCACCGTTTTTATTTCGAACTATTTTTTCTCTGTGTCGATAATTTGCGCCCAAAAAAATCTTGCGCCCGCGGCGTAAGCCCCTACGCCCCCCCACGCCACGTTACTGCACGACGGCAACAGCAACGTGCACTTGTTTTGCCAACGGTCCACTCTTTCCTAATCACGTGATATGTGACGTAGCGCGGCGAGTGGCCCATTGAATGAAAACGATACGATAAAGTAAGTTATCCCGCTTCCAAGAAACAGCGCGATTGGTTTATCATCTTTTCGGAACTGCTACCGTGAATATCTTCCTATCTATACTACAACTGGCTAATAAGCGCCCCCCCCGATTCCCTATATCCAGCCGGATCCTTCCGTACAAGGGAACGACATTTGATCCTTCCGTGATCCCATTCGATACCTTTCGCATATGCGAAAAAAATAAAAGAATAAAAAAAACGATCGAACCTCGAGGCCTTTCACTCACCCAAAGATCAGCGATACAGAAAATGATACAAAGATAAATGCTCGAAATGAAAAAAAAAAGGGGGGGGGAGGCAGCATAAGGAAGTAGCCAATCAGCTGCAGCCGCTCTCGAAAGATCTGGAAGTGAACGGGCAATATTTCTATAATCCAATTACAGTCTTCCCAAATTAACTAAATCCCTCAGCCCAATAAACGGGCAGCGGGCTGTGAGCGAAAAAAAGAAAGAAAGAAAGAAAAAGACGGACCATTTTACTTTTATTAGGCTGATATGGCTCTCTCTCTACCTGGAAGCCAGTTAATTAAAAGTGATTCACGAGAGCGGACTGGAGATTAAAAGGTTATTTTCTGTCTGGGACGAGAAACTTAGATTTAAGGATCGAAGAATAAGGGTACATTTTGATTTGGTTTTTGCTTTAGCGCCACGAAGCAACTGTGGCTATGAGAGGCGTACAGACGTTAACATATGGTGAGAGGACAGCAGGAAGGAGCGGGAGACGGGGGGGTTTAGTGTGCGTCCTGGGCCTGCTTCAGGGGGAACTGTGCCGACATCCGTCAGGAAGGTCTGCCGAAAAACCTTAGACATGCAGCGCATCCGGTGGTAGGATTCGAACCCACCACCCTAATAATCTAATCATCTAATAATCTAATCGAATAATCTATCTTGCTTGTACAGCATGGTGTTAAACATTTTTTTTGTGAATGCCGCTGTACTGCAAGCAGGAAGAGGAGCCCAAGCCTGTGGCTTTTTGCTCTCTCTCTCTCCCACCCAAAAAGGAAATAAATTCAATTAAATTCATCGTTCAATTCAAAAGCTTGTGGAAACCACGTGACGAGGTGTCTCGCGAGGCACCAAATAAAAAAAAGGGGGTACTGATAAACGGGCATTGTACTCCGCGTGGGTGTTCGCAGAAGAAACCGGCTAACCTTCAGCTGCTACCTCCTTATTTCGGGAGGGGGATTAATGACACGAACAATAGGGGAGAGAGGGAAATCGGGGATCTGCGCAGACAGCAAGCGGTCAAGCCGGTAGAGATCAGCGTGTACCCTAACGTCACGCAATGTCATGCTGTAAAAAGCGCTTCGATTTCCGCGGGTTCCCGACATGATCCACATGGCTAGAGTGTACTAGAAGAGGTACACTTTTTCCTACCTCTTCTAGTACACTCTAACATGGCCAAAAATGCGCCGAAGAGCGCTCATTTTTCTGAAAAGAGACCTATAGGCGTCGTATGCCGGTATGCGTCACCTGCTGTTATGTGTGCGTGTCTGTGCTCCGTCCATTTGATTCTTACCTCACTCGCATAATATGTGATGGCGTAGGTATATTGTTTCAGAGAAATGTTACTTAGGAAGATGAGATAAGGATGTCTGCTAAGCCCGTTTGCACAAAAAATTGTGCTGCGAACCTAACGTAAGGAAAACCCTCGGCTGCAGTCTAAATAATTCACGAAAAGCCACTTTGTCCCTCAGGCTCTGGGAGGCTCTATACGTTGTGTTTGTCCCTAGATGGAGCTCGCCTCGGCTCCATCTGGCCTCGGCCTATCTGTACCCGTAAGCCACAGCTTTGACAGTGTCTTAACTTCTCTTTCTTTCTTCCCCTTTTCCTTTTTTTTTCAAGGGTGAAACTTGCCGGCTTCCCCAGCAGCACAATGTACTGAAAGTCGAGTGCAATAGGGGTGGACGGTATGTGTCTTATCGATGTTCCTTAGTTTCACGAGTCTGTTCAAGGCCTTCCACCTACCCGTCCACCCCTATTGCACCCGACTTTCAGTACATTTTGCTGCTTGGGAATTGGCTGAGCAGGTAGACCTCACTCTTTTTCTTAGATTTATTTATTGAACGTCATCCCCCCTTTGACAGTGTGTTTGGCGCCAGTTTGAAGACAACGAAGTGTAGGGCACCGAAGTTTCTATGCAAAGGAGGGCCCTGCTGGTCCACAACCGGCGACGTCCTGAATGAGAGGCCGTTTCGCCCAAATAAAGATGGATGAATCGAGCAACTTTGACAAATACGGGCGGCGGATATTTTGTCTTTTGTAAGCTCCGCACGCCCATACACGGCCGCAACCACCTGCCGCAGGGAGGCACTGCTCCACGAAGCTCTCATGTAACGCAAATCATTCTACCCCACCTCACATTCTCTCTCTCTTTCTTTTACACCGGGATAAACTTCAAAAAACGGCATAATAACACACAATCACTCGGCACAGCATGACTGCGGCACTAGCTCGTATTAGCCGGATCTGCCAGCTTGCCAAATCTTCAGTTTAATACAGAAAAATAAATAAATTAATTAAAAAAATGAAAAAGGAACCTACGAGATATACTGAGGTATCCTCCGTGTGGATATAGCCTCGTTATCAATCTTAACGCGAGCGTGAATCCCACCTCGGATCCATAAAAGTGAGGCTGTAATCGGCCTTTCACGACAGCTCACGTCGGGCGGGAGCCACCGCCCACCAGGAGGAGGTCATTATCATTTGTCACCTCCTTTCCCTCCATTTTTTTTGTTTCGTTTTCATTGAACATTTTGTGCTTTCGTTTTAGCGGGTTATTTGCTTTGTTTCCTTTTTTTTTTACTCGCACCTGCGAGTTTACTTTTTCTTTATTTTTTCTTAGCCATTTCTTCAGCTCCAAACGGAGAAACGAATTGCTTCCAAACCCTGTTTGGCTGTATCTCATTTTGAAGGGGCACGCAAAGTATTCGTCTTTCTTGTCTCGCAGGGTCTGGCTACGCAAGAGAGCGGCGCGTATGCTTCTTCTTTTTTTGTGTGTGTGACCATTAATACAGATGCATTGTGCCCCAAAAGGCGCACCTCTCCGATATTTAAAAAATCAGTGGTGGGAAAGCAATCATTCGGTATAGTGGTTGGTTAAGAGCTAGGTAAAGTTATCTTTTTTATAGAGTAGATAGAGGATTTGAATAAGGAAATGGCTGGAATAGCGTACGTGGCCGAGATTCTCCTGTACCAATAAAAAGTGCAGCAGGACGAAAAAAAAGGGGGGTCCATGGGTCCGGACCCCCCCCCCCCCCTCAATTTCAGACTTGAAAATAGGGTTCAATGGACCAATCCCACCATGCACGTGGCACCTGCACTTGCACCCCCTCCCCCCCTCAGGAAAATCCTAGATCCGCCCCTGCCTAGAATGTCGACCGAACAGGAACGATCCCCTTCGAGCAGCAATCCATGTAACGAGTACCATATTCAAGCAAACAGTAAATGCTGGCGATACCACACTATAGACGACCCTCTGTTTACAAACATGTGACGTCAGGAGAAAACCGGTTTGAGGTTATATTTTGCTGTGGTGGGGCAAGAAGCGGGAAAAACGCGTCGGCAGATAGGCCGAAAAGGCCGATAAGGTTGATAGGCGCCCACCAGCATGCTTTGCGCGGCGGCACCATGTCGCGTTACTCTCGAACCGCCAGTCCCCGCGCGCTCCGTAACCTGATTCCCAGCGACGACACAACAGGGGCGGACTGCGAAAATCGGTCGTCCCATTGGGGTGAATACTGGTGGCCGCCGTCTTTAATGAGTATGACTGACGATAATGTAACATTATCATTGGGTAAACATCTGAGTAGCGTACCGACGTTCGAAAAATCAGGGGAAAAGAAGATTGCTTGCTTCCGCGTGCGATATGCACATTTGTTTCACGCGAGGAATGCTAGCTGACGCGATATCTTTTCTACACCGGTTCCCGAGCGGGAGAAAATGAACGGGCACGACATGAAAACGAACGGACACGAACGTGGTCGAAAACACACACGGGAAAATGAAGGGACTCGGCAAACGGCAGTCCACCCGTGCACTGTTCCTGTGACTACCACGGGGTGGCTGCACTAATGGCGGCGCCCATTCCTTGAATCGCCTTTTTTGTGTTATACACAAAAACGCGATTCAGATGGACCAGGATGTACCAGAAACAAAGAAGAAGAAGAAGAAGGAGAAAAAAGAAAAACACTTCCCTTTTCTCCTCTCCCTTCCTTATTTACTTACGATGGCAACACGTGCGCGCAAAAGGTGAGAGCAATAGAACGAGGGTGAGGAGAACACCACGATAATGGCGCGCGCGCGCACACACACACACCCGCGCGCGCGCAAAAAGTAAGTCGGAAAAGAGAAAGTGTACACCATTCACAAGAAAGGGAGAGTGCATATTCTTCGATACTCTTCTTACGTCTTCCTTATCGACGTCAGTCTCAATCACTCACTCTCTCATGACTCTCTCTCTCACTCAATCATGACTCTCATCTGGCTTCAGAAAAGCACCGCATATTCTGGAACGCACCAGAAATCAAACCTGGCATGAAAAGAAAGAGAAGAAGCTGGATTTAAAAAAAATATATATAAGAAATACGAAAGCACGAAAGCAAAAATCTCGACGTGCAGAGCGCTGGCTATTTATCATTCTGGCATTATGCGCTCTCAGATCGTACTTTCTCATATTTATGTCCCGATACGGGACGATTAGGTTCCTCTCAGAAGTAATAAAAGGGGGAAAGGGAAAAGAGATAGAGACACGTAAGAAGCAGAAATCATTAAGAGAGGGAACTGATTCCCGTTCCAAAACGCGAGCTTTCGCAGAACGGGAACCAGATGTGCTTAAAAATACGCAACGAAAAAAAAAAAAAAAAAAAACAAGAAGAAGAAAACGCGAAAGAAAAAGCTTCATCATCACCTTCGGACGACGAACATGAGCCGCGTGTAGTACTCCACCCGATCCCGAGGGACAGATAGAGACAGTGCTGCTAGAGGCACACTCTATCCATTTACTTGCTTTTCGGCTAATGTTTGACTAGCTCGTGCGAGGAGAGCACTGCTATCTTTCCCACTTTGCAGGCATATTATGGATGTGTTTGTGCAGTTCTTTGGATATCGTCCGTATGCGCTGGTCTCGGGGGGCATATTTTGGCCCGGTGAGATTGTAATGGAGAAGAGGGAGTTGTTGAAAGTTAGGCACGGGATAGTGCTTAGCGGACGGGCTGATTGCGATGTCACGTGGGCTGTCACGTGGTCGGGAGAGAAAAAAAAAAGGGTGTGGGTCGGAGGAGGTGTCAGTGAACTTGTGTTTGGGGCGTGACGCGGTTGGCAGAGTGCTGTTATCGCCCTCGTTCTAGGGGAATGGGAGACGCGGTGTGTTATTATACGTTAAGAAAGGGTATGTTGGGAATAAGGGAAGAGCATAGGTGCGAGAAAGAAGCAAGGCTACTCGTAGGTTAGGGATCTGATCCACTGCTATGGATAGAGACGTGGACATACGAAAGCTCCCAGCACTGACGGTGGTAGTTTTGGCGGCCGCCGCTTGGGGGCAGTTCGTACTATTCGTTATCGTCACGTGATTTGCCGAAAGCGCGGCAAAGTTTACGACGAAGGGAGTTGCGCGTGCGTAGCAAGCCGCGGAAGAATGGCGGTAGCCACGAAGATGATGATGATGATGTATATCAGTATATGTCATTATGACGCCATCGGGACCTCTGGCTTCCGTCTCCTAGGAACAGCGCGCGCACCTTCACGGTCTCCGCCCTGCGCCCCACGTTGGAAGACCGCCAGCAGCTGTGGTGACGAGACAGAAATCGACCTTGGAGGAGCAAAGTTGCCAGACGCGTTGGTAGATTGCGCAGCACACTATGACGTCGTACCTCTCAAAATTGGGTATTTATTTTCTGATACTTCCGGGGGGAGGGGGGGAGCTTCATGCAGAGAAACAATACACCTGTTTCTGCGGGCCAGATGGCGCGAGCGAGCAGCAACATCAGTGCCCCGAAATATGCAACAGGCGGTAGTTTAGCAGACGGCGGCACTTTCAAATACTTAAATGGTCTCGAGTTGTTCGCACTTGGCAAGCCGCACCGCTTTTTCCGTGGGTTTGTGGGTTTCATACAGGTTTTGTAGCTTTCCTTGGCATCATACCGCTTGAAACACCATGCAGAACCCGCTGATGAAAGTACCTACTGTTGCATCCGTGGCCGCTTGGGGCCCGAAATGGTGCTGTGGAAACTTCGCTACAACAGCCCTATATGGGTGCGTTGCAATACTTGGCTCTATGAGAAGGCAGCTAGGCTGAACAGCTAGGTAGACGTCTCGGGGGCGCGGATTTCGAACAGAATTTACGCCACGTCCGCCACCCGTCGGATGACACAGGAACTACTTCCCGCACTTGAATAAAAGTTGCAATTCGTTAGTTAACGCTGAGATATCAATATACGAGACCTATAATAATCCACGGGACCTAGTTGCCACCAACAGTAGAAACAGGTTCTCAATGGAGCTTTGTTTATTTATGTCTGAATCTTCCTGATACTTAGAAAGCACTGAGTTTCTGTTAGCTAGATATAGTGATTGACATTTTTGTATCAGCTGTATTTCCCTCTCCCCTACGCAATTCCACAGTAAGTGGAGAAGTAGGGTAGTTTGAATAAATAAATAAATAAATAATGAAACACCGCAGACTCCCCAGACGTGGAAACCTCGATCTCGTTGACAGGCGTGACCATTTTCGCGGATGCCGTCAACTAGCCTGCATCCGTGCAGACGGGGCGAGAACTGGAACGAGACTCAACCTAGCGCCACTTCAGGTTAAACCGCAAAAAAGCTGCCTAACCAGGGTATTGGAACGCACCCAATATCTTGGGAGAATACAGTGTGAGACCTGAATTTTAATGCCATAAATAAATCAATTAAAATAAATAAATTAGGCAGAACTGTGAAGATGCGCTATTTAATCTGCAGTAGCATTTAACCAACGGCCCTCCCGTAGAGGATGGACCTTTTTCACTACGGCTTATGCGCATGCGCATGACCTTGAGGCGCCGGAAAAGGTTATCTTCGTCTTCGTTAGATGGCGCAGTATGGAGACGACAGAAGTGGGAACCATTGGGGGGAGACCGCACGAACGGCGCGAGCTCGTCAATCCCACTCCGGACCGGTGGTCCTTTGTACTGCCCACGTGGATCTGTTTTGACGCGATCCGAGCGTGGTTCGCTCGAGAGCCGCTAGGATACGACGCGTATGTGGAAAAGGTCCATTGCCGCATGTCCAGGTCTCTATCCATAGCCTATCCATAGTAATAGGTTGCGTGGGTATACGGAGAGCCATCAGACCGAGGTTAAAGAACAAATGGACCAACGTAACAGTGAATCAATCAATCAACCCTCTCTTCATATTGAGAACACAGCTCGGGGGAAACCACGGAGCAAAAAACGATACTAAAAGCAGATTTGACAAAGCCTCGCGAGGTGCCGATCAGATGCCTCGTTGCACGTATCCGAGTGTCTGAGAAAGAATACGGAAGAGGGTGCAAAGAGGGCAAATGTCTGTCCAGTACATCCGAATAACGTTTATTCGAAGAACAAAAGAGGAAGTAAAGGGAAAGGCCGGAAACTCCTGCGTAAATGCCGGCGTGCTGTAATGATTAATGCATTTCACCGGTAATCACGAAGTCTGGGTTCGAGTCCCGCCGTTGTCTGGATTGAGGACTCTCGTTCAGTTGATCAGTTACTGGGACAACCAGCTAGCTACAGATACAAACTACTTGTATCTCATTTACTACCCAAGACTGCTCTTATATACGCGCATATATATATATATATAAGGACGCGCTCTTATATTATACAGCCAACCCTCGATTTATGAACCTTCGATTTATGAATTCCCTCGTTTTATGAACACTAGCACGAGGAACCAAACTTTTTACATGCATTTTTCCCTCGTTTTATGAACCTCGATATTCGAATAATGAATGGAATTTCTGGGAACCAACTAGGCGTTGCCCAGCGTTTTTGACCTCAATTTATGAACGGATCGTTCCGAGGCCAACAAAAACCTTCAAAGGGATTATTCGTGGTCTTATGAATGACGCCTGAACAGACAAAACGTTTTCGAGGTATTGCACCCTCGGTTCTTAACCCCTCGAAATCCGAACAACAAACGGGTTTTTGCAGAAGTGTTCCTGACCTCAATTGACACAGCGGAAGGCATGGTCCAAAGCAAAATTAAACTATTTAGTATTGCATAATAAACAGAGTGTGAATGCGCTAACATCTGTGTTTTGTGAGCCTGATACAGAAGAAGGCATGGTCCGAAGCAAAATTACACAATATATTGCATTATAAACACAATATCAACTCGGAAATACTGTTTCATTTACTCGATAGTACTCACTTGACGGAATTTTCGATTTATGAATCCCTCGATTTATGAACGATTTTTCGGGGAACCGATGGTGTTCATAAACCGAGGGTTGACCGTATATATATAAGGACAACGACACTACAAACGTATGGCGAATTCTCGTGGTCATTTCATGGCAACACGGCCTAGCGCTCTGAAATTGCTGGGTCGGCGTCCTTGCTGGATCACGTGACCGTTTCCACCCGAACATGAGTGCCAGGAATCTGACGGTTTTAGCCGCTTCGATCACGCTAGGGGGGGCATCACGGTCGCTCGTCTTCGGGTTTCGTCGTCTGCTAACCCACGTGAACTTCGATGTTCTGGCGAATGCGGGCCCTCGCCACCACAGGGCTGGCACCCAGTGTATTGCTCCGTAGACGAAAGCGTGCTGGGCGAAGCGCAATGCATCCTGGACAGGTCCTGGTCGCACGTCACGGCAAACGTCAAGGCACACGTGACCTTAAAGATGGTGGTGCCCGTGATCGGCGGCCAAACCGTTTGTAAACAATGCGGTTGATGTTTCTGCACGACCTTTTGGGTGTTTTTCGATCACGGTAATTATTTTTATTCGATAATCTCGCAGTAAAACGTGTAGTTTTGCACATAATGCCTCGTTCTGTTGACGACTTCCAAAAATGTGATGACGACCGCGCGTTAAGAATCACTAAGCCGATGCGATGTATTTAAGCTAATCAGAAATGGGCGACTGTGTTGCGTAAGAACTACCACATAGTTTACACTGGCAAAATACGTTCATCTCTTGGCGTTATGACGACGGAAATATGTCGGTAAGCGGCGAAACGACATATAAACAAAGTCACATGACCTGAAAATGACGTATCCTATGACGTGCGACCAGGACAAGATGGCAGTTTTGCCAAAAGCACCCGCTTGAGGGTAGTTACAACAATGGCGGGTTTGTGTCACCCCCGTGCTCGCCACCCTTGCAGTGCGGATGTGACGACACCGGATATAATTGGGCAACCCGGTGCTCGTCCGTTTCGAGACCGGGCGAAAAAAGTGCTAGCTGGCAAATTCCGGGCGCTCGGAAAGCGCCACGCGAGCATGCGAGATTGACACGATGGAAATAGACGAGTTCAGAAAATCCCAGTGCTCTTTGCGCACGCGTTGCATCCTGGGCGCTTGCTGAGCGGGGGAACGAAGAATAATATCCTTCACATTTCGCTTTCGCTGACCTTGACACGTCGTGGACGATGGGCCGGTAGGAGAGAAATCGGAACAGTTTGGAGGCCACCCGTTTCTTTCGTATTAGTAAACTCCCACAGTTCAAAGCGACGCTAATGCACTCTGGGATTTTCTGAACTCATCTATTGGTGTTCTGAGGCTGGAACACAGAAGGAAGAACAAACACATCAAAGCCTAAGAACAACGAACGAAGAAAGGAGGAAGTCACTGAAAAGGTTAGCCAGCTGCAGGACTCGAACCCACATCTTCTGGATTACCAATTGAATTCTCTAGTAATTCCTCTACCAGGGCTCTATACCAATCTCCATCGTGTTAAACAGATGCCGCTTGCGTCGCCCTGTCCTATATGAATATGTGTGTGTGAGTGCGAAAACATGTAAGAGTGAAAGGAGGATGTGTGAGAGAAACTGGCTGGTTTGTCCCTTCAGATGACGCACCCTTGGAAGTCACCGGGGAGGTGTGTTAGCTTAACTGAATTGGTAGAGCCCTGGGCCGGTAATCCAGAACATGTGGGTTCGAGTACTGCAGCTGGCTAACCTTTTCAGTGACTTCCTCCTTTCTTCATTCATGCGAGATTGCTTCGCTTTGACCAAGCGAACATGACTGCTTGGGATCTGGCAAAAAAAAAAAAAAAAATTTGCCACGAAATGACCACCCAAATTCGCCAGAAACATGTCGTAGTGAAGAGCCATAATAATAATAATAATAATAATAATAATAATAATAATAATAATAATAATAATAATAATAATAATAATAATAATAATAATAATAATAATGTTTTATTGGTGCCCAAGAACGATCGTGACGACCCTAATGTTGGCGCACACAAATAAAATACAATGCACTACAAATAGACACAATATACATACAAATACAATAATACAATATGCAAACACAGACAATATGCACTAACAACAAGACACGATCTATGCAATCACACACGCACACACACACAAGAAGAACTGTACATTAAAAAGAAATGTACATGACTATAATTGAAAACAAGAAAAAAGCACACGCACATTGTAGTGTGAGAAACACATACAATCGCACGGCATCAAAATGGAAATTATCAGAAAAAGTCAAAGAAAAGAAAGTTCCGAAAAATGAGAAAAGATATGGCACCTAAATGATGTACATGATGATGAAAAAAATATCAAGAGATGAAGGAAGCGAGTTAAACAAAACTTGGCACCGTGTAAGGGGATCATTAGGACAGCAGTGGTTGACTTAGAACGTTGGGGGGGGGGGGGGGGGGGGTTCCGAAGAGTAGCACGTGGGAGAGAAAAATTTAGGCGGCCTACACAGAAAAGGGGAATCAAACATGGAGTGCACACGTACACACATAGAACTACCATGTATCTGATACCTTCGGCCTCAACATGTTTGTTCACGTATGTTTCCCTTCCTATATATACGTACCCCCTTTTCCTTTTTTTTTTTCTTTTTCTTGCCACTTGAGCGAGAGAGAGGGTGGTTGGCAAAAGTCTTAATTGGATTTCGTTACCCAGAATAGGGGGGGAAAAAGGTTCCGAAAGAAAAAAATATAGAAAAAAGATAAAAAAAATAAAAAGGACACTCCTGTGTGTGTTCTTCGCGAAACATGCCTGCTCTTTGCTTACCTGTTTGCGCAGACGTCTGTGCTTTACTCACTCTTACTGTAAGAGAGAGAGAGAGAGAGAAAGAGAGAGAGAGAGGGGGGGGGTAAGTGTAAGAAGGTGGTTTGAGTTACCGATTTAGCAACCGTCTGCTCAGTATTTACTAAGGTCAGGGGGAAAAGAAAAAAAAAATTACCGAAGGAAAGGGTGTTGTATAGTTTTGTAGCTGGAGTGGGGACGTTTCTCGCGTTCGCCCGCATTTTTGTTTTTCTTTCTATTTTCGCTGGCCTATAACAAAACTAGGTAAAAAAAAACAAGTGGAGAGTAATGTGTAGTGTGTGTACGGTTGGTCCGAGTAATTGAGTTATGTAAGTGGATTCCGCTGGCTCCTCTTGGATTAAGATGGGTCCGGCAGTTAGATTGTGGCTCTTCATTAGGCTTGGGCCGCCTTCGTTATCTGTTTGAACAATACGGGAAGGTTGTTACTGGAAGTAAACGAGGTATTTTCTTTTCTTTTCATTTTTTTTGTTTTTGTTTGCGTAGGACTGGCACAGATGGCGTCATGAAGGTTCTCGGGGTGATTTTTCTGCTCGGCGTTCTCGCATTTCTTCTGTTTGGCTCGGAAGTTTTTATTTCAGCATCGGAGAGAGATTTTCTGTTTTGAATTTTTTTTTGCTCAAGATAAAAAAAAGGTTCCGAAAGAAGGAGTATAGAAAAAAAAAAGAGAGAAAAAAACACTCCTGTGTGTTCTTCGCGAAACATGCCTGCTCTTGCTTACCTGTTTGCACAGACGTCTGTGCTTTAATAATAATAATAATAATAATAATAATAATTTTATTTTTACTCACTCTTACTGTAAGAGAGAGAGAGAGGGGTAAGTGTAAGAAGGTGGTTAACTGAGGCCAAAGGGCCTCAGTTAATCTGTTCCGAAATTCTTTTTACCTATACTATTATTATTATTATTATGCTGCCGGGTCCCGCGTAACAAGCCTTCGGGCTTAGGCGGACCCGCCTGATATGTACTGAGCACTTTCAGTTAATAAAGATTTGATTTGATTTGATTATTATTATTATTTATTGGTCCATCAAGGGGCCTTTAGGCCATTACATGAGGGAGTGAGCAACACACTGGCACTGTACATCAAACAATGAACATAGACTAAAAAAAATCTACAGCAATGCTACAGTATGCAACCGAGAAGCGTTAGTTTAATGAAAATAGCCTGGCGTCTCATGTGCTTTCTCTTTTGCCTGCTTATCTTTACCTACCGCCGTATCTATGGGTCAGGTGATATGCTTTCCCATTTCCGTCCGCGTTCGACGGTGCTTTCATTCCCCTTCCTTCGTTTGAGCTTCTATAATTTATGATCATCACTCGGGATCCAACAAGACCCAATAACCACTATTTTAGTACTAAAGGAATTACGGGATTGAGGCATTCCGTAGCACCCTTAGCAAGAGTGACAGCTATATACCAGTCAACCTGCGCATGGAGGGTACGGCATAAGCCGATTCCACCCTGTATACACTGGCGCCAAGACAGCCGACACACAGACATTGGAGGAATGAGCACCTACCATGTCGAGTAAGAAGCACCGCGTAATTTACACCGAGAAAATACGCCCATCTAACGGTTTTATGCTGACAAGGAAATGTAATAATAGTAATAATTGGAATTGGAATTGGAGTTTTTATTGCAATATATTGAATATATACATAATACAGGCCCGCCTAAACCGATAGGTTTACCAGCTCCCGTGGCATAGTGGTTACGATGATCGCTTTCCACGCCGAGACTGGGAGGTGACACCGGTTCGAATCCTGTCACCGGCTGTGCTGTCTGAGGTTTTCCCTGGGTTTTCCGAAGACTTTCCAGACGAATGTCGGCACAGTTCCCCCTGAAGTCGGTCAAGGACGCATACAAACCCCCCTGTCCCCCACTCCTTCCTCCTTCCTGCTGTACTCTCTCCATCTGTTCACGTCTGTACGCCGCTCATAGCCAGAGTTGCTTCGCGGCGCTAACACGGAATAAAAAAATAAAAAAATAAAAAACCGATAGGTTTGTGGGCAGAGCCCCGCGGTCAAGTGGCAAAACACTGTGCGACTAGCGAGACAAAACTGAAACAAATACACTGAAAACACTGAAAAAACACAAACTGAAATAATTCCAAACAGCAACGCAGTGAACGATCTAGATAGTAAAATTATCAGCTTGGTTCATAACATCCTTATACGTCAAGGAAGGTAGTGCTCGTTTAACATCACTGATAGTCTTGAAGTTTAAAGCATCCTGAGGCAACAAGTTAAATATGGGAACATATTAAATAATAATAGTAGTAATAATAATAATAATAATAATAATAATAATTCGGTGCTTAACGTCGCGAGACAACTCCGATCATGAGCGACGCCACAGTGGTCGGGTCTGTAGATTAATTTTGCCCACCTGAGGGTTCTTTAACGTGTGCCGAAATCTCTCATCTGTCTGATCTGTCTGAAATCTCTGTCTGAGCAACTTGTACCCTCCCACCAAGTTGCCACCCCGTCCTCGTCAAGGAAATGTAGGCGAGCGCCCAAACATAATGTAAAAAAGTCACGTGACCAGAGAGCGAGTTTGTCCGCTACGTCCTGTGACTAGGACAATGTGGTGATTTTGCCAGAAGCGATCGCTTGAGGGTATAGTTACAAAAAAAATGGCCGCTGTAGGGCACCCTTCTGCGTCATCGTTACCGGACCGTCTGCCTGCTGACATGGCCAGGGGGCTTAATCGCTTCATCGTCATTACGGTCGTTACAAGCTAACGAGTGGCGGGAAATTAAAAAAAAGTGGGCACGTGACACATTGCGCGTGACGTGTACCACGGCCTTCACGTATCGCGCGAAGAGCGCCGTGCACGTGTTTTATCACGCGCCCACCTTTTTAAATTTCCCGCCCGCCTTTTTGAATTTTCCCGCCCCTCGTTAGCTTGTAACGACCGTAACGACGATGAAGCGATTAATACCTCTGTCAGACGGGCACATATACGGCCTTAACGGTCACGGCCGTAAATGCATACTGTCATTAACTTCCTGCCAGACGGTCAGCAATAAGGCCTTTGCGACAAAACTGAGGTAGAAGGGCAACGGCGTTCCCGCAAGACAGTCTACGGCATTCCATCGAAACTGCCCAAGCCTCGTTACCAAGCACACCATAAACAGGATTTAGCACATTTAATTCGATCCGAAATAAAATGCTTTTTAGCCGACGTAATGTTGTCACCTTTTTTTTTTCGTCTTTTTCTGGCGTTTTTGCAATTTGCTTCACTTTTTATCCCACCTGTACAAGTGCTACGTTTGTAGTTACACCCTCGAACCACTGCACGCGGCATCGCACCGTGTGGTCTGCATCCAAAAAGTCAGATGCCACTCAAAAAAATATCCAAAGCACTTAAAATGCAAATATAGTTTGCTGTTGTATTTTGAAAATACCAACAAAACGTTGTTTTCGTGTACTTTCAGTAAGAAAAAGCGTGATTTCGCTACATTACATTCAACGTTCACAGACTCGTTTATCGACTTGGACATAATCGACAAAATGCCTTCACGGATACCGTCTGGCAGCTCCCCAGAGCTTAGGGCCGTATGTAACTTTAAGGGCCGTGTATGTGCCCGTCTGACAGAGGTATTACCCCCAGAACTGCTGGCCACTCTGCAACCGAACAGAAACGGATCGGGAATGTGCCGTTTATAGGCGGGGTGGTTCTCCGGTTCTCCAGAAAGGGCGAAATAGCGCGCGTAAAGCTATGGTGTGACATCACGTGCGCCCCACCTATAGGAGACGAGCGCGTCTCCTATATGACGGGGACGTCACCTACATCTTCGCGAAACCGAAACTTGCGAAAGCTTGCCCGTTCCCCGGAAATTTCTAGAAATACATTACATTCACCGGTAACATTTGATTTTAATCCGGTACATCATTCATAAATGCAGTTCGCTAAGTTGTAATCACACGGGCGCAGAAAACGCCAGCTTGTCCCTTTAATCTCGACGTAGCTGGACTTTCGAAAGATTGCTTTTTCAGCACTTCATCCCATTCGCCGCCTTCGTTTCTTCTTCTTCTTTTTTTTTTTATAATTCGTGCTTACCCGTTTCTCATTTTCTCATATCCGCTTCTCTCATCAACAAACGCGCCACTTAACGGGACAAACTGGCTCAATGTAAATTAATGCCTTAATTGTGTTGCGAAACAAATTCCTCCTTCTCGCTTCCCTTCATCCTATAATTCTTTCCAATCGTGTTCTGAGTTCGACGTTACGTTAAAAGTAAAAAAAATAAGAAAAAGAGAAGGAATAAATATTTTTAAAAAGCTAGCGGACAAACTCGAAGCACATTGTTGGGGCAGGATGTAATTGAAAATGGCCGAACGTCAAAAGAGAACGTAATAGCGTTCGAGAGACATGGACGGAAAGAAATTTGTTCTTAATGAACTGAGAGATTAAGCTCCCAGAGACTTTGACTCAAAAACGAATTGTACTTCGTTTTATCAATGTGTAATTAACGAGCGAACGTAATGAGGCCCGGAATGGTCGGACGCTTTCTTGTAAGAGGGAGAGAAAGAAAGAAAGTCGGTTCCGATCGAACGAGGCTCGCCTTTCATGCACGCTCCATACTCGTGGAATTTTATTTTTTTGTTTTATGTGGGATTACTGGGGAAAATATTTTTCCCTCATTAGCGACTTCGTTTGCAGATGGTCTGGTGTGAACCGAAGTTTAAGTGGTGGAGATGATTATAGAATGATTGGGTTGGATGTGATGCAAGCATACAGTGTAGCGGCATTGATATAAGTAGAGTCCTGCGCTTATCGGAACTTCACGACCGGCACCCGACCAACGCCACCTCTATGGAGAAAGCCTGCGCATTGCCTAGCTCCTCTACCTCTCATTAAGAGCCACAATTCTGCGGATTCAAGAACCCGCAAATGATTGCAGCTCACCTGGAACCAGCGGACCTTAATATTTAGACAAAAAAAAGTGCGAGACGCTTTCCAGAAAATCACTTTTGAGAAAGATTGAGACCGCTTTGCGTTATTTCCAAGTTTTTCCATTTAGTACGCTGCGACGTTCAATCACAACTCGCAGACGACGGTGGTTCTTCTCCATGGCCACGACCGCTGAAAGCATGTTCGTGATTGGATACGGCCATTGAAAACATGATCCTGATTGGCTAACTCTTAATTGTTACGTCACGTCCACGAGCGCGCAGGCTAGGTTAGGCGGTTAGGTTTCGGTTTCGAAATTGGTGTCCGACACGCTACTTGCTCCGGGGTCAAGAGTGACACCCGACCTGCGATACCCGCACAATACCCAAAATCTGGACTCGCACCTGAAGTAATGTGCGGGTCATCCTCGGGTCCCGCGGATAATGCAGGACTGTATTGATAAGGTAGCTGACTACTCCAGCTCGAATGAGTCAAATAGGGATTAAACAGGGACAAGCCTCTCTTTTTCATGAGTAGTCGTCCATCCGGAGCAGGGACTCAGTGGGTTGACTTCGTCATCTGATTATATCGGCGGGATGACGCCGAAATAAATCATCGAAGAATAAAACGTTGAAAAAGAAATCGTTTAAAAATCCACCTTTCAAAACAAATTTTTGAAGTGTAAGTTCTATCAATATCCATCGGTGGCAAAATTAACTCTTCAAAGTAAATCCTCTCTGATTGGTGGACGGTCGAAGCTCCCTACGTCTGCCTCGAAAAATAGTATGGCTGTCGTTGATATTCGCGATTGCGAAGTTCCCTGTCGCGCAATCCACGGTGTCGAAACAAAGAAAACGCTCCGATTGCTTCGCAAGATGATATATATGATATAGATGATATCATGCAAGATGATATCATCTTGCGAAGCAATCGAGCATTTTCTTTCCTTTTTTTTCTTTTTTTCGAAACTGTGGATTCCGAGATCGGGCTCTTGTTATCCCTGCATTCATACGCGCGTTGCGTTCTGCACTTTTAAGCTGGATATTTCATTTTTTCCGGCTCTTATTAGAAGACACATAATTAATAACGGTATAAATATTAATAAAAAACGTTCGAGTTGCGCACTGCATTGCAAACAACGTTATGTCCTCGTAAATTAACAACCGGCACATTCCCTCCCTAAGCCTAACTATGATTTACCTATCTTGGCAGTGCTGATTTTGAGGGCGTGGATTTTTCAGCGATTTCTTTCAGAAGGTTTATTTTCACGCGTGTATTCCTAAGCGTAGGATTTTTAATGTTTTGTTTTTAACGATTTATTTCGGCGTACACCCATATCGGCGGATGAACGTCTGGCAACATTGTGTACGTTTTCACGCAAAAGTACGCGTACCGCGGGCGTCGTTTTTATTGCTGTTTTTGCCTCAAGAACGCTTTTTCATGCAAACATGACGATGTTCTGCTGTCTCTGTCACCGGCTGGTGGCTAGACTGGTTACTAAAAGTGCTCTTTCTTCCAAATTATTCAACTTCCGACTGCACAGTTTCTCTCTCCCTCTCTGCACTAAGCTGCACTTCTACTGTGCAACATTTATTATTCATATCGTTTCACCCGTCTCCAAGGTCGTTGTATTGCCAACTGCAGGTCGTTACCGCCATTTATTCCGAGCCAGCATTTCCGGTCCTCTATTCCGCCACTCTTGCTACTTGCGCATGCCATGCAGTCGCTTCTTCCTTAGCTGGCTAATCCATTATCCCTCAGAGGCAAGAAACACAACACAAACACTGTTACAAAGTGTGAAAGAACTGCGCATGATACACACCCTTTACGCGCGTGCCTAAGTAGCCCCGACGCTGACGAATAGTTCGTCGTTCAAGACATGCGTCTCCCTCGCGCACGCTGACACAAATGGCCCCAGTTGCGCTGATGCGCCGCATAGAAATGCTACGTACACTCTACAGTTGCGTCGCTCCTTTGGCGAGCTGCCGTCTACCGAAAATGTCTTCGTGGTACATTTACTTGATTGAGACGCGTACGTGTCGTTTATTTACAGGGGGTGAGGGAGATAAGGGGGAGGAGATAACGATCTAGGAAAAAAAAAGGGAGTCGAAGGGGAAAAAAAGGCTTAAAATGAACAGTTCATAAGAATAGACGGGCAAGAAGGGAGTGGTTGTGCCTCGCGGCTAAACTGCATGGGCTTGAGAAGAGGGGTGTTCGCCTAGAAATAGGGAGATGGCGACGAGAAGAATCAGGGAAATGATAATTCTTGTAGGGAATGTTATCAATGAATTGTTTAGAACGGATCAAGAATAGGATTCGGGAGAAAGAATGTTTATAGGGAATATTAACACTAAATGGAAAAGACGGCAGGATGGAAAATTAGGGAACGCAGAATTCCCGTAATAGGGAATATAAGCGATCATTCTCTTACGTATGTATCGCACGGCAGGTTATATTCTCCAAAGCAACTGTGGGAAAATGGGGAGAAAAGCCAGACAGGAGGAAAGAGGATGGGAATATGGGAACAAGGGGTTCCCTAATTCTCTGTTGCCAAAACGCATTAGGTCGCACGGCGATCTCTGTGCACGAGCGCAGAACGAGGCTTAGCGAAGTGTGGAAATTGTTTACAGAAGCACAACACACCCTTATCTGAATACATCGATGGGGAAGAACGAAATCAGCTCAGGCATAATTCCACTCCTTCCCTCTAGGGGTAGCAATAAACGCGTTTTCGCCAAAAGAGAGATTAGGAAGCAACAAAAACACCCGATAACACTCCTTTATCGTCGGATTTCTCCCCAAATTACAGATTTAAAAATAGCGCCCGATTTTTACCCCCCGAATCTGATAAAGGCATTTAACCCGAAAAACTCACTCCCTATACATAAGTGATCACAATCCGTCTAGGTCAAGAAAGGGCAAGTCGACATCAACACACACACACACACACACACACACAAAGAATAAAAAAATGGAAAGAGAAAAAAAAACAATCACCCATGTTCACATAGTGTTCACTGCGGCACTCGAGGATTATAAACACGAGTTTACGACGGAGCCACCGAAATGGACAAAGAACCGATTTGGGTTCCAATCTTACAGCGCCCCCTAGGAGGAGCCATATTCAATGTTTTTTTTTCTCTTCCTGCAGTCTTCTCATAACATTGCCGTAAAACCCTTTGCCGTATACAGGACGCTGCAACTTTATAACTGTGCATCCATTGCTTTGCTTCCCATGTGCGTAACGGTTTTTGCGTCTTGTCGTAAGCTGGGCTATTTCGTCACACGTCTTTTTTGTTCGCGAATGGACACGTTCTAAGAGAGAGGATAATATGTGGTGATTGGGAAGGAGGTGATATTGGTCTAGTGTGATAACAATTTTGCTCTGTGAAGCGGAACGGGGAATAGGTCTGCCGTGAAGGTGTATGTAAAGGGCGTTGCGCAGCGGAATATTTGGGTGAGATTCAGAAAAAAAATAAAAAATAAAAGAATAAATAAAAACATCCAACCAAACCCCGAGGAAAATGTGAGAGCTTGGAAGGAAATGTTGCGTGCTTCCGAATGACAATTAGATGAGGCGATGGAACAAGGAAGGACAATATCACTGCGCCCCGTTGTTTACCTTGTAGTTCCCGATTCTTCAGGAAAGAGAGAGAGAGAGAGAGAGAAAAAGGGGGACACACAAAAGACAATGGCTCAATTGGAAATCGAATGCGAACACAGCATCACGAAAACATCCTTGTGTGAGGCAAGAGAAGTTGCGGGAACAAGAAAGTTAGTGTCCCGCTTATGCAGCATCATGTCGTATAACGCACTATTCCTTATTCTTTCCCCATGTCCTCTTTTTTTTTTTTTTTTCCCTTATGCGCACTTTCAAAATGCGCGAGCTGTCGAGCGGCGACATGCGATGTTTGCAGTCTGGCAACGTGTCCGCCATAAAAGTGCATTTTAATACGATAACCGCGCTCGTGGTGAGTTAGTATTTCGCCGCGCCTACTTTCCTTCTTTTCCCCTTAAAAAAAATTCTTCGCCACTTTTTATTTCCTGCGGCGTGATATTTTTCGCACGCGCGGCACGTTTATTTGAAACGCACTCTGCGCGCGGTTTTTCTTTCCGCATATCTCGTTTTCGCATCTCGAATTTTCGCTCGCGCGCGTTATACATTTTCGAGCGAAAAAAAATAAGAATAAAAAAAATAAAGAAAGAGAGATGTGTTTGAGTGGCAGGGGAGAAGAGATAGGGTTTTTTTGGGGGGGAAGCGGTCGCGTGGCGGATATGAAGGGGTGAAAGGGGAAATTAGAAGTCAATATCGCCTGCACGTGAGCCGGATGGACGATGACGATAAGCGAATCAGCAAAGATGCTCGTGCGTATGGAATTTTAAACGGCGAATGGTAAAAAAAAAAAAAAAAAGTGGGGAGGGGTAGAGCACCGAGGAGAAGCGCGCTCGTTGTTCAATTTCGTCTCGAAAGTAAAAGCCAAGAAGTTCCAAGGAGTTCGTGTTTGTGCTGCGAGTGCAGTTTCGGTTCTTCTAGAGGTTAGAAGTCCCTCCAATCACAACCACGTTTTGACCACGACTGACCGTAGCTACGGAAACGACGCGCCTGCGGACTTGCTCTGCTTTGAATCGTCTGCGGTGATTCGCTAAGGCAGACACCGTTTCGTAGTCGTCGCCATTCTGCCGACGTCACCAGTATGGCAGAAGGGAAAGCGTGGCGCAGGCTGTCAGATTTCAGTTATAATGTTTATCTTTCGCTGTTTTTTTTTTTTTTTTTTTTGCTGCCTTTAGTACTAAGGCGGGGCCACCATACAATGAAGACATAAAGCTAAAACAGTGTAGGGCGTTTGTGTGGACCTTTTCACTCCCTCCCATTCCGTTCCGCTCGCAAATCGAAACTGCAGATTGCAGACGACACCGCGCGTCGAAGTAAAACGCGACTGGTAGAGACGCAGCGCAGTAGCAGAAGAGAGGAAAGAGCGCGTCAAATTGATTTGCGCTGAGAGCGCCTCCTTCCATACCGAACTCTTTCAACATTACGACCTAAAAGACGCACTTCAGCCAGTTTTTGTTTTTAACTTGTTTACTCTCTCTTTTTATCGTTTGTTGTGTGCCGCTTCGCGTTTACGAGCAGCCCATTCATTCCACACGCGTCGTTTCGCCTTTTTTCCGTGCAGAGCGGGAACGCGTCGTCTGCGAAATGAATGACGCAGATCTCTGTCTTGCGCGAAAACCCTTCGCCTTTTTTCTGTTTTACTTCGAAGATGGACATTTACAAATATCTCCGGATGCAAACAGGAGAGTTTTTTTTTTCTTCTTCTTTATAATTTTTTTGCACGACCGAGATGGGCATTGCAGAAGGAGAGTTTATTTGCATTGCAAACAGGGCATATCTGCTCGTGTCGTCTGTTTGCGAAAAGGAGACCTCGCAGTGCTTTGTGGAGTGGAGAGCAGTGTAAGCATTCTGAATAGCGCGTATTCTGTGTTGCTCTGTGCAACGGAATAATGCTTCAATGGATTTGAGATTATGCGTTTGCGTAGCGGCTTTGACTTGGTAATTTAATACGCTCCCAAATGGCGAGAGAATACAGGGTGTCTTTCGCGACAAAGTGAGCAAAGTTTTTCGGTGGAGTTGTAACTTATTTGACAAAATCTTTCGGGTATGATTTTTTTTTTAAATTGGTAACGGGCTACAATATATTTACGTATGTATCAAGCGATGTAGAAATGTTAGATTCCGTGATGGTGGTTGTTCTCGCAGGGTTGAGCACGTTATAGGATTTGTGGCGTTTATGTTAAAAATACGCAGCTACATGTGTTTGCGCGTGTTATGGAGGGGAGATCCATCCTATCGGCGCAGAGAAGTTTGGGAGTCGCCTCCTGGTGTTCACTGAACGAACCGTGTTGTGAGGATATTCACGGGCAGTATTCGCACACTGCATTGCGTATCAAGGCATTGCACGTGTAAGAGGCTGTCCAGCGTTGATCGTTCCCGATAGTGCATATACTCCGCTCATAGCCACCGTTGCTTCGCGGCGCTAACACACACAAAAAAAAAAACAACAACAAAGAAGCCAGTTATTGGACAAAACACATTACAATTACCTTCCCGTGTGGGTCCTAAAGGAGACGTATTTATTATGCAGCCCGTTCGGCAGCCGGCATTATACACACGGCCCCTAATGGCTTTCCGATATCGGCATCACACGCCATCGAAAGGGAAGCAAAAGTTAGGGAGGAAAAAGGTGGGCTCTTTCCTGCGCCCGTTTCCGTCTTGCATAGCGTGACCCGCTGTCGGTCAGGGTCCCCAAGTTATGCGGGAAAGGGGGATGGGGATACATAAAAGCTACGAGGTGATCCTCGATCACGTGACCGTTCTCTCGCGTGGCTCCGTGATGAGACTTCCATTCCGTTTCACTCGGACTTTGTTCAAGGTCACTTGGACTCCATTATCGTGGAGCACGATGACGTAAAAGCGAAAAGGAAAGCAAAAGCGACGTTGAAATGGGAGCGAGAATTCGTGATATGTCAACTATGGTCAATAAGCCTCTCTCTCTCTCTAAGCCTGTCCCAAAGAAGGGAAGAAGGAAAGAGGAAAAACCGTAAGGCAGCCACATGGGCCTTTGGAAAATCGGAGTTTATCGGATAAATCCGATTTTTTGCAAAAACATCGGAGGGAGTTCATCAGAGTTTGTCGGATAAATCCGAAAAATCGGAAGCCTAGTTAAAACCAAGAGGTGCTAAGTTTCCTCATGACACGGCAAATAAAAACGATTGCTGACCCTGTGATAGAGCAAAGCTAAGTAACCCAATTATCCTAATTACCCAATTACTTATCTTTGCTCTATCACAGGGTCAGCAATCGTTTTTATTTGCCGTGTCATGAGGAAACTTGGCACCTCTTGGTTTTAACTAGGCTTCCGATTTTTCGGATTTATCCGACAAACTCCCGCCGATGTTTTTGCAAAAAATCGGATTTATCCGATAAACTCCGATTTTTAACGGTTTTTCCTGTTTCCTTCTTCCCTTTTTTGGGACAGGCTTAGAGAATCTTCAGCGAAGACGACAAGAGCAACACAGAGACAGACACGGAACGTCGAACTTTTATCATACGACATTTATCATACATTTTATCATTTTCTCATACGATTATCAACATATCAATATATCAACATTTTATCATACTATTAAAAGTTGAAAATTGGACGTTCCATGACTGTCCTTGTGTTACTTTTGTCGTCTTCGCTGTTGTCGTATGCCAACCGACCCCGCGCGTCTTTTAGTTAGTGAGTCATCGGCTGTTACAGGCCAGTGACAACAGTTTTCTATCACCAATTAACGCGAGATAAAACTGCACGAGTACAGCTGCCCAGTGACAACGCCACGACCGTTCATGAAGCTTGGGCTGAATGATTTTCTATTTGTTGCTCGGGGGCCATGCGGGCCGCATGACAACCTCAAGCGGGCCGCAATTTCCCCAGGTGAAAAATGTTTGCAATTACAAGTGGTTTATGAAACAATTTGTACTTCCAAACCACTTTGAAGTCATTTGTACGTAAATGGTTTGCAAGTGGGAATTGCTTTATGAACCATTTGGAATTGCAGACATTTTTCACTTGGGTCGGCACCCCTAGAATACAAGGAGCATCCTGTTGCCCTGTGCCAAAAATTCCTTACGGCCTCCCTGCGACTACGAAGTAGCAATAATAATAGTAATAAAACTAATCCTGTAAAACACTTTTATTTCGGGAGCCCTTGATTCTCGCGAATTTCGCGAATCGAGGAAATTCGCGAACTTTAAGGGCACGCGAAAAAATTTCAACACGAAGGAGCAGCTCCGGGAGATTGTGGAGCTCGCCAAACTGGGTTGTCGCGAATATACAGGGTGTCCCAGAAAACGTGTCATTTAATTATAATAAAAAAACTACACCACCTAGAGTCATGCGGTCAATGGCATTTGTTCTTACTGGGTTTTTGGCACCTCCTCATGTGAATATCGTGTAACGTAAGTTTAATTATGTAAATTTTTGCGAGCTTAAGTCGGAAATTTGCCTAGTAAAGGTTACTTTTTTACCCCACCAATGTGAAGAGCGTGTCTAATTTAGTCAAATTAATGATAATTGACAGGGGTATTCAGGAGCTATCCCATCGGAAAAAATAGCCGAACATCATGCTCTACGGAGGTCGCACAGAATAGCGCACGATGAATTTTTCAGCGCAATCTTTGTCAGTCCGACGAAAGGAGGTTGGAAACCCAGCCCTCCCCGACATCGCAGAAAGAGATAAAACAGGAACGGCTTATCACGTCCGACTTTCGCTGGGATAATGCTTTCCCTCTCCCAATTTTAGGAACTGTTTCTTTTTCTACTATCACTCTGTGGGCTGGCTTCGGAACCTCCTTTCGTCGCACTGAGAGCGATTGCGCTCAAAAAGTCATCGCGCGCTATGGTCCGGTGCTCCGAAAAACATGATATTCGGCTATTTTTTTCGATGGGATAGCTCGTGAATATCACTGTGAATTATCATTAATTTGAGTGAATTCGGCACGCTCTTCATATTGGTGGGGTAAAAAAGTGACCTTTACTTGGCAAATTTCCGAGTTCAGTTCGCAAATATTTACATAATTAAACTTGGAGTACATGACATTCACATTAGGAGGTGGCAAAAAGCTAATAAGAACAAATGCTGTTGACCGCATGATTCTAGGTGGCGTAGTTTTTTTATTATAATTCAATGACACGTTTTCTGGGACACCCTGTATGTACCTGTTGCTCGATTCGCGAAACTTTAGGGCCGCGAAATTAAAGGATTTTACAGTACTATATGAACAGCTAAGAAACGCGCTGCTTTTCCTTACACTACACTTTCAGGTGACGTTCCACACACACACAACGTAAGCGTATAAGTGCAATCGTGAAAGTTTCCATGTATCATCCGTCGTGATCGATACTTAGACAGCTAGTAAGGAAGAAACCGAAGAGAGGAAAGGGGGCACTGTGCTGCTGCGCATTTTATGCGGTACATATATCCGTGTCGTTCACCCGGTCTATGTGGCATTGTTTTGCATAAGCCGCCGTCGCTGGTCGTGCCATGCATCAAATAGAGGAGGTCGACACCGCTGGCCTTCCATTCACCGTGTGTGTGTGTGCGGCATCTTTCCCCCCTACAGTTGAACGTGCTGAGAGAGAGTGTGTGTGAGAATTTAGAGATGCGGAGTGTGCAGGGGAAGAGATGAGTGTGTGTAGGAGAGAAGTGTGTGGCGGAAGAGTGGAGTATATAGGGTGAGGGTGGGGTATATAGGACGATTGTACAGGTGAGGATAGTGCGTCTGAGTGGCAGAGTGTAGAGGAGAGGAAAGTGCGAGTGGTAGAGGGGAGGAGAGTGCGAGTGGTAGAGGAGAGGAGATTGCGAGTGTAATAGGGAGTGCACAAGGGATTGTACTGGTGGGGAGAGTGAAGAGGGGAAGAGGGAGGTAGTACATAGATAAGCTTCCGCGTTTGTTTTCGGTTTTTATTTTTGGGCGGATACGGCGTATGTTTTTCGATGTTTATTGGTTTTCACGAAATCTGCCGGTTTTTCGATGTTTTTTTTTTCTTTTCGGCATGTACATGGTTTATTACCCGACAGTTATCGGCGAATAGATGTCCACAGCGTAATTTCCGCGCGACGTTCACTCGACGTGGCGTTGTTCGCTGCGGTGGCTTTTTACGGCTAACGAAAAGTAAACTTTCATAACCACAGTATCCACAGTATCTCTGTATGGTTTTCTGATCTGCATCAACAACTTGCTGGAAATGTGCAGCAATCTATCTCTGTCATTATTCCTTAAATGTCCTTCTGTATTCGGTGTTTTTCGGGTTAAACCGATTGAGGGTAAATTTACCCGGCGTATGTTTTTCGGCGTTTTTCGATTAAAACTGAAACATGCATAGGGGAGCGAATACTAGTGGAGGGGATAGCGCGTACGTAGGGAATGGTATGGGTGGGTGGCGGGCACGAGACTGTTGGGGTATGCGTGAGAGAGGAGGATACATTTGGTGGAGAGTGCGGGTGCGTGGAATGCAAAGAAGTGAACGTGTACTTGAACGTTATGTTACGTACCCACCTATTATTGCTACGGACAGTGGCCAGTGGGAAGTCCAGGCACTCCAACGTACCGGGACTTTGAGTATGTTACCATGTCCGTGTTTGTTCGCAAAGTACAGTCCTGAAGCGTACCTGCACATTCGCCAAACATCATCTCTGTTTTACGTTACATCGTTTTATGAGGAGGACGGTGTGGACTCCACTTCGCCTGGAGCGGCATTCGGACGGTTTGAAGAGGTTCCATCTCTCAAAGCGTTTTAAGAAGGTGTAACGGGCTACTACGGTTTTGCTGAAGTGCGCAGTGAGAGTTGTTTTACTTTTGAAAGAAGATGAGACAGAGTCCCCAAAGAAGCACTGGGGTAACGTCCCTCAGCACCTCAGTGTACCTCACAGTGTACAGTGTACCTCAGCGACGAGTGCGGGTACCCCACAGAGCGCGCGAGAGGCCTTTTTGTTCTGCACACCCGTTTAAAAGATATTCCACGTGACTCATGACGTAGGGCGGCGCAACTTTAGCCACCAACACCGGCTAGATAGAGAATGCCTGCTTACTCGTCCACGTGACGTAATTGAGTCAGCCAATCAGGATAGTGTTTTCAACGGCCGTAGCCAATCACAAACGTGCTTTCAGCGGTCGCAGCCATGGAAACCAACCACCGTCGTCTGCGAGTAAGTGATTTAAACGTCCCCGCGTACTAAATGGGGCACCTTTAAAATAAAGCTCAAAACGGTCCCATATCTTTCTCGAGGTTGATTTTCTGGAACGCGTGGTGCACTTTTTGTTTACAGATTCAAGTCCACAAGTTCCCAGTTAGCTGCAATCATCTGCGAGTTCTTAAATTCGCAGAACGGCGAATCGCTGTAGCAGACGAATTCTGACTTTATATGTCCACGTAGAGAAGGAGGGAGAGGAGGCAATAAGCGAGCCTTTCGTATCTAGGTGGCGTTGCTTGAGCAGGTATAAGAGGCGCGTGAGCTGAGAAAAAAAAATTCAAACGCAAAGCAAAAAGCAGAGTTGTACGTAACGCGTTACTATTAATTGCGTTACTAGTAATCAATTACTTTTTCAGTAATTTTTTAATCTAATCAATTAATTTTGTGAGCAAGTAATTTTCCAAGTAATCTGATTACAATTTTCGGTAATCAATTACTGAGTAATCGATTACTTTTTTAACCTTCTGTCAACAATGGCAACCATTTTCAGCAAGCCAATTCGTTCTTCTGTTCTACCACGAGTTCGACTGAAGCAATGACGCAGAAGTCGGCCGCCTCTAGTCCACACGTGTTCCATGCACGCCACAGTAATATAATAATCCCTTACAACCGCGACCTACTGGAGCAACAGTAAAATAGGTGACTGTATTGATAAATTGTGCGAGCTGAACATAATAATAGTAACAAAACGAAGCGGATGTTTGGATGTTGTTTTAAATGTTTATATAAATCTGTGTATGTGTTTCGTATGTTGCTTTCAAATGTATTTGTGAATTTCACTTATCATGTATGTTGATGTCATTAGAATTTGCAACAAGAGTTGCATGTTTGCACACTGCAGGCTTGTTGGCTTTGCTATGGCCCACAATTTAAAAGTAAAGGGAAAAGTAACGCGTTACATTTTTAATCGGTAACGTATTACATTTTTGATGAAGTAATTTGTAACAGTAAAGAATTACTTTTCGCGCAGTAATAACAGTAATTGTAATCAATTACCTTTTTTGAGTAACGTGTACAACTCTGGCAAAAAGGCACGGGGACCTCCCTACGTCAGACGAGGATCGTGTCGGCCGTCCGCGTCTGTTTTCTTCTACGGTTTTTGTAAATTTGATTACGCAGTTATAATACACCGCAGCGCGAAAATATATTGCAAGGTGACACCTGGTGGACAGCTTGACAGATGAGGCAGGTTTCGAGCCACGTTAAATGTCACTTCATTACTCCTTTAAAATGCTTTTGTGTGGCATAACTGTTATTCTATTTATTTTCTTAAAGGATGTAGTGGATGCGCTTATTTATCTTTTGTTATCTCTACAGGTTACGACAATTGGCTGGCTGCAGCAGGTGATGGCATCACTTACGTTGGGACGTCACGCATTCGTAAGTATTCGTTCTTTTTTTTTTTTTCGTGTATTTCCTGTCGAAAATACATACATTGACGTAACGTTATAAGTAACCGGATCGACGGGACCAGTTGGCAACTATCCGCGTACTCATGTCAAGGTTGTGTGTTCGAACCCTGTCGATGACTGCAGGGCACGCTACAAGTAGCTTAGGCACGACGGGATGGACGTTTCAAAGAAACCCTATAGGTGCGCAACATTATTTCGCGAACCGTCGCAACGTCGAAGTTCGAATTTTCGCGTTAACCCGATAATTCGAACTTTACTTTATATGCACGTTAAATGCATTATATTTATAAATATAATGCATTTAAAGTACATATAACAATTACGGTAATAAGATATGATCGAGTAAGTTAATTTAAAACTCTCTTTAAATGTAAAAACAGTCCTACCAACATTTTCAGAATTCAGAAAGAACTGCTCGAGGCCTTGTGGTCTACTTAGCACCTCGAGTGCCTGACTGAATCGCTTCAAAACACGTCAGTTTCTTTCCCGATATCAGTGCGAAATAAGAGGGGCATCGTTCCGTGTCCAAACTGCTCGTCCGGTAGATCTTGTAGCTGTTCATAGATATCGGCTACCTACTGATATATATTACGTCATGAACTGATGCATACGTTTACGTATCGTTACGCGTGCCAGAGGGCTTCGAGTGCGCCTGCTGTACCGAGATAACGCTGTCCAAATCTAGCGTGCAATATAAATGCCCGTCTGGAAACACTGGGCGCCGATAAGCTCCGGTAAATCCCTATCATTTACCTACGTTTGCGGCACTTAAATTACTCTTCCTCAATCGCTTTCCCTTGGTTGGCTGGCGACGTTCGATTACCGAGCGGTGTTACCCCTATTTCTGGGTTTTCCTCAGACGCTTTCAGACATATGTCGGCACAGTTCCCCTAGAAGTCGGCCCAGGACGCGTATTTCCCCAGGGCGTCAGTCGTGACGTTGCCCACATACGTGAGGCCGACAACGGCAAGCCCTTTCGCCATCACCACCACCACCACCCCTATTTCTTCGATACGGAGTACGTGATAGGAGAGAGTATATGGGCAAGAGAAAAGGGAGGGTCGCCGTACCGCTAAATACAATTTTAAATGTGGGGAATGGAGAAGACATCTTTGTCGCGCATTAGACTTATTATTATCCTATAAACATACCCATATGTGACCCATAACGTCATATATGACTTGTCATAACAGACTCATATCGTTCGTGGTAAAAATGTTTTCCCGAATTGAGGGAGGGGGGGGGGGTAGAAAGTCAAGCTCAAGTTGAACTACCACCGTGAGATAATTATCATACAGCGTAATTTACTGTCAACGCATGTTAGGCTTAGCGTTGATAAAACTCGTAGACGAAAAAGGACGTGTCGCAAATATCAACAAGAATTCGCTGTCCATCACTAAACAAAGTGCATTGTAAGAGGAACAGTACCGAAAAACAGCATCGGGGTGGGATGCCTTGGAAAAGTCAGTGTGATGTAAGTTTTCGCACACTTGTGAAAATAAAGTCAAACATAAGTAAAGTAAAGTAGATGCTATTTGCGGGAGTGATAAGCCGCTTGCGGGTCGAAACTTTAAGCCCCCGTTGAATATTCATGAAGTCTTTCGAAAACCTGACACCTCACATTAGAGGACGCTGTTGAAAAGCTGGAAAAATGTGCCCGGAAGATTGTGGAACACAAGTGTCACCGTCTATACCCTCTGGGACCGGAGGGAGGGGGGGGGGGAGTTCGCAGGAAACATAGAAATTAGAAACCTACACTGTCTGATGCTGCAGTATATTTGATTGACCGGTTATCGTGTTTTGATCGAAGATAGGTTTGTCCCTGACGAAATGTGGGCTGAAACTGCATACTGACGTTTGCCTTCTTAAACGCGACGTCGCTTCAAAACGCTCCATCATTTCATTCAGCCGATGCGGGTTTCTCGATCAGCGTTATCTTCAATGACGCGTTTTACTTCACAAGTAATACGCCTGTCACACGGACTCTTTCGATCCGCATTGAGCCAATGCTCATCGAGCTGAATGCGGATCCGGCGCTGCTACACGGACACGTTCGAGTAGGATCGAACTCCGATCCTGCTTAACCCGATCCAGTTTGCTAAACGGGTATTGAAATTCTCGAGACGGATTGAAGACCGTCATTTGCAACCTCGAACCCAGCGAATTGGTAGTAGTGAACAAAAACATTACATTAATTTGCAAATGTTCCTATACGAGCCCATCGAATTTCACGGTTACGGTTTTAGTCTGTGGGCGATTGCGTTTGCTCATTTGTTTAATCTCGACCACTCCCGACACCGCGCCCTCCGTAAAGGCTTAGTAAACACCACAATGCGGAAGTGAATGCGGTTATTCTCAACTTTTTAGGAGTATAGTATTTGTCAATCCCAGCGTACTGTCTCGGGACTGTTAGCGCCGCCTGTCGACGAGCCAACCTTTCAATACGCATTGAGTTGGACCATGTAGCAGCATCGCGCACAGAACGCTCTTGAGAAACTCGATGCATCGAGTTTCTCAATCTAGGTCAATGCGGATCAATGCGGATCGGTTTCAATCCGCATTGAAAATGCCGTGCGACAGGGGTATAACGTGTTTGTCGATTCTTGCTCAGCACAGGGTATTCGACACAAAAAGACGTTCCCATCAGGCAAACGTGACTGAGCGGGTGAATAGAAAGCCGAAAATTACGTTGGTAGCGCACACCAGCAGGCATATGACGATATCCATCTCACGCAGCTTGGCTTTATTGCCCGTAGGACAGTAAATAGGTTCACAGGGTTTACACACCCGTTTGGACCTCAGCCGTGAAATTGTATTTCGAGTACGAGAAAGGTCGACGGCTTTAGGTAACCTTGTCCGAAGGTGGATCCATTCATTTAGCGACGCAGCGAGGAGCATCTCAGCATCTCTCGTTGGCCGATGGGGCTGTTCGTACTGGCTAACTGCGCGGCTGACTCCGGCCACGTGTAGGGGCTCACACGATGCAACAGCGATAAGGAGTGCGGTCCTGTCCCGTCCATGTCACGGGCCTCCAGACATAGCTTGAGTGTATCTTGGACAATGCTACGTGGGACGAGGAATCAAAAAGCATCGCCAAGCCGCTGTCCCTTCAGTCCTCGAGGGGAGGCTACTGCCCGCGACAGTGTTCGTGTATTTGACCGCGATCGTAAACCAACTAAATAAATCTATCAATGCATGTCCCGCGTCATCAACCCAATTATTGTATCATTTCACTGAGCTTGAGGTGTGGTAGTAGGGACAGGAACACAAAACACAAGTAGATAGTACTGAGACTAGGACAAGACTAGACTTTGAGTCTAGTTCTGTCTGCTAGTGTTTTGTGTTCCTGTCCCTACCACCAGCTCATGCTCAAGCAAATGATACCATCAACATCGTTACACGAGCTTGCTAGCGTTTGAATGCTTTGTTCACCAAGTGTTGTGCCGTATAATTCATATTTCCGTCTTCAAACTAACTCGTACCGAAGTCAAGGATTAGAAGGAAGTCTACATCTAATATTTGTGTTTCCTTCGTTGCCTTTGGTGACAGCATGACGGCTGAGTTGCCGTTTCTCGCACAAAACTTTCCTCAAAGCTCGAAAACTCTTCTCGCGGCACAAATCTTTAACGTACCATATTGTATGTTTCCCTTTCATACTCGGCACACCTCCTGCGAAACTTCTTTGACTTTCATGAAAAGAGGGGAAGCAAAGCGGAATGACACGACACCCATAATCACGTGACCGCGCCATCGAGTTTGAAGAGCACGCGGACTCCGTATAGACGCGCGCGAGAAGAGACCGCGTTGTGTTTACTTACTCGTTTACTGAGCGCGCGTACTGCACATTGTGGCCAACGTACCGTACTCGGATTGTGCCGTCGAGGAGGTTGTGCCTCCGGCGCTGCATGGTGATATATAATGGTACGATAACATGAGCCGGTGAAAGCGAAGGGGTTGGAAGATGTAGACTAAGTGGACCTTTGTTCTGCCAGCCATTGTGAGGTCTTAAGAATATGCCAGGTTGTGAGCCCATATACGAGACGGCGTACGATACAACAAAAAAAGTACGATCAAGGTGTAGAAGCTGTGAATCGTGCGGTGGCTGTAATGTTTACAGAGGCTTGTGAGCGCGAAAATTCAAAATACACGACTCGTCTTGGCTAGGATGAGAGCTATAGAGTCACGAAAACTTTGGTATTGCGAAGGCTGATTGGAATGTACAAAGAGCTGGAAGTATAAGGGCCGACAGCCTTCAAATCTTCCGTGGTATTTTTGATCCCACAGCGAAGCAGACCGTGGCTTTGAAAAGTGCACAGACGAGGACAGAGGGAGAGAGGACAACAGGAAAGAGTGAGGCATTACGGGGAGGGGGGGATGGTGATGTTTGCTGCGTCCCTGTCAACGCCACCTAGATACACAAGGCCTACTCATTGCCTCCTTTCCCTCCTTCTGTTAAGAGTCAGAATTCGTCTGCTACCGCGATTCAGTTTTGAGAAAGATTGACACCTTTTTGCGCTTTATTTCCAAGTTTTCAGATTTAGTACGCGAGGACGTTCAGTCACAACTCGCAGACGACGGTGGTTCGTCTTCATGGGCACGACCGCTGATAGCACGTTCGTGATTGGCTACGGCCGTTGAAAACACGATCCTCATAGGCTGACTCTTAAGTGTTACGTCATGGCGACGAGTGAGCAGGCTTTCTCTATATCTAGGTGGTGTTGTCCCCGTCATCGTTCCCGGGCCAGGAGGTGCTGATCAACGTACCGACCACTGACTGGAGCCCAGGCTAGTTTGACACGAGGTGCGGTGCCTTATATACTCCCTTTGTACAACGGAACGTCCTACTTTCAAAAGTTTTCCTGTAGAATGTGCGAAGAGGCCTGCCCTCTATACCGATACGGTACATAATAACCAGACGAAAATACATGTACTACATATGGTTTGTACCTTGCTGTACCGTCCATTGTCCGAAAAGTTAGTTTCGATATTAACGAGACGAAAATGCGTCCAAAAAGTTTGGTCTCAGAAAAATCGTCCGTAATTCCAGTTCCCCATATTAACGGGGTCCATATTAACGAGACACGACTTACAACTATGATGCAAATCTGTTTACAATACTATGCATGAACTTGACTGGGGCAAATTCTACTCGCGATGTGACAAGATGCCATTGGTTCGCTTCCAGTTCACCTTGCTGCACCCGCTTAGAAAGATATGCAATAAAAGCTCAGACAACAAGGTCGATAGTAGTGTCCGGACCCACCATGTCCGAGATTTTGGAATGACCATGAAACGGCCATCAAATAGCAAAGGCTCCTCGGCCACGCCGCTAGCCTTCCCTGATGTACTTGATGTTTGCTCTCACAGTATCTTCATCATACTGAGCATCACATGTCCCGAACAAGTTGCAGAGTGCACTGTTTATCGCGTTCAATATGTACTTGGACAGCATCGGAAAAACCCGCATGAGAGCTCCTTGAAGTTGGCTTCGTCTCTTTTGCGGAGCACACTCGTGCACTGCGGAAGAGATGAAAACCACCTTTACAGTACATGCGTTCATCATCGCTTCAGCTAACTTGTTGCGTGATTTTCTTTTCGTGGGTAAAATGTACTGCATTTGGGGAAAATGAAAAGAAAATTCCGGTAGAATAATGATATCGTGAAAAAATATAAAAATACAGACTCGCTTACTTTTTCGCTACGCCGGATTTGTGCCGTGTGTAAAACTTAACCGGTTCTGAAACCATACATCTGCGGACAAGGTCACGTGCTTTCGAAAACCAATGGGAATGAGACCGAGGCTCCCGCTCTTTAGACGTCATATCCTGCTGCAGATGTTTGTTCAAGGGTTTCTATCTCGCAAAGCACGACACGTCGGAGAATAATTCTTTTCTCCTCAGTGCTCAGGCATGTAGCGCAATGCTTGCGTGATGCAATGAAGCACAAAGTGTCCGTACGTCTTTAACACATGTCTCTATACGCCTCTGTCTGTTCACAGTCTATTCTTAATCTCCTTATGTGGGTTCTTCTGGTTAAGATTTTAATACTATAGTCTGAAACTTAGTATATTTCCGTTTGACTTGTTTCTTTCCGTGTTCTTTTTTTTTCTCTTCTTTTTATGGAGCAGTAACCAATCTAAATGATTTTCCCGTACTTGCTTCTCTCCCGTCGGAACGCGCGCAAGGATCCGATTCTCGATAACGAACTTCCTAAAGAAAATACCAACGGGTTGCGCGTTGAAAACTAAATTATACGGAGTGTGTTTTTCATTATGTTATTTTACTTTACCTTTATCGCTTCTCTCTTACTGGAACTGTGGAGGAAACGCTACGAATCGGGCCCTCGTCTCATTCTCACCTCCCTCTCCCCTCCCCCCAAAAAAGGAGGAAAGAGAGAGAGAGAGAAAGAAGTGTCTGGAAAGTTATTCCCAGGTTTTGCACCATTCGACGAACTAGATTTTAGAAAAAGAAAATATTTAAAGAAATGCAAACCGTATTATGCGAATGCTGGCTCGAGATATTTCTTTTTCCTTTTTCTCTTTTTTGCTCTTGTCTTCAATCTTCCCTTCCGTTCCAGTACATTCTCTTCGTCTCTTCTCTGCTTTCTCTTTCTACATCCCCCCCCCCCCCACTACAAACAGAAAGCAGCCCCATTTACGCAGGCAGCGACAACGTATACAAACAGGCGGGAGCGGGCGTTCCCGACTTCCTTGTTTTCCCTAGACGTTATTATTGCATTCTAGATGTCTTCTTTCTTCCACTGTCCTTATGGTGTCCCTTTTTTTGTATGCAGGGAAGCCACCTTCAGATTTAGATTGTGTATCAGCCAAACGTCAGATTTTCTCGCCCTCCCCCCTTTCCCCACACTTTTCGAAATGCGACGCATATTTGTCTCTTGCTGCATAGCTCGCACTGAGAAGAAAAATCATGCGTAGAAAAAAGAGTATGCGTATTTATGTGCGTGAAAATATAATTACCCGTATAAGGAATACGAGAGGAGCAATATATAAGAGGAGACGAAAGAGGTGGCTGATTTTCGCACACCGGCTTCACGGGGTGTACCTCTGTACATAGACTGATCGAAACGCGAGTGCCAAAATAAACTGTTCCAAATAAATGGTTCGTTTCAAATAAACGAAATATCTTTAAATCTCTAGTCGCGTTATTCAGGCATTCTGACTTGACGCCAGTCAGTATGACGTCATCGCAGGTTCACCGTTGGGTGGAGACGTCGGAAGCGTTCGTAACTGCCGTAAAATGTGGTTCCTGTGTCTCTCAGTTCCTGATTACCCAGGCAGCACAATGTACTGAAAGTCGAGTGCAATGAGGGTGGACGGTATGTGTGTTATCAATGTTCTGTAGTTTCATGGGTCTCTTCAAGGCCTTCCACCTACCCGTCCACCCCCGTTGCACTCGACTTTCAGTACATTGTGCTGCTTGGGTAACGGCATGCGACAGCCTCGGAATATTTGAATGTGAATAAACGTCTACCCGACAAACGTCATCATGACGTTGGTAGACAAACCGAAACCAAAACAGATCGGAAGGGGAGAGCTGGATTCCACGAATGGGCAATTGTTCGCTGCCTCCTATTGAAAGAAAACTAGGACCGAAGGTCGCGTCCTTTTCAGAGACCATCGTAATCCCCTCAAGACCGAGGCTTTCGGACGCGACCTTGTTCGCCACTAGCTTTGAACGTAGTTCAACTCTACCAAATTGGTGGCGCTGTCGAACATTATGACGTCATTTGTTTACAAGCAGGTAGAGGTCTATTCGATCGCACCTGCGAGCGACAGAACTGTGCCTAAAAAAGAACATAATAAAAATATATAAAATAAAGTAAATAAAGAAAGAAGGCAGGATCAGGGAGACACCAGTTATTCGTTGACACTCATGCACTCTGTAGCCGCCGCCATTTTTTGGGAATTGAAAGCGAAGGCTTTGAAGAGAGCGATCCACCAGAAAATATTGTGATTCGCGCACGTTTTAATTTGTAGTATTTCTATATTTCGTCAGTTTGGTGAACACATGAGTCAGCACGACACCTAGTGTACCTTTCGTATAAATATAAAAAAAAATTCTTGGAAATAAACATTTGAGAAACCTTTGAAATAAATAGACATACAAACAAACAAAAATAAGAGGGAAACGAAGCAAGAATATCCCAGCCACGTTTACACGTTGTGTGAAACGGGAGAATTGATGATATTCCCAGCGCGAAACTGTTCCGACTTATTCCGACATAATATTAATGGACGCGCCCCACGTAACGACCATGAATTTCAGCGACAGGCAGAGAAGTATGTAAACTTATGAAGCAATTGGAAATTTTATATATTTTGAGACCGGGCACTTCGAAATCGGGAATTTCGCAACTTGGGTATGGAGGCTTTCCTAGCCGACATAATTTTTGCGCACGCAAGTTGTTTTACTCATCACTTTTCGCCTATACTATGCGAGACAACATTAGAGCTATAGTCACAGAGGTATATCTCCGCCAGCAGAGAATGTAGTCCGCGCATTGAGAATGAATATGGCGGACGCAAAGTAGACCGGGGTAGCCGATTCACATATATTTTGCTGACGCCAATATGTTACGCGTGTAAATATGCTCCATGTGCGTCGTCTCCGAGGAGTGTTTTCGCAGCATAATCAGCATACACGTGACGGTTTAAAGCACGCAGGCGCACTACGTTGTGACTCGGAAGCGTCATGTGCCCGCCTCAGCCAATCACAGACCCTCTTTAGACCTGTGGGCGCATTTTTACCTGTGGGAGTTAACTTGCCCCGAAGTAAAGATTATTTACTCAGAAAACGAAAACCACGCGTGAGATCGTCTTCCTCTATCCACTGTGACGTCATGAAGGAAAGACTGAACTTTTTTTTTTTTACTTTGGTGTTAGCGCCGGGAAGCAACTGTGGCTATGAGCTGAACAGTTGAGACGGGTAACATTTACAATACAAAATAATTACAAACAAAGACAATACAAAACGCAGTGGCCACAAAGAAAGCCACTGTGTGCAGGGCGATAACCTTTCTCTTCTTATTATCGGTGGTGGTGATAGGTGATAGGGCTTGCCGTTGTCGGCCTCACGTATGTGGGCAACGTCACGACTCACGCCCTGGGGGAAATCTTCTTATTATCTTGTTTCTATTCAAGACGGGAAAATAGACCAATGCGTAAATGCTTGTAACGGAGCTTCGCGTGATCTGAATGACGTCAGAGTCATCACACTATCTGTCGGATTCCCCCGAGACAAAGTACGGTGTTTCTTCCGCTTCTTCAAAAACGCATCGTAAAACATAAGCGACGATATGCAGTCATGCTGCACAGGATAACTGCATCGCGCGAACCACTTTAAACCCAAGAAATTGCCCACGTTGAGCGCCATCGAGAACACATAACGTCTTGTTTCGCCTCCTGCCGCTGATATTGTCCAGAAGGGATCTCGTTCTTCCAACTTCCGGTATTGCCCGAGCGGAATGAATACCCCATGGAACGGATCAAAGTAGAAATGTTGCACCCCTTGTTTGGAGCGGAGGAGATAAAAGCGAGTGGGGAAGGTATTCACGATAACGGTCCCGAAGACTCGATAAGCCAATCGCCTTTTATTCTTTTCAAGTGCGCACGTTGCCGGATTTTTATTAGACAACTTCCTTGATCGTTCCGTGCTCGTATAAGTGCTTAAATTGGAAGCCCTTTTCCCCGAGTTTCCCAGAGGGAGGAGAAGAGCTAACCACGTCTATTGCAATGGTGTGTTGCCGACCGGAAGTACGACAGTTGAGAGCCGCTCATTTCCGTTTCCGGTCCGCGGCTCAACTGCGTTTGAAGCGATTGAGAAAGCTCATGTTGAGCCCCAGTTACAATCAGAAGGACTTTCTGTGTGCCGAATTACTTTTTAAAGTATAGCCGAAGTGATAGCATCTAAGTGACGCAGGAATTAAAGGAGTGGAAACAGGGAATCACGGCGTTCCGTTGCCACTCACAGCCACAGCTGCTTCGCAGCGCTAATACCCTGTCACACGGGCAGTCTTCAATGATCATTGAAATCAATCGTCATTAAAAGTGCGTGTAGCGCCACCTAGCGTGTAACGTGTCAACCTGTCGGGGAACATTGAATCCAATACTCTTTGGGAAGTTGACACGTCACACACTTGGTGTCACTACACGCAATTTCAAGGGTCATTGATTTCAATGAGCATTGAAGACTGCCAGTGTGACAGGGGTATTAGTGGTTGTAGTTATATACGCACATGTTGCTGCGCATAGCGCTACACGCTGCTTAGACACGGTTTACGCAGAGTATTACGCATGATTTTACACGTAATTTTTACCCATTGTTTACACAAGGTGCGGAAGAGGAAATGAAAGTTCCCAGGCTGGCCTTCCCTTGTATAGTAAGACGCGATGCTCAAGGTGTAAATTTATGTCATGCTACTAATTTCAGGTTTAAAATCAGACGTTCTTTGATGCGCAACTCATTCAATGTGTGCTATGTCGACTTTTGTCAAACGGGCGGTGCTCAATATATTCGCGAATCTTGTAATTCCACGTGTGAAAGAGTTTACATGCAAAAAAAAAAAAAAAAAAAAAGAAGAAAGAAAAGACATTGTTCGTAAGCAGTTACTCTTGTATCTACACATTTCAATGTTCCTGATCATGATTTTAACGCAATCGTAAAGTTCATCTTTTTTTATCTGGTTTCACAAATGACTGCGAGCGTAAAAATTGAGAACCCTTAAATTCCAGTGCTTAGCACTTGAACGAAACCAACTGAATGCTGTCAGCAGTTGTGTGTCGTAATCGCCAGTATTTTTTTTATTTCGCCTAATTAATTGATTAAGGCTAATTCGGTAGCTCTTAAAATATTAGTGATTCAGGAGTCGATGTGTCCGTTAGAAAGCACATCGAGAAACACCTTTATCGAGATGTGTCCGGTAAGCTACGCTTTCTGTGGCTCATGTTTCCGGGGTTTAAAAAGAAGGCTCGATCACAAGCTTAAAGAAAAAGAAAAAGAAAGAAAAAAAAAGAGAAAAGCATGCCAACAGCACACGCCGTTAAATGAAAGTACTGGTGACTACGATACTCCGCGACTTGGGGGCTAACAACATTCACTTCATTTAATTTGCGTATAGAGCACTGCGTCTTCGTTTTCTTTTTTCTCTTTTTTTTTTTTTCTGACACGAATGTTAAGGCAATATATTAACATTAGGGTCAACGTATAAGATCAGCGTCAGGGTAAGCTATGAGTGTCCGTGATTAGTATACCAGATCAGTAGCGGAAAAGAAAGTACGGATATCGAGTTCAATATGTATAAGGCTGCAATGGGATAACATATTCCCCTGCCGCGGAAGGCTTACCTGCAAAAGTATATTGAATTCTCGCGCACAAATCCTCTTGACTAGATTGGTCGAAAAACTGGGCGCGGCAGCAGCAGCCGGGCCCGTCTACATCCTTGTACGTCCTTTCATCCTAACGCCCTCTCGTGGGAGCCGAAAAAAAATTGAATCCTCAGGTTGAATGGTTGAAGATGAGGGTATCGCCCCGGGTGCAAACAACCGCTTTTATTACGCACTATATTTGCTTTTGGAACATCCTTTTTTTGTTACCTTTGGTCCATTTCCAGAAAATGAACTTGAGTCTGGCAGAAAGTAAAGGGGAAAGGGGGAGTGCTACAATATTGCTAGGGCTGTGTCGTTGTACACGCTGGCAAATAGCAATCGTGTTGTCGGCCGAGTATTTCTTTTACCTGCATCGAACGGGGTGTTTGTTGAACAAAGAGCGGCCAGGAATGATGTCTATCTCTCTCTCTCTCTCTTACATGCTCGCTCGTGTGTCTGACTCTGCGGTCTGGAGATCCCACGGCGAAAGACTCCTTCTTCTTCTTTTTAAGAGAGAGGTCAGCCAATACATGACTTGCTATTCCTGTTAGATGGAACTATACGGTGGTTTCATTGGTTTGCAGTAACACAGTAACTTGAGTAGAGTATCTACGTAACTTGGCCAAGCAGCACGATATCTTGGCCCAATATAGGACTAATATTGGGCCAGTATTACCAATATTGGACCAATATTGGGCCAATATTACCAGTAGTGGTCCAATATTGGGCCAACATGTTGTGTTGAACATGAAAGAACTGATGTTCTGGCTAACTGGCTAAGCTGGCTAACCTTTTCAGTGACTTTCATCTTTCATGTTGTGTTGCTTGGGTGGTATCATGCAAACACTTTCAATGTCAGTATTTAGTAAGCTAACTTAAATACTTTTTTAATAACTTCTTACTCATTTTGCGAGGCTTTTCGCTTCGATTCCGTGTTTAGCACCGCGAAGCAACTGGGGCTATGGGTGGCGTACAGGTGTGGAGACAGGACAGCGGGAAGGAGTGGGGGGACAGTGGGGGTTAGTATGCGTCCTGGGCCGACTTCAGGGGGGAACTGTGCCGACATTCGTTTGGAAAGTCTCCGGAAAACCTAGGGGAAACCTGAGACAGCACAGCCGGAGGTAGGATTCGAACCCACCACCTCCCACTTTTCAAAACGACCTCGGCTACCGCCAATCAGCCGCTAGTATTTTGCAAGTTACCTCGAAGATACTTTACTTTCCCGTGTGTGATACAAGGTCGAGCGATAGATTCGCTTTTTTGTCTCGGCAGTGAGCTTTGTGCTGTACAGTGAGCTTAATATGACCCCCGATAATCTGACATAAGCGCTTTACGACCATACTGCTAGGGAACAATGCAGTGAAACCTCTGCAAATCCTCCCGTTAATATGACAATTCCGCATTATGACCATGGTCGTTTCAGAAAATTTTGGTAACAATGCGGAATTGTCATATTAACGGGGGGGATTTGCGGAGGTTTCACTGCATTGTTCCTCAGGAGTATATGGTCGTAAAGCGCGTATGTCAGATTATCGGGGGTCATATTAACGGGGGTTCACTGTAGTACATATGCTTTAGCGTCTGAGATATTCGGGACGTCCACGTCCCTCTAGGCAAGGGTTAACAGGGAGAGGGGGTAGGGGGTTGGAAGGGGGTAGGGGTGTAGTTGCCCAAGCAGCACAATGTACTGTAAGTCGAGTGCAATAGGGGTGGACGGGTACATGGAAGGCCTTGAACACACTCGTGACACTGAAGAACATTGATAAGACACATACCGCCCACCCCTATTGCAGTCGACTTTCAGTACATTTTGCTGCTTGGGATGTTGCTGTAGCTTGGCAGGGGTAGATCCTGCAGTGCCTCAGCGTCACACTTATAACTGTCACAAACAAGGCGTATACGCCTCCTGTTTTCAACATATCAGGACAGATAACGATAACATTCGAAATTATGGTTGGCTAGTAGCGTGCTATGCGGTGAAGTTAATTTCTAAGAGTGTATATGCCGTCTCAGACGGGGACAAATGCATCCATAAACCGACCACCACGGCATCGCTTATGTGATCATAGTTGTTTGGTGACATGAATGTCTGAATGATGAGTATAGCGCAGTGAACCTTGGAACCAGACCACCGTGCATAAGTATTGAACGTCATATCGCTATCGATACCACTGCTCTCGGGCGCAGTTGAAAATTGCCGCAGTCACCGAACGATTAATGACAACTGTACGCAAAGTGGCTGGGCTGTATAAAATAAAACGGCGTAAAAATAGATGCATCAACGATAGCGGTAAAGCTCTATACACAGGACGTTTTCAGTTTGAGCTGATCGTTTTTCAAGCGGATCGAGATACTACCGATTCAAACGTCATGTTCCGTAAAACACGCACGGTTTCTTTTTTTTCTTTCTTTCTTTCTGAACCCACTACGACTATAGGTTCGATGCCTAAGCCGCTCACATCTAGCCGTCCCATCTCCAATGGTATTGTTGTTGTTATCGTCGTCGTCGTTCGCTAGGCCTAAAGTTTAAGGTTTTAATCGAGCCATTGACGAAACTGAGGTTTCGTAAGTATACGAATTACGCGTTGCATGCGTTCCGACTGTCCTTAAATGTCGGCCTCAGATATATTTTCTGTGTGGCCAGTTCCGATGACTGTCTCGTTGGTTGAGGCAGGAAGACACGATTGTGTGCGTTTGATATATTTTATTTCGATCCAAAAAGAAAGAAGCCTGATTAGCTCGGGATTAACCGCTCGAACAGAGGGCGTTTCCTCGTTGGTGCCGTATATCCTGGTTGAGCAACGTTGTTAGTGAGCAACTTCAAAGGCCCATACCTTCTGACGCCACTGATATCTATGTGTATTTGGATGGTACTGGTTTTCTGTTCGTTTCTTCCTTTCTTTTTTATTTTTTTGTTCTTGTTTTTCAAGATTTCGGGGGGTCGAGAGAGGGATAATAGAAGCCATGTTTAGCGGCCCATTTTCGATAAGATATATGTTTCGTATGTGGCACGCATATAGGGACAAGCCGTTCATTCGTAGTACGTAGTTTAATAATTAATGATTATGAACTATACTATATAGTTCATAGTTAATTGGACCGTGACTAAAGTCGAACCGTGGCAAGTGGCCGTCCGACGACGACGGCTGAATACATGAGCTCGCTGGAATTACGGAGCGCCATCTGGCTTAGACCAGCTCAAAAGGTATTCGTCCTGCGATGGCCTCCGACGCTAGACGGATTAAACGATAAAATTGGGCGCCATTTCGGTTTATCGAAAACGGCTGCTGGGTTTCATTTCAACAAGTGTTGCTCGTGAGGTCGTGTGGGAGATGAAGGCGCGGCAAGATTGCTTCGAAGGCCATTTCAAGAATCACGTATAGCTATACAGCGTCGGTGAACGTGTGACCCGTACGGAGGGGGCGTTAACAAAGACCACGTGCGTTTTATTGCGGTTTTGTTAATACTAATTAAGCCTATTAATCGTACGAATACACACACAAACACTATAACATATGGCCGGTTTGTAGTCAGAGATGAGAGGAAGGTTGCGCAAAAAAAAGTTGTTCATGACCACACGGACGGGCGACAATGCAAAATAGTTACTTATAGCAACTATTTATAGTTTGTCGAAATTAGACGTTCTTTTCTTTCCGCACACACACAGAGAGAGAGAGAGAGAGAGAGAAACAAATAGTAAATGAACAAGAAGTGAGCACCAATAAAACGTTTAATTACGAACTTTCCTACAAGTGCGTCCAAGCGCACGAAAGCTCGTAATTAAATGCTTTATTGGTGCTTCGTTCTTCTCCATTTATTCCGAGTTTAACATTTTGGCCTTGATTGACCTTGACTGACCTTGACTGACCCGTACTTTGGTCTCGATTCAGCTTTAACATATACCTTACTCCAGATACACAGACTCACCGTATTTCGAATTTCGAACACAGACCCACACTATTTTGAATATTATATATAACAACAACTTTATTTTGTGATTATGATTGGGGATATAATATTTATACATTTGTATTCGGACGTGCTATTTATTTACTTTTGCTGCCGTTTCAGCAGACAGCTGCTTATCAGACGAGTTTTCCTGTGCCGCTTGTATCGACACTTCATATTGCGCCTCTTTTATAATAGTCTGCTTTTTTCTTTCTCATTAACTGCTTAACTGTGAGGCATATAGTGTATCTTGCGCGCATAAACAAGCTCCATATAGTGTAAAAAAAAGCCTGAATCTGCCCCCGTAGTTGTGCCGAAATCCAGGCTTTTCACATTATGTAGTTTGACCTATAGAGATGCGAAGCTCCGGAAAAAAAAACGGAATTTTTTGAAAATAAAAAACAGTATCTTTTGTTTTTTCCTCCTCTTCAGAAAAATAGCCCAAAATTTCCAGGCGACAAAATTCAAAAATTAAATTTTCGTGCCTTAGGGTGCATGCTTAGGTGCCTCTAATCCGCCAACAACCACCAACTTAGTGCTCCGTCTGGCCGTTCCAAGCGATCGCCATCGCATTCACATAATGTCGGAGTTCTGGTCGGAATGGACAGTTTGTTCTGATTACATATCGCTGAGTAGACAGCAGTCTCATGATATGCTCTGCTCTGCATTTATGCCTAGAGGATGAGCACTACTAAAGCTTCTAGATCATTGTATGCTGTGGTTTGCCCGGCAATGCTTCGACTCAGCAGTAACCACATTTGTTTCCATTTTTTCGGAAAAAAACCCGAAAACAGAACGTTTTTTTTTTCGAGCGATTCAGAATTTCCGGAAATTTTGCATCTCTAGTTTGACCACCAGCTGGCCTACACCTATGACATACTCCGGCATATGGCACATCTCTCAGTCACGCATAAATAAGTTCCCTTTTATTTTATTTTCCCCACAACATCCTGACAAGTTCGCGCAAAAATTGGAATACCAAAACCATTCATCCTATACGTGTACATTTGTGCTTCATATTCAACTGGCTCGTAATTCAACAGCCTGCAGCTTGTCGCTTAAGTTTCTGTTTCGTACCTTATTAACGCGTACATCGCGTTCCCGGACTCTTTATTTTTCTCGTTAACGTCGTAATGCATACTTTATAATCGTAACACACAATTCGCTCGTCTCAACGACTACCAGCATGTACGAGGAAGCAGCAAAAAAAGAAAAAAGCAATGAAAAACGTGCTACATTAAATACATACACACGCAGCTCCAACTCGACAGGGGCTGCAAATCACTCGTCACGTGATTAGGAAAAAGAAAAAAAAAGGAACAGAAAAGAGTTTTAGCCTGTAATGGGTTGGCATGGCAACACAGTGGACGCTATGCATTGTTTGGTTAGTGGCGACGCGTAGTGGTAGAGTGCTCTACAGCTACGTGTTAATGTGCCATTGGCGTGCAGTTGGCGCTCTTATTATGGGACGGTAATACTAATCAGTCGTTGAACCATAGAGCAACCGTGGTGTGGCGCTGTGGTGCAACGACCCGCGGAGGCCATTTTCATGGAGGTGTTATTAGCAGTGTGTGTGTGTGCGAGAGACGGGTGTTAAATTAGATTCTTAAATATTTCTTCCGTCCACAAAACCATCTCACTCGTTGGTGCTAACCAAGGCCGTGCTCAAGACTGCGAGGTGGTGGGTTCGAAGCCTATATCACCAGCTGTGCTGTCTGAGGTTTTCCCCGGCGTTTTCCCGGAGACTTTCGAGACGAATGTCGGCACACTTCCCCCTGAAGTCGGTCCAGCACGCACACTAACCCCCATCCCTTCCTCCTCTCCTCCCCTGCCTCTATCCACGTCTGTACGCCACGTGTGTTATAGCTACAGTTGCTTCGCGACGCCAACACAGAATAAAAATAAAATAAAAAATAGAAAAACGAAAGGCGTCGAGCGTAGAGTCACTAAATAAGCTACGCTGAAGCGTAGCTTATTTAGTGACTCTAGTCGAGCGCGACGGGGCAGTAAAAAATGACTCAAAGTTTGGTTTCGGTTTCATTATATTGTTCTTGTTCGCTGTCGTGTTCCGTCGTCCTGCACACGTCGCAAAATGAACAACTGTGCGCGGGACACTGGACACTTCGGTTCTGACTTCCGAGCGATCTTCCGCCGTTATTATTATTCCCTTTTTGCATATGAACGCTACTGGACCATGGGCCCAGCACTTTGCCGATATGGTAAAGGTGCGCTGGTCGATTGCATGGATTCGGTGCTGCAAGATCTCGCGCACCCCCTGGTAGTCAGGGCAGTCCATAAGTATAGGTGGTGCAGGTCAGCACGCATATTGCATGATGCACAAAGGTCCGATGGCGAACGGCCGAGGTGCTGTCTCATTTCGTCCCAAGTTATATATGTTATGAATGTAAAAGACGACGATTTCCATCGACGTGACTCTACGTTCATTTCAACTCTTATTTCATTTACTGGACTGGTTCATCTGGTAGACCCTGCTTGGTTTGTTTTGTTTTTTTTTGTGTGTTTTTTCCTCTCATTTTTCTTTTTAACGCCTCTTGGTCATCTTGAGGTTGGTGTTTCTATTTTCTTTTCTATGCACGAGTACTGCACACACAGAAAAATAACCGTTCGAGAAAGAACTTTTTAAAGTTCTTCGGCTTTTCCGTATTTTTCAACGTGGAAACGTTCTTCAGCAGTAGGACGCCAGGATATCCTTAACCATTCTTTCGTTCTCGAAGATAGTTCAGAGAAAGGTTCTAGCACAATGAAGAACTCTTGAAGAACGGTTATTTTTCTGTGTGATGGAGTAGCCTGAATTCCCACATTTTACAGCAGTAGCTGTTAACGCGAAGTTCCCGGGAAATCGCTGTGGTTATATCACAAAACCCTCCGCTTCTTCTCCCTTCTTCTTCTCTGTCTCCTTCTGTCTTCTTCTTCTGTCTGTTGACTGTCGTTCTCGGTGACGCAAAACGAGTTAAAATAATCTAAAGCTGATAAAAGCAGTTTTGACATACCCAGAGATGGGTACGTTGTCCCGGGAAGTGTCCCGCTTTTGTCCCGATTTTAGTAATATTTTTGTCCCGCTAGTCCCAGCTCTACACATCACCACTCACTTCACAGATTACGAGGCAGTACTGGTCACTCTAAAAGTACCTGTGCATATATCAGTGTCATATATAAAAGTGTCAACATCCACACACAACAGCCACCGCTGAAATTCGCGTTACACAATCGTAACCGTCCTGCAATCTTTTTTCTATTTCAATCAATCAATCAATCGATCAAGCAGGCAACTTCACGATTATCGCAGGAAGTGATATAGAGCGTCCTGTGTCGACATTTGTTTGAAAGCATCTGAGGAAAACCCAGGGAAAACCCAGACAGCACAGTTCCCCCTCAAGTCGCCCAACAACAACAAATGATGGAAAAATGATGATGACATGGGATGTTTCTCTGTGTGGTAGCCACAGGACCCTACCCCACTTCGAAGAACTTAATATGAAAGGATAATTAATGGTGAGCCCGAAGGCGAACACAGGTCGAAGTTCTGTTTAGAACTCTTCGAGGAGGTCAGTATAGCTTGCACGAGAGCGAAAAGGGAGCGAAAAGCCCGGCAATGATGCGCCCGGGATGCATACTAAACCCCCTGTCCCCCACTCCTTCCTGCTGTCCACGTCTGCACGTAGCTCATAGCACCAGTTGTTTCGCGGCCCTTACACGGAATATATATATATATAAAAAAACGTCGTTGAGGCGATCAGGTTTCCTTTATCTATGCGGCGTTGGGTGACCGCGGGTGAAGTGTCGTACTTACGGGGAACCTAATAGAAGCGGCCGAGGCTATCGCTTCTCCGACGTCGGAGCTCGATGCCTATACGCATGTTATCTTGCCAGCTACGCCGCGTAGAAAGATAGTTATTTCTTCACTAATCATCTGACATGCAGTGCAGTGCGTGCATGGAGTGATAATAATAATAATAATAATAATAATAATAATAATCAAATCAAATCAAATCAAATCAAATCAAATCTTTATTAACTGAAAGTGGTCGGTACATATCAGGCGGGTCCGCCTAAGCCCGAAGGCTTGTTACGCGGGACCCGGCAGCAGCGACAAACACTACTTGTGTTTATAAGGTTAAACGTACATTGGAAGCATTATCTAATACATAGTACGTAATGCCTAATAAGATTAACTTAACAAGAGCATGGCACGTAATGGGAACTGACTGGTGTTTACATTCCAAGTAAGTAATAATAATAATAATAATAATAATAATAATAATAATAATAATAATAATATTTTTTTATTCCTTGTCATTCAGATCAAGATACAAAGCAGGCCCGCCTAAGCCGAAGGGCTTGTGACGTTGGGCCTGGAAGCAGTCAACAGCAAGGCAACTAAACGCACAACTTAGCTAGAAAAAACAAATCAAATATAACTACATGGTACATTCATTAAGCACAATAATATAATTGACGCAGTGACCTTTTCAAATCTGACTTTGACTGGATCGTTAAAAACACGAGGGACATAACATACTCTACGAAAAAGCCCATACCTAGTGAAAGAGAATGGTACGACAAAATTAAATGATTTTGTTCTCATTGAACGGTTCACCGCGACAGGTATTTTGAAGAAAGATTCCCAAAAGTGATTTAGGACAATAATAATAATAATGGTTTTATTTAGTGCCCAAGAACGGCCCAGGGCCTTTGCGTTGGCGCAGTACCTGAGGTATAGATACAGAGATAAAGCATATACAACACACAACCTAAAATTAAATATGAAAATGATGATAAATATGATAAATATGATAGTATCGCCCCTGGCGATGACACTCCCCATTCCTCATCTCAAAAATAAAGTAGTTGTTGATATGATAGAGCGACAGAACAATGTAATCTAACCGACAGCAAAGCAGGTACGATGCACAGCAAAAATACAAAATTGAATAAGAAGAGGAACTCCGAAGACCATGTCAGGACAAATACATATCACAGTATCAGAGTAACACCATATCAAGGTGTCACCCGAATAAGAGGGAACTTCAATTAGGAGCAAGAAGCTGGCAAAGGCGGCAACCGTTTGCGTTATCCTGCAGTGTCCTGTATTCGCCTCCTTCTACGAAAAGACGCCTTCCATCAAGAAGTGTGATGAGTCCGATTATATCGAGCAACAGCTCCGCTTCATCTTCCGGCCATCTCTGTCACGTTTAATCCGCAACGGATTATCGTAATCCCCTCTGCATCCGCCGCTCCTATACTGAATCCGTGCATAACGATGTTGGCGTTGCGTGTTTATCTTACCCGGTGTCCTTCTTACAACCGGGGCGTCTGCTCGGATAGTTGGTCGGCGAGGCTTTACGCGTGCCCACTGTTACGTAACGTGAGCAGTCGAATTTGTATACTGGCATCTATTTCTTTTCTCTTTTTCTTTTTAGGGTTCAATGTCCTTTAAATAATGGGGTCGTGAAGAGAGGGTAAAACCAATCGTTACTTCGTTATCCATAATTCGGGGTAAAATCGAACCGTGTTTATGCATCAGCCCGTTACAGGTTCCAGTGAAAAGAAGTGTGCTGTCAACGTTGTACCCGAGCACATCTCACATTGGGACTTTGTCAAACTCCTCAAACTGAAGGAAATGCTATAACCTCTTTTTACAGTACATCAGCTCCTTTGCACCACTTTCATTTGTTCATCAGCTTCTACTTACAGTACCTGTACACCTCGCCTCGTGGTCGGTCACAACTTTAACCTCCATCCTGTCCACCATCCTAAATGGGTACGTGGATAGGCCCATCCAGCTATGTGGATAGCTGGAAAGGGCCTATCCACTGAACGGTGCTGCGAAAACGAAATGAAAGATACACGTTTTAACCGGCTTTTACATTGTAAACCAACCTATATATGTCGCAGTTAACTCTTACAAAGTGTGCAGAATGGACAGAGCGAACAAAATATGTATGTGCGCAACTCTAGAATACAGATAAGCTGGCCGACACAATTTCCGAGTCTCTGTGTGTAGCCCGTATTGTAACAGATGGGCATTACTTCCGCAGCTCGAAGCTTCATTAGGCAGCATAGACGAGTGCACGCCAGTGGAATAACTCGCTTTCTGATCACGCTCTTCCATATATCTCATCTTTTTCCGCGGAAGAAATGACAGAAGAAAAAAAGAAAAAAAAGAAAAGAAAGAAGCGAAATATATTGCTGAAAAGAAGCAGAGCTTTTTTCCGTTGTTAAGCTTGTGAAGCCAGTCCGTTGCGCTGTGCATCGACGAGGAGGGGGATCGAGTTGGAGATGAAGACTATCCAATCTAATGTTGCACTTTTGTTATTCTACTCTAGTACTATACTTTCGATGCACAATGCTAGGGATATAAAGTTCGGGGCAAATGGAGTTGACGTTTCGGGAGAATCTCCTTCCTTTTACTCCTGAGGAAAAGGAGGATTGACTTCAACGTCCCTCTGAACTTATAAGTAGAGTTTCGTGTGTGTGTGTGTGTGTGTGTGTGTGTTTCTTTTTTTCGAAATAGTCTGGAAAACATACGCCGGTAAAATTTAAAGCAATTCGGATTTATTCGAAAAACTCCGATTCTGTGGGTTGCAGTAGCTGAGAGCTCGGCACGAAAAGCCATGGCCTGATGGCTGGGGGTTCATTTTCTTCTGTGTTGGGATTGCTTGGCATCGCGCGTTACTAGCCCCCCCCCCCCCCCCCCCCCCCCCCCCCTGGCTGTGGCTGTCTTGACCCAAGTCCAGTGCACAGCAGTTGCGGACGCACCGGCTTCTCGCGGCAAGAAATTGTGCCGCACAAGGAGGAACAGTGATCGGATCTTTAGGCATTTGCCTATAAGTGCCTAAACGATCCTAAACGCGGCATATTCCAGTTTGCCTGCCTTTTTCTCGATCTCATTCCATAACAATTGCCTTTTTTAAAACCTTGCCAGGCCCTCTTTGTCCGCCTTTTGCGCTTGTAAATGTATATTTACGCACAAAAACTCAGAACGCGAATGCTAACTATGCTGAATTTTTCGTGGTGCGACGACAGGCTCTACGCTGCTCGTGCAGCAAAGCCCGATTTTGGCCTCCGACGACCACGGTGTGGAGCACGACAGAGGCGTCGTGCACGTGCGCCGTATTAGGTCCGTGCGCAATGATATACTTTCTCTTCTTTTTTTTTCTTTTTATTCACGACCATGGGTTGCTTTGATTACGGTAGCTGGAGGCACTTTGGTTTTGTTTGGTGCTTTAGTTAGCTGGGCGATATTCAAATAGAATCTAGAAGAAGGGATTTACGCAGACTTAAGACACCCAGCATTTCTTGGCGTTTCCAAACCTTCAAGGCTGGCTGGGACACTGAAAGCATGATTCATTATAGTGTACTTTCGGGACAGTGAGCGGATAAAATATCAGCGTAAAAGTGGTGGAGCCGTCCTGGGATCGGCCCCGTGCCATAGAAGTATTCTTGATAATGAGGATGTTGTATATTAGCATATTGTCACGAAGCGAAATGGGCCGGCGAGACGTCGAATAAACAGCGAACGGTTTATTAGACTACTTGGTAGCAAAACACAAGAGTTATAGCTCTCTGAACACAACTGAGTCCAAAGAATGAATGCTCCAGTCTGGAGCGCACAAGCATTTAAGCGTCGCGCCGAAAAGTCTAGAAACAGCACGTGCGTTTGCCAGAGAGCAGGCGATGTGTCTGGAAGCTTCTTGCTTCTTCTTCAGCACGCGCCGGGATGAGATGTACCGTTTCGTGCCTGCCCTGGAAGTTTCTCGAAGATGGTTCGTGGCAATGTTACTTAAACGAGCGCATGCACGAGCGTCGCATATCACGAAAAGCTTTACAATAAAGTCACTATACATCCTCTGGAGAACGTGCCTATATTTTAGGATTTTGTGTGAGTGCCTCTCGTATCAGTGTGTCTTTGTAGTGTGTATTAGTGTGTATTTGTAGTGTGTATCTTTGCATTAGTGTGTATCTGTTTCTCTGCATGTTCTAGTGATATTTATTCACTTGCACCTAGTGTACTAACACACTAATTGTTGGGGATGGGGAATGTACTTTGTTTGTTTTTGGTTGTTTGTTTGTTTGTTTGTTTGTTGTTTTGTTTTGGTAGTAGCAGGACTAGTCAGGAGACAAGTTCAATTTCTCCCTGGTTTTCTTTTAAATAATCGATCAATCTCAATCAACGTGCTTATTTTCTATTTATTTTTTTGTGCCTATTTTGGGTGCTTTTGGGGGCCAAAATACCTGCCTATTTCGAGCCGTTTTAGTGCCTAAAAATTAGGGTCGTATAGTGACTACCACAATACCAACTAGTAAGCCGTCCATTTCTCTCGCCATTGCATTTTTTTTTTAAACCTATATTATACCTATCACGTAAATACGTCGTACACGTATATCTTCATGGAAACGGATAAGAGAGGACGTCACGTTTCACGATACCATTAACCGTAATTTCGTAGGCTATTTTAGAGTTTAAAAAAAGAATAAAAGAAAGAGGAGAAAGAAACCGTTGAAAGCACATGTGCCTAACGAAGCGTTCGCGAGGATGTCGCAAGCGCTGTCCGTTCGCACCTTCATCTCTATTCGGGTCTCGGAAGCGGAAGCCCCACGAAACAACAGATGCGCCAGTCGAAAAGCTGCCTTTTATTAAAGGGGAAGCTTCAACGTTCAACGGCTCAAAATAATGCCACGGAAGATTATAATTAGAACGATAATGGACGGACAGGAATGGTACGTTAAGAAGGTTATATTCATGTATATACGCTTTGGGGTGTTGCGGAGGTATTAGAGACGATTTTTCTGCCGCGTTAATTTTTCAGCCAGTGAACATTCGTTGTGCACATAAATGACCATCGTCGGTGTTTCCTGTTCTTTTTTTTTTTTTTTTTCTGGAGTCGGAACTGTTTGCAATAAAGGCAATTTTCGGAAGTTGTTAGACTAGGTATTTCTCGCCTTATTCCTCTTTGACATCGTGCCTTCTTAACATTAATGTGCAGTCATATTAGCACTTTTCACTTCTTTCACATTCCTACACTTTCCCGATGTTTGTTTTGTATTCTTGATGTTTTGTTTCGCTATTTTTGTTTTGCATTTTGTATTGCTTCTGACATGTACCTTGTTGGTGCACCATCCGGTACACCTCACGGTTGTTTATGGGCACCGTACAAAATAAAGTATTATTATTATTATTATTATTATTATTATTATTATTATTATTATTATTATTATTATTATTATTATTATTATTATTATTATTATTATTATTATTATTATTATTATTATTATTATTATTATCATTAGGTACAACTCTGTATGACCGGTCTGTCCATTTATGAACGGCTTCTTTGCCAGGTGCTTGTAGGGTGTTCGTCTGAAAAAAAAAAGTCTAATTAAGGCAGGCGCATTCGCACGAAAAATCAATGATAAAGACGACGGATAATTCATCGTCCCGCGCGTGACATTAGGGTTTCTCGGTGGCAGCACTACCTGCGCAGGCAGCATTGCTAAGCTAGCAAGTAGTTATACGCGGAAAGAAATAAGCCGAATTAAATATGACGTAAGCAGGATAAGTCCCAGAGTTTCTTTGTTCGTCCGTTGTCTTCGCCCCAAACTCGAGCGATATGCTGCCATGTCATGTTGACATCCGCACGGTCGAATAATCCTTTTATGCTCAACATGAAGTATGTGTGTACACATATTACTCGCGTACTCTTACATACTGCGTTATATGCTTAATGCGTTAGAAAGTTTATCCTCGAGTTTCCCTCGTCAGCGGATTCCCTGAAAGGAGCCGGAATTTCCGTCGACAGGTTGTTCGCGGCCAGAGGGCCAGAGTATAGGGCCAGCGCACGTGCGCGGTGTAATTTGGCCGCGTGCGCCTCGAAGCGTACAACCTGTAACGGTCGACGTGGTTCGAGCGCATTTTGGCAACTTTTAATGAGACCGGAGCCCCGGCAGGTTGTGTGTCCGAAGGCCTGACTAACCGGCCGCTAGTCAGCAAACCGTGAAATGCCTCTATTATGCAATGCGAGCTTAGGTCGTGATATTAGGCGACGCAGTTCCTCACTTTGAGACCTTTCACACTTTTTTTGACGGATCTCACGACTATACGCTTCGTGGTTTGGAAATATTGCCACAGTGTAGTGGGTAGGATGGCGTTGGGGCGCAACATTTGGAATGAAATAAATTACCAGGGGCACCCAAGGTCGGTGGCGTAGTTAGCGAGAGGTGTCGGGTGTGCGACCCCTCCCCCCTGCACTCTTACCTGTGGTAGTCCATTTCGGAAAGGGAGAGTGGATTTTTTTTTCCTCCACATGTAAATTTCCCATATAACGATCTCTCCAAATATTTTTCTGTGTGCGCTACTGGCGAGGATAACATACGGGGTTTGTAATGACGATATAATGAATAAAAATAGAGTGGGTGGGAGCTAAACTATACGTTGGTGGGCATGTTATGCAATGAAAGCTGAAATGAAAATGTTCATTTGGTCTAGTTCGTTCTGTATAAATTGTGAAAGCCCAAAAAAGGACCACCTGCTAAGCCTCGTGTGTGTAGGTTCGCATAGTTTCGTAGCAGTAGAAACTCTGTTACGATATTTCTTTTGCCGCGTGTTTGCAATTTCAAAGCATAACACGCACTTCTAAAAAAAATCGCCGATAGCGGAATGGCAATGTATAGGAAAAATCTATGTTTTCGTTTTTCATAGTTTATCTAAACCAACCTGGAAGCTGAAAATTTTTTACACGATTTTGAAGCACTGCATACTAGAGCCCTGCACGGGCCGACTTTTCCGGGCCCGACCCGGCACGGGCTTATCGAAAAATGGCCCGGGCCCGGACCTTAATGTTTTTATGCGGCCCGGCCCGGCCTGGATCGAAGCCCAGTGAATAGAGCCCGGTCCGGCCCGGTGTCTCAGCGAGTAGATCACGGCCTAGTATTTCCAGCCGTGACGTACGAGTTCCTAGCGCTTATCAAACGTAAATTTATAAGAAGAGAAGACACGGCCACAAACATACAAGAACTGTCGAGTAAATTTAGGTAAATTTAGGTAAATTACCGCAACAGCACGAGGCCAAATTAAATCTAGAACTTACGCGGGCAAGCGCGTTACCGTTACACTACCAAGTTTTTGTGGAGGTAGATGATACTGTCGACAAACTCCTTCTCCCAATCGTTACCCCTCTCACCAAGCTTTGCGAACGTGTTTGTGAAATACGTGAGGAGTCAGGAGCATTATAAGCTGGCTTTGACAATGTTATAGTCGAATCATACGCATAATGCAGTGTCCTTTGCTCGTTTTTTCAAATATATTCACAGAAGTGATGCAAGCACGTGATGATATGAACTAATAGTTCTCCACTGCGTGGAATTAGCTGCGTGACCCGGTCGAGCCCGACTCTCGGAAACATGCTTGTCGGCCCGGCCCGCGGTGTTGGCGTATTTTGTCGGCCCGTGACCGGCAGGGCCCGGAGCACACAGCCAATAACAAGCTCGGCCCGCCTGCTGGGTCGAGGGCCCAGGCCCGTGCAGGGCTCTACTGCATACTTCGGCGACGTAGATGGTGTCCGCCGTTCCTGCGGTGTTTTTTACAAAGCGGAAGAAATACTGTACTTTCAATTTCAATTTATTTTCCTGAGCGGTGGAAGGAAGAGCAAAAAGCCTCGATAAATTATTTACGCTACTACTACGACTTTA